>NC_136265.1:139252276-139812276 GCF_964187855.1 Myxine glutinosa | reverse complement strand
TGTGGGAAACAATACACTCATGTAACCATGACGATGACATATCATAAGGTATGGCGGTTTCTAACTTGTATCCTGTCATAATCATTCATTGTGTGTATATATATATATATTTTGAAATTAAGGCTCAGGAAACTTAAATGTAAAGAAGAATAACAGTGAGAAGTTTGACGTTAAAGTGAGATTGAAAAACAATCAAAGAGTAGATATTGATAAATAAGGGAAAGTTATTCGTCTCACAATATATTATTCGCACCTTTCTAACGTTTAATAGAGAATTCAAGTAAAGAAAAGGATATGATTTACAGGAAGTTACCTCTGGATACATGATGGGATAATAAGTGAAAATAAACTCCATGCTTTATATTTACTAGCAGAGTACCCGCCCTATGGGCCATCTTGTTCTAAGCATGCAACACGTTCTGCTGACACAACTTTATTTGGGCGGTGTATAAGCAACTGACAGCTCCCTGAATCGCTACCCAAAAATACAAAATAACCCAGGTTACTTGTAGGTGAGAACTTCTTATTGGAGACTTTGTGAACTACTCATCTGTCTGGCGATCACAATTTGTCTGCCCAATGTGTGTCAGCCATAGTGGCGTAATGTGCCCTTGAGATGGAAGTGCCATCCTGGAATTCTTTTTTTATAGGTGCCACCCCAGTTGCCGGGAGAGCCAGAGCAGGGTACTCCGCCCAGGGGGAGGGGAACGAGAGAGACCTGGATAAGAGGAAGAAGAGGCCTTGTGGTAGAGAGCAGAACACAGAAGCCTTGTGTGGAAGGAGGACAGGAAAAATGATGCAGACTTTTGGAGTGGACTAAGTGTGGCTTTGTCTATTGGATTGATCCAAGCTGGGTTCACCCTGTGTTGTTGGAGCGTGGAGGAACAGGACAAAGTGGTCACGATGCCTGGTGGAGGAGGTGGAACATCACTGGATTACTGGAGGTGGAACATCACCACCAAGTATTCTTCCCCACTGATAGCATCTTCATCGTGCTAGTTTTGGCTTCGGGGAGATATCGTCTCGCACCTGGATCTCGAAGCGATGTATTTTGAGTCCGGCGTCCACCCTGTACATCAGATAAGGGAAGTCTTGCCTGCAATTGTTTTGTTGCATTAGCGTGATCTGTGGTGCCTAGTGGGTTAGGAGTTGTTTTATTTTCAAACATTGTACATTTAAGTTTGAATATTCCCATTTACCTCTGTGTCCATTTGACTCGCTTGGTTCATTCCGTTTTTGTTTATAGCGTCTTGTTACCCTCTTCTGTGTTTACTTGATAAATAAACCTTTTCAAAGTTAAGAAACGCGTTTCAACTATATGTTTCCGTGTCCGTGTGCCGCCATTATTTCGGCCCAATTGGAGCTCCTTGGAGAAGAGTAAAGTTCGAATTAATTAAATAAATGCAGTACAATAACTAATAAAAGATCGTTCAGTCCATCTCCCGAGTCTCTAACTCGGCGCTGAGGTTCCTGTTTTAACGGGAGCTTCAGACGTGACAATATCTTGAAGTTATAATAATAATAACTAGAGAGTTTATCGAAAACCTTACTCCGCACAGTCTTCAGAAAAAGGAGATGGGAAGTCTTTTCAACTATTGCTTTGCATTCCCGAACATGATCTATATTCGCTTTGTTTGTCAACTTTGAATAATAGGTACGATGGCAACCATCCAAAGCTGACGGGTCAAATGGAACAGTCTGGTGCTGCACCTTGTGCCAACTCTTCTCAGAGAAACTGATGATTTTGGAATATTCTTTGAGAAAACGATACTCCAAACAGATTTTTGGACGAAGTTCATGGGTTTGGATGGGTTTGTGGGTAGCGGAGTGGCGGCTGAAACCCGAATCCTATCCCGGTTCCTCCTGATGACTCCATCTTTGATCGTTACTTTTTTTTTGGTTCCTTCTGATGACTCCAATGCAGTATTTGATTTTCTGTTTCATTATGATTGTACCATATACTGATGCTGTGTGAATTCTGCTTCCCCACTGATGGACCTCTGGTAGCTTGTAACTGTTGCTGCATTTTTGCCTGAGGAAGAAATTCTGAAATCTATCTATCTGGGTTCTTCCCAACATCTTTCGAGGGTGAGGAGCTAGGGCTAGGAGTTAGGGCTAGGAGTTAGAGCTAGGCATTAGGGCTAGGAGTTAGGGCTCGGAGTTAGGGCTAGGCATTAGGGCTAAGGGCTAGGAGCCTAGGCTATGAGTTAGGGCTAGGAGTTAGGGCTAGGAGTCAGGGCTAGGAGTTAGGGCTAGGAGTTCAGGGAAGGAGCTATGGCCAGGAGTTAGGGATCTTTGTTCCTTACACATTTCTTTCTACTTTTTCATATTTCTCTTTATTCATTATAATTCTTGCTTCTTCTTTATTTCTCTCTTTCTTTATATATATCTGTCTTCAGAGAAGTGAATTCTTGCAGAATTTTTTTTTCTGGAAGGGCCACTTGGCTGCGCTTGGATGGGTTTGAGGGTAGAGGAGGAGCGACTTAAACCCGAATCCTATCCAGGTTCCTACTGATGACTCCAATGCAGTACCTGGTTTTCTGTTTCATTAGATCTTTTGTTGCATTGCTAGACGGACGTCACCATTTTGTCTGAATCGCATGCTTACTCTGCCCCTAGAGCACAGCAAATTTGATAGGTCAAGATGGCATAAAATTTTGCCCAAGCCCTGTTAAACTGGATGCTATCGGAAGTCAAAACGATGTGATTTGTATTCTACAGTGCTCAATTATATAATTCAATTGAAATAAAATAAAAGTTTTAAAGACTAGAAAAAAACCCCCCATTCAATCGGAAGTTTACCATCATTGAGGCACCCTCTTTTACACCACATTTTTAACACATTATATTAGTTATTCGTGCCTGTTTGTGTTCTTTATGACGTCCCTAAAAACAGTAAGTTTCCTGTTTGAAATGATTTTCAATTTCGTTTAACTGCCAGACTCATCCAGACTGAAGCAATTGTTTTACTCTATGCGCATGCGCGATCGGGACGAGACTCCATACAATTTGGCAAATTCAAAACCAAAGGACGGCAAAACTGCATGTTCAGGTTCATGTTCCGATTTGTGTTCTCGACTTCTAGTGTTCAAAATATAAACTTAAATTGAAATGAAGTAGTTGCTCGATCATAGAAACAGACAGACAGAGTGACCAAATTGCTTAACCGCAGCTTGAGCTATGCACATGGGATAACAACAACTTCACGATCCAACGTACTTCACAAGCAAAGAATAAAGAAGAATAACAGAGAATCGCACAGTTAAACTGGAAAAATCTATGTAATTAATCAAACAGTCTATGGTTAATGAACTGTGTTCCATAAAATGTATATTATATAAACACTTTACTATTATACAGGTGGATGGAGGAGAGGAGAGAGGTTTCACGTACGGACATTGCAGTGGAATAAGTAAGATATGTTACCAGTAGATAGACAAGGTTAAGAGTCTGTTGGGGGAATATAGGGATCATGTGGTTGATTAATGAAAATTCATGATGAATTTCCATGAAAAATGACTGGAGGATTAATCTACAAAACTATATTTTAACAACTTTCTTATTTACTAAAGATTGTTATTTTTATATGGAAAACACTCACCATCAATACGAACGTTTGTTTCTTTTCCTCTTCTCACCTGGAATCCATCAAAATACCATTTTGTCCACCAACCTCCCCATATATGGAACTCAAACCGACACCGATAGATGCCCTCATCCTCCATTTTCAGATCTCTGATCCTCACCGACCCGTCTCCTTCACTTGTGTTTTCCATGGTTTGAATTCTCCCTTTGAAACTGTCATGCATGACATTCTCGGAGCTCTTGAAGATCACCTTGGGTTTTTCACTGTAGAATTTGTACCAATTAAAAATCAGTTCTTTTATGTTGTCTCCTTCATTGTGACTAAATAGGCAGGGAAGAATCAAATCATCTCCACGCACACCGATCACCTCCCGTTCGACACAAAGTTTCATTGTCCCCCCTTTTGTGCAGACTTCTGTGTCCTGGATCTGTGATCCTGAAGGGAAACAAGGTTGAGATGTAAAATTGATCAGAATATGATTTTTAAATGATCTGAAAACTTTTAATTTTTAACAAAAAAATCAAAACTACAAAGCATCTGAAAATGCAAAACACGACCGTGTCCGTTTGTATTAGACGTCTTCTTCTTCTTCTTCTGTAAGCTCAAAATAACGAAAATAGTTAAAAACTTGAGCAATGCGACTGTGTCGCCAATATGCCTCTGCATAGTTCCACAATGGGTAGATGCCATCATTCTGCATATGTATGGGTAGGGGATCAGGTTTGTGAAGTTTCGTGTTGATCGGATAAGGTTCGTTTTTCTATTCTATGATGTCATAAATTTAATATTTCAATACAAATGTGTCATAGATAATGTGTGTTGAATTTCAGATTTTTAGGATAAGGAATTTGATTGAAACATTTTTGGCTGTTATACCACTTCACCTATGGTGTTACCATTATCATGCTTTTGTTCCCCATTGGGAGTACTTGACAATGTGCCAAGTTTAAAAAAATTTCCATTCAGCGGTTTCCGAGAAATAAAATTTTAATTATTTGCTTTTAATCCAAGATGGCTGCCATACCACATGACCTATAATGTCACAATTATCATAAAAACATTCTGTATGGGTGTCACTCCTACCCTGAAAGTTTTGTCTCAATTGGACATGTGGTTGATGAGAAAAACGAGGTTTAGCTCATACAGACGGACGGACGGACAGACAACCCGAAAACATAATGCCTCCGGCAACTTTGTCGGCGGAGACATAAAAATATACAAAATGAAAATTGATGATTTTACGCAACCTTGACCCTTGAGCTTTAGATCTAAAAAAATTAGGCTTCTAGATTTTGATTGGTGAACCAATTATTTGACCCAATATGCAAATTCTTAAAATTTTAGGTCAATCGGATGAAAATTGAAGATTTTATGTGATGCTGACCTTTGACCTTTTGATATTTTGACAAAATTATTAATTTGCCTACTCCTTATTATCACAATAAAGCTTTGTTGAAAATTTGATGACAACTTAAATCGTAAAATAAAATTTGAAGTCAATTGGATGAACATTGACGATTTTATGTGATGCTGAACTTTGACCTTTTGACAAAATTATTAATTTGCCTTCTCCGTATTATCATAATAAAGTTCAGTGAAAATTTGACGACAATAACTCAAATGGTAAAAAAAGCTATGGCCCGGACAGACAGACAGACAGACACACAAGTGATTGTAAAACTAGTCTCCTGCTGCGCAGGGACGGGCTAATAATAATTTCTCTAAATATTATATTCAGTGTTTAATTGTAAATTAGACCTTTATTTTGAATAAATCACCCCCTTGTCCTCGCTCATCCGTGTGGAACTCCCTCTGTGCTTTTTACGCTATTCCGGATTTGGTTTTAACCTTTTTTGATTCAGTGATCTGTTCCAGTCATATACCCCTTTTACGTGGTATGTGCACTTTGTGATAAATACTTGAAATTTACTACTTTGTCTCTAATTGTTCTGAGATTTATTTTAAAACGTGGAGCCAACTTGCCTTTGACCTTTAATGACCTTTAGAGGTCAATGACATTGGACAAAGACAATTTGCTACTTTAGCACCATGTATCACAGTAACATGATCATAAATCCCGAAATTATACACTTTTTATATGAATTTATGTTTGTCTCCTTGGATTTCCTGTTTGGAGTCTGCCACATGTATGGGTTCAATTCAATCAGCAGATCCGTGATGTCGTTCTGTCATATTTTTGTCCCTGTGTTGCAGTTTGTGTTTTTGTTCACTTTTTCCATATTAAATCATACCTTATAATGTATTGTCAATTTTGTGTCTGTGTGGCTCAGGTCCATACTCCGAGGATAGCCGGCATGCAAAGTATGTCTGTTTTGAAGCCACATTTCTCGTTCAGCTTCTTTTCTTCCAAGTATTGTCCTTTTCTCCCAAGTATTATCCTCAACTTAATCATATTCCGATCATCGCTTAAAAAATATATATATAAAAAAATTGTTTTTTAAAATCTGTTTGTCATTCCATTCTGTATTTCCTGAACTTGATTCTTTTCTCAATATCTCCAAACTAAATCTTCCTTGAATGAAACGCACCTTCCTTCTTTCAGGAAAAGCTTTTAAAACATTTTAAACTGCTTCACCTTCCTTATTTCTCCACCATGAGCATCCATGTGTTCTTCGTCTTCTCAACTATCAATTCCTCTTCTTCTTCTTGACAAGGACTATTTTTCGAACCTGTCTTTCACCTAAAAGGATATTCCATTTTCCTTTTCGATGGGAGAGTGCGGGAAAAGGCATCTTGTTCCGCACTCTCTTGTTCTGCACTCTCCCATCTTCTGCCCATCTCACACTCTGTTTCCCCCATGTCCTGCACCATCCCAAACTTCCACTCATCCCACAGCCTCCCTCTATCAACCCTCCACCCATACCCACAGCACCACCTAACTCTATGCCCTCAACAATAATTATCTCCACCCATCCCAGGATCTTTGTCTCCATATATCCAGAATGGGAATCTTCCAGGATGCAGATGAAAAGTGCAGGATGCAGATGTGGTCAGCTCACGACAATGAACTCGCCTTTATCTCCTTTAAATATATCAAACCCCTCAGGGTCATGACCCTCACTGCATATCCTACAGGTCTGCGTCATTCCAATCCCACCCCTCCTATATGTCCCCCTCTTCAGCATCCCTCCACTTCATGTCCCCTCTTTCCCTGAGTTTGCAGTGAAGCATCGATCATGGTTTCATTCTTGGTTGGACCATGGTTTTTAAGTGAAGCTGTACACATGCGCTCATGACGTTTAACCACCATGATGCATCTATAGAGTCAGAAGGGCACATCTTGGCATATATATATATATATATATATATATATATATATATATATATATATATATATATATATATATATATTGTTGCGGATATGGGATTTGCATCCATCCATATCCGCTTGTAAATATTCCCCTATTTCCTCAATACTTCCCAACTATCCCCAATCCCCCATTCCCTAGTCCCATTTTCTGTAAACAACACTCTGTAGACCCGACCTCCCCCTATTTCCCCCATTAAATGTCGTGCCCAGGTTCACCGCATCTCATGTAAGACAACTATAGGACATCTTGCTAGTTATTCTTAGTCTATGTCAGTTAAGGACTCGTTTCCATTAATTCTGACCCTTCGTTGCACCAGAATGTGATTGTATGGCACCGTTAGGAAGTTTAGGACCTCCCGATACCTCCCGGCAGCTCTTCCTCACGGTTCAGCAACAACAACAACAACAACAACAGCAGCGGCGGGCGCGGGAAGTGCGCGTCCTCACTCCGGCTTGGTTGGTAGGGGGTGTTGGGAGGGCACTAGGCCTTCCCAACGAGCCGCCATCGAACATGTGCTCGACGAGGTTACCAAATAGGGGCTCCCTGTCAGCTCCTCGTCAAGGGCGGAGCCCGGTAACCCCCGCACCCAATGGAAGCGGCGGACCGGCCCCAGTGGTGCGGAGCCAACGAGCCGAGGGCGTGTCACTCCCCGCTGAGCATGCGCAGGGAGAGGGAGGTGACGGAAGATGCGCGCTGAGCTTGGAGCAAGCAAGACGACCTCCGAGCGCTGTGAGGCCTCCCCGCATCTTCTGGACTGGACCGCGCTTTATCCTGTCCCCGAGCCAAGGTGCACCTTGTGCCATCGAACTACCTGTCCCTCCCTGCCATCAATCCCTGTGTAAGTCAGCCTTGTTCCGTTTGTCTGTGGTCTGTCCGGGAATAGATAAGATTGTATTTAAGTGCCCATCTCTTCTGTGTCTTTTACCTCACTCTGCCGTGTAATCTACCCCCTTTTCTCCACCACTGTAATTATACCCTCCTCCGGAGGTCTTGAGAACTGTACCCCTTGCGTCGTTTCATCTATCCCAGTCGTCGTGTCCTTTCCATCATTGATTTGGCATAGCGCGATTTGGTCAACGTCTGGGTGGAATCGGGGTCTAGTCGGGGAATAACTGTTCGGTCGCGGCAATACCACCGCTCGGTAAATAACATCTAAACCGCGTCCGTAACAATTGGTGTCGAGGAGTGGGATTCGAGGCCCGAACCAAATTTTTAAAAAAACATCTAGTAAAAAATTTGGTCAAAATTATAAAGTACCGAAATTTGATTTTGTTTTACAAAAAACCTGAATTTTGAAAGTCGCGCTATGGGAGATCAAGACGGCTGGGTTCCGGTAGAGGAGAGTCGGGCAGGGTCGATCCAGGACCAAATTGAGGGACATGAGGAGAGCGAAGCATTGAGGGCGGCAGGTTCGCAAAATGGCGTCCTCGCGCACGAGGTTACGGGCGCGCAAAATGGCGCCTCGCAGATGGCTACGGCGACCGCGCCCGCGATCGTAGCAGCACCGCTGGTGGATTTGAACCTTTTTTTTATACAAATGAAGGCCCTTATGGCCCAGAATAGCGAACGGTTAGAACAAAGGATGGGGTCCAATAGTGAGAAATTGAGGGAGGACATGGGGGTCCAGATCGGAGGGTTAGGGAGTAGAATAGAGGAATTAGGAAACAGATTTGAGGGACTAGACAACAAATTTGAGGGATTAGACAATAGATTAGGGGAAATACAGGAGGGGTTAACGGGGGTAGAAAACAGAATGGCCGCTCAAGAGAATCAAATGGAAGGGATGAAAAAGGGGTTAGAGGGGTTAGAAAACAGTATGGAAGGCAAATTGAGGGACATGAGGGACCAAGCGGAAAGGGAAGTTAAACAAATGGGGCAGCAGATAGAGGGGGTCAGAATGGGGGTAGAAACTAAATTGGATGCTCATAGGGAGGAAATGGAGCAGATGAGGGTGGCATCTGGGCAGGAGATGCAAGTGATGGGAGAGGAGATCAGAAGAGGTGTGAGTGAGGAGGTCGGAGGAGTGCGCGAGGACGTGAGGCACTGTGAGGAGCGCATGGAGAAGGAGGTGAGAAAGGGGACTGTAAAATTGCAAGGTGGTATAGAGGAGTTGACGCTGGGAGTGGAACAGCTGACGGAGGGACAAAAAGAACTAACGGAGCAGGTTCAAAGGAACACTGCGGTACTAGGAGGGTTAAAAGCGACACAAAGCGACATAAAAAATGACTTGATAGCGACACAGAGGCAATGTCAGATGGTACGTGAGGGACTGACAACGAGGTTGGACGAGGTGGTAGAGGTGATGGAGGTTAAAGAGCGGGAGGTGCGGGAGCACATAGAAAAAAATAAGGTGGAGTTAGAGGAAGAACTTAAGGGGGCGCACGAGGAGATGAAGGAGGTGAAGCAGAAATTAGAAGAAGTGGAAGAAGGGGTGAGCGAAATTAAGAAGCGACGGAGAGAGGATAAGAAAGAGATAAAAGAGGAAGTAAAAGAATTGGTCCAAAGTCTGTGTTCGGATCGTGATGATGTGCTCATTAACCGCATGAGGGATTCGCAGGTGATGGAGGAGAAGCGAAGAGAAAGAGGACCCGGTGTAAGTGGTGACCAATATGGTCGTGCGTATGATGCGCCAGGTGATTTAATGAGCTTGGGGGTCGAGATGGACCCGGGTGTTCGTGAGAGGCCGTTGGTGAAGTGTGCGACAGGTCTGGTGTGCGAAAAAGGAGGTGTGCGAGAAAGTCCGACTCTGGGGTGTGTGAGGAAAAAGTGCGCTGTCAAGAGTAAGGGGGAATGCACGCCTGTGGTGAGTGTTACAGAGGATGTAACGAGAAAGTGTACGCCTGTGGTGAGTGTTACAGAGGATGTAACGGGAGAGTGTGCGCGAGAAAGGTGTGTAACGGACGGGTGCATGAGGAAAGAGTGTGCTGTCGAGAGTAAGGGTGAGTGCGCTGTCAAGAATGGAGGTGAAAGTAGTGAAAGTGACAAGGAGCGTGAGTTGGTTGTGACAGGTGAGCGAGGATGTACACCTGGAATGGAAGGATGCACACCTGGAATGGTAGAGCGTGTGTGGGAATGCACACTTGAGTTGGTCGTGAGGCACGTGGTTGGGTGTGCGAGTGAAAGCACACCTGTGATCGTCACAGAGGAGGTGACCGAGGAGGGGCCGCGAAGAGGTGTGTTGGTGAGGTGTGCGAACAACGAATGTGTGCCAAAGTGTTCGGTGGTCAGGTGTGTGACCAAGTCTGTGAGTGGAATGAGTGTACCTGGGTGTGTTAGAGAAGGTACGATGAGGAGCATGGGAACAGCTGGATGTATGGGCAAGAAAGGGGTAGCGTATGCGTGTGAGCATGCAGGTGAGGCATCGACGGTAACCGGGTTAGCGGTTAGAGCGACTTATAGCCGAATCGGGCCCTCGGTGCGTGCCGGGCTTCGCGTGCCGCGAGAACCAGCGGGGATCCGAGCCACGGCGGGTTCGAAAGGACCGCCGTACGCGATCCACGCTGTGCCTCGCTTGGAACGGCCGCGTCCGGGCTCCACTAGGCGGAGCGGGCAGCCCGATAGGAAGGGTCGTCATGGCGACCACTTTTTATTGAGACGTTCCGGCAGGTCGAGATCGGGCCATGGGATGGCTCCGTGCCGAGATGGTGCGTGGGACCTCGGCCCGGGTAAACCTCCTTCCCTGCACCGAATGCGGGACGTATCCAGCCGCTGGCACCAAACAACCCGCATTCATGGCTTGGCTGTACGAAGCCGAGCTTTAGAAGTGAATTGGCGCACCGAGAGGCATTAGTAAGTAGACTGTAATGACGAGGATAGTGTTTTGGCCCCGAAATTAGAAAAACAAAATTTGATGATTGGCAAAGGATTGGCAGTAATGATTGGCAGATGATGGGTAGTGATTGGCAAATTTTTGATTTGTTGAAATTTGATGTGCAAAATTGGTAGTGGGAGATGCCCGATGTGGTGGGATGGCAACTCTGTCATCCCTCACAAACTGGGGGCAAATGCGCTAAAGATTATGGGGTGTATGGCAGTGAAAACTAGCCCGGGTGGGTTAGGTTATATTGATAGGGACTAGAGGTGACTATGGGTGACAAGAGTTAAGTAAGAGACTTGGTACCTGTAGTGGGGACGGAGTAGCTTAGGGTTTGATAATGACGTGGGAGTGCAATAGTTTAAAGGGACGACTGGGAAGCGCAAGTTTCAGAGGGGAGTAGTTAGATGAGATGATGCTGTGTGAGAACTGGACAGGTGTGTGGAGCAGTCTATGAGTAGTGAGTGTTGTGGATCAGTGTGAATGCGCTTGGGGGAGAGAAGGGTGCAGGCGGCACCAAGTATGACAGCACAGGTGTGTGGAATATATGGAGCAGAGAATGAGTGGTGTGGAGAGAGTTGGAGTAAGTGGTACGGAGTGGTGTGCATGGTGCGAAGGTGTGGATGGGGGAAGAGTGGACCCCTTTTCACGAGTACCCGGGGAGGGTAGTTTAAAGAATAGTTAGAAGGTATAGGTAAATTGTGGTTGGATATTGGCATTTGTGGTGCGGTTGCAGAATGGTATTGTGGATGGGTGCATTGGTGTGGTGAAATTGGCTGGTCGTGTGGCCTGTTAGTATGAGTGTGAATGGTTGGGCACTCCGCCCCACTGTTAGATGTCGGCAAGGTGAGGCCGCAGGTAGGCTCTGGGAGCCGTTAGTGTCAGTGGGTGCCTGAGAATCCCGGGTGTGGATCGGGCAGCCCGTGCCAGAGAGGGCACTGAGGGGGTGAGAGTGCGAGAGGGCCTTCCCCAGTTAGTTAGGTTAGGGTGAGGAGCAGGTGAGCTCGGTAGGCAACAACAGTGGTGGAGGTGTGCAGGTGGGCGGACCAGCTGGGAGCGTCACACGACCCAGCCACCGAAATTGTGCAGGGGCACCGAGTGTTGAATCGGGGAGTGAGACCCAAATTGATGGTGTGCACCACAGATGGTCAATGGGATTTTGGTTCTTTGGACCACATAGAGTAATGAGGGCCAATGGTTTGGCAGGAGAAAGACCCCGGGTAATGTAAAGTTGTTAAAGTCATTTAGGAAATAGTTAGGATTGATGAACCTGTCGCACCATACGCAGCCACTTACCTGAGGTGATGATGATGACTCCACACCTGTGTTTTCTTTGTTTTGTGTTGCAGGAAATGAGAATTGCTGTTTGGATTTGTGAGACGCATCACGACGTGGATGAGACATTGGGGTGATTCCATCTCTCCCTCCTTAGGAGGGACTGATGATGAATTGGTGATGGCAGATTTTGATGTTGAGTTGGAGATGGCAAATTTTGATGAGAGTTGGAAATGGCAAATTTGATTGGTTAGGAGGGAGAGAAGACGAATTTGGTTTATGGGAGGAATGGGGAAGACAGTAGGGACGTTGTTGATGTGTAAAGTAGATGTTTATGGGTAGTGTTGTGTTTTGTGGATACAGTAAGGGGTAAGGGAGGGGCAATGTAGGTTACCTGGTGGGGTGGGGGGGGGGGCGTACGGTAGGAACGTACCTGTCTCACCTGGTTCCCATGTGCCCCCAGTGTGCATTACCTTGTATTGCGTGCACTTTTGCGCCCTTACCACCTTACTCACTTGTCTTCTTTTGTCTCCCACCTCCGAGGATCTGCCTTTGGGGCAGAGAGAGAGGAGAGAGAGGTGCTGGCTCCGCAGTTGTGGGCCTGTACTTCCGCTGCTTGCTGCCTGGATCGATACACCATATGGACCGCAATTTTTGTGGATGCCCACAATGGACCGCAGTTCTTTTGCGGTCAAGCACCACCCGTGGATGGACCTCTGGGTCAACGTGGCACCTATGCCATACAGGTGAACCACTTTTAGTTGGCCCCCCTGACGGCCACAATTCAGAAATGGACGCGATTGGCGCCTTTCTTTATTTCTAAAGAAGCCAGAAGGCCAAGTGCACTCCATGAAGGCAAGACCAGCGGCAGAACATCGGCCGGCTGCGACACCACCGGTGACCATGGACACTTAATTGTGCATTGTTATTGAACACTTTATTGGTGCATCGGATGGTGCTGACTGTGCGTATGGGTTGGTGCTTTTGGTGCTTGGACGGGGTGCTCTGCACATTATTAAAGGCCGTAGGGCCACAGGGCACTCGTGGGTTGGTGTATCGATGCTGGCATGCATGCTGTGCTCTCCCTATGCATAACATCTGCATGTGTTCCTCAAAGAACAGGTCCTGGATCATAGTGTAAATATCAGTGTAGTCTTGTATAAATGATGCTCCCTACCGGCTGTATGTTTAGTTTGAGGATGCTTTCCGCGATTCGGTTATCCTGTGGGTGTGTTTCTGTGAGGAGAAGGGTGCAACGTCGCAGGGGGACATATTTACTCATTTGTGAACATCTGTAAAACTGTCGCACTCAGGGTTGAGTTAATAGTAGAGGGAACTACATCTGAGTGCCACACTAAAGTAGGTAAAAATTTATCGGGTCGGGATGCCCCGAGGTAGAGAAGGGTGCAATGTTGCGGATATGGGATTTGCATCCATCCATATCCGCTTGTAAATATTCCCCTATTTCCTCAATACTTCCCAACTATCCCCAATCCCCCATTCCCTAGTCCCATTTTCTGTAAACAACACTCTGTAGACCCGACCTCCCCCTATTTCCCCCATTAAATGTTGTGCCCAGGTTCACCGCATCTCATGTAAGACAACTATAGGACATCTTGCTAGTTATTCTTAGTCTATGTCAGTTAAGGACTCGTTTCCATTAATTCTGACCCTTTGTTGCACCAGAATGTGATTGTATGGCACCGTTAGGAAGTTTAGGACCTCCCGATACCTCCCCGCAGCTCTTCCTCACGGTTCAGCAACAACAACAACAACAACAACAGCAGCGGCGGGCGCGGGAAGTGAGCGTCCTCACTCCGGCTTGGTTGGTAGGGGGTGTTGGGAGGGCACTAGGCCTTCCCAACGAGCCGCCATCGAACATGTGCTCGACGGGGTTACCAAATAGGGGCTCCCTGTCAGCTCCTCATCAAGGGCGGAGCCCGGTAACCCCCGCACCCAATGGAAGCGGCGGACCGGCCCCAGTGGGGCGGAGCCAACGAGCCGAGGGCGTGTCACTCCCCGCTGAGCATGCGCAGGGAGAGGGAGGTTTCGGAAGATGCGCGCTGAGCTTGGAGCAAGCAAGACGACCTCCGAGCGCTGTGAGGCCTCCCCGCATCTTCTGGACTGGACCGTGCTTTATCCTGTCCCCGAGCCAAGGTGCACCTTGTGCCATCGAACTACCTGTCCCTCCCTGCCATCAATCCCTGTGTAAGTCAGCCTTGTTCCGTTTGTCTGTGGTCTGTCCGGGATTAGATAAGATTGTATTTAAGTGCCCATCTCTTCTGTGTCTTTTACCTCACTCTGCCGTGTAATCTACCCCCTTTTCTCCACCACTGTA
Source organism: Myxine glutinosa (assembly GCF_964187855.1). Lineage (NCBI taxonomy): Eukaryota > Metazoa > Chordata > Myxini > Myxiniformes > Myxinidae > Myxine > Myxine glutinosa. The sequence goes on along the minus strand of NC_136265.1, from coordinate 139,797,931 downwards.
ATTATACCCTCCTCCGGAGGTCTTGAGAACTGTACCCCTTGCGTCGTTTCATCTATCCCAGTCGTCGTGTCCTTTCCATCATTGATTTGGCATAGCGCGATTTGGTCAATGTCTGGGTGGAATCGGGGTTTAGTCGGGGAATAACTGTTCGGTCGCGGCAATACCACCGCTCGGTAAATAACATCTAAACCGCGTCCGTAACAATATATATATATATATATATATATATATAATTATATATATATATATATATATATATATATATATATATATATATATATATATATATATATATAATTATATATATATATATATATATATATATATAATATAATATATATACTAGCAGAAGTACCCGGCATTGCCGGGCGGGGGAGGAGGAGGGGAGGGGGAAGAGGAGGGGAGGGGAACGGGGGGGCGGGGGGAGGGGGAGGGGGAGGGGGAAGGGGGGGAGGAGGAGGGGAGGGGGAAGAGGAGGGGAGGGGAACAGGGGGGAGGGGGGAGGGGAAGGGGGGAGGGGAGGGTGTGGGGGTGCCGGGGGAAGAAGGGCCCCTCCCCCTCCCCCCTCCCCCTCCCCCCTTCCCCTCCCCCCTTCACCTCCCCCTCCCCCCCCATTCCCCTCCCCTCCTCTTCCCCCTCCCCTCCTCCTCCCCCTTAACACCAGGGGGGTTGACTCAGCCTGTCATCCTACCGAGGTCGGCAAATTGAGTACCAGTTCACTAGTAATTCCCTGTGTGCCGCAAGAGGCTCCTAACAGGGTTGGCGGCACGAACCCGGAAGTCGGAACTCATTGTCGTCAAATAAATGTAGCATGTATGTTTCACTCTCTGTCACATGCCGTTGGTGCCATGTCAATCGGATGAAGTTGAAAAATTAACATTACGAAGTTTCTCTGGGACGTACTGATTCCGAATAATGAAGTTGAAAAATTAACGTTCCGAAATACGCTAATTACGCTAACAGAAGCGCTGGCGCTGCGAAGCGCTAGAGGGAGCGCTGCGCTCCCTCCCTTCGATTCCCTCCCTCTTCTGCTAGCGTTTCTGCGCTAATACGCTAATTTTAAAACCCGAAGTTTTTTTAAAATTTAAGGTGTGCTGTAGTTGCACTGAGACGTACTGATTCCGAATATGCCTTTGGTTTTTCTCTGCGATGAGTAGTTCTCGAGTTATAAGAGGACAAACAAACATACTTTACTGCTTTATATATATAGAAGTTGGTACGATTCGGCCAAGGAATCCCAGAGATAATTGCAATTAAGTGAGCCGTGACGTCATGGAACGCGCCGCCGGTAATATATTATAATTATGGTAATCTATGCAGCACGACATGGTCATCACGGAAAACAAGGCGCCTTTGCCGGCGCAAAACGGCTCTCCCAGGGTCAAACTCGGTATCGTTGTGAGCGCACGGTTCAGCCCTTCAAGAAAAAGTTTATTTTGTAAAAATCGAACCACGCGTTAAAAAGATATGACTGGTTTTGTTTGCCGGCACGTCGGCGCTCAAATCGGCTCGCGATAAAATCCAACACGTCCTTTGTCGGGGTCGTCTGAACCAACCACGGGGCTAGAAGGCTGGGACTGGTCTCAAAAGTTAGGTCTCGATCATTTCTCGTAATGCTGGAAGCTGCACGTCTCTGTGATAATCTTGTGGACCATGACAAGAGATCGTGCGAGTCGCTCGCAACGGCTTCAAGCACTTCCGCATTCGACCATTTCATGAACGCCATACGCCCCGCCCATCAAAGCACGTACGTATTAAACGAACATACAGTGGCCCATGTGTCGTCATTTGCGCATGCGCCAAAGTCTTTGCAGGAACATGAAGCATCGGAACAGCGCATTTGCGCATGCGCAAGAGTGAGAACCGCCTGTGCACCATTATGCTAACAGAAGCGCTGGCGTTGCGAAGCGCTAGAGGGAGTGCTGCGCTCCCTCCCTTCGATTCCCTCCCTCTTCTGCTAGCGCTTCTGCGCTAATACGCTAATTTTAAAACCCGAAGTTTTTTTTAAATTTAAGGTGTGCTGTAGTTGTTCTGAGACGTACTGATTCCGAATATGGCTTTGGTTTTACTCTGCGATGAGTAGTTCTCGAGTTATAAGAGGACAAACAAACAAACATACTTTACTGCTTTATATACACAAAGAATTAAGTTAAGCACCCCCCCCCGTTTTTTGACAACCTCGCACATTACAAGTTTGTTGTCGTCATAACAGTGTAATATACCCATGTTATTGCTATATTTTCTGGAGAAGTGATATTATGGTCACATAAAAACATAACAATCATGCCGTTTTCAATATTTTATTCTGAATAATTTAAGGTGAAAATTTTTGGGAATTTTAGGCATATTTTCACCTCAATTTAAGTATGGAGCTATAGGTCCATCACGGACAGTGTGGATGACGTTTATGTTTTCTAACGTACAGTCATTGTTCTGAGAAGACCTCTAGCGATCTTTGCGTCAATGACGTGTGTAGGACCCACGTGATCGGATCACTGACTCAACCCTACGTCTCATAGACCCTGTAAGCCGTCGTATGCGTTGCTGTGGCAGGTTGTTCCATTCCCGATGTAATGCACGTTCGGGACATGTTGGGACGACAAATTGCGAAGATGGTCCCTCCAATAGCCAATCTGGATGAATTGGAACGTGCATTACATCGGGAATGGAACAACCTGCCACAGCAACGCATACGACGGCTTACAGGGTCTATGAGACGTAGGGTTGAGTCAGTGATCCGATCACGTGGGTCCTACACACGTTATTGACGCAAAGATCGCTAGAGGTCTTCTCAGAACAATGACTGTACGTTAGAAAACATAAACGTCATCCACACTGTCCGTGATGGACCTATAGCTCCATACTTAAATTGAGGTGAAAATATGCCTAAAATTCCCAAAAAATTTCACCTTCAATTATTCAGAATAAAATATTGAAAACGGCATGATTGTTATGTTTTTATGTGACCATAATATCACTTCTCCAGAAAATATAGCAATAACATGGGTATATTACACTGTTTTGACGACAACAAACTTGTAATGTGCGAGGTTGTAAAAAAACGGGGGGGGGTGCTTAACTTAATTCTTTGTGTATATATATAGATAATATAATATAATATATATATATAATATATATATAATATATATATATATATATAATATATATACAGTCACGTGAAAAAGTACGTACAGTCGTACACTCCATGTAAAGTTTTGACTTTTTCAACATATTTCAACATACAGCTATTTGATCTTCATTTCAACAATATTGATAGATAAAGGCGATATAATATAACAAATATCATGAAACATTTACATTTTGTAGTCCATTGTATAATTTAAATAAACATAAATGCAAATTTCGCATGTGGAAAAAGTAAGTACACCCCCACATTTATCACTACTTCAAATACCTAAAATTAGAATCAGGTGCACCAGCGCAGGTGCAAATGTTTAGAAGATCGTTAGAGAGGATCTTGGAGGAACCTGTCTTATTTAAACCTCAGACATTTAGTTTGGTTTGCTCTTTGTTGTTGAAGTGTGCGGCATCACCATGCCTAGATCAAAAGAGCTCTCTACGGCCTTCAGAAAGAAGGTTATAAATGCCTACGAGTCTGGAAAGGGATTTAAAAAGATCTCCAAACAATTTGAAATCAATCATTCGACTGTCTGAAAGATCATCTACAAGTGGAGAAGATTCCAAACAACTGCCAACTTGTTCAGGCCAGGCCGCCCCAGCAAGTTCAGCCCGAGAGCAGACAGTAAGATGCTGAAAGAAGTCTCTAAAAACCCCAGAATGTCATCACGGGACCTACAGGTAGCTCTTGCCACTGTTGAAAAGTGCACGAGCCTACCATTAGAAAGAGGCTGCACAAATTTGATCTACATGGGAGTTGTGCCAGGTGGAAACCTTTGCTGTCCAGAAAGAACATCAGGGCAAGACTAAAGTTTGCCAATGAACACCGAGGCAAAGACCAGCACTTCTGGAACAATGTGCTCTGGACAGATGAGTAAAGGGTAGAGCTATTTGGCCACAGTAACAGAAGACATGTTTGGCAAAAACCAAAGACAGCATTTGACCACAAGAACCTGATACCAACTGTAAAGCATGGTGGTGGAAATATTATGGTTTGGGGCAGCTTTGTTGCATCAGAGCCTGGGCAGCTCACCATCATAGAATCCACTATGAATTCTTCATTGTACCAGAGGGTGCTTGAGGATAATGTGAGGCCATCTGTCGGAAAGTTGAAGCTCATCCGAAGGTGGACCTTGCAACATGACAATGACCCTAAACATACCAGTAAATCCACCAAGGAATGGCTGAAAAGAAAGAAATGGAGGGTTCTGGAATGGCCAAGTCAAAGCCCAGATCTAAATCCCATCGAGATGTTGTGGGGGGATTTGAAATGAGCTGTGCATGCAAGAAACCCCTCAAACATCGCACAGCTGAAAGAATTCTGCATGGAGGAGTGGGCAAAAATTTCTCACAGTCGATGTCAGAGACTGGTAGACAGTTATAAGAAACGTGTACTTGAGGTTGTTTCTGCCAAAGGGGGCAATACCACCTATTAGAGCCAAGGGTGTACTTACTTTTTCACGTGACTGTATATGTCTCCATCACTTATGACGATAGCTGACACTGTAGCCATCTGTGTCGTCTCTCGTGCTGCTGAGCTGCCTTCTCAGCAACATCATCCTCTGCAATCAATGCACACTTTCTAACAGCTGCTCTCCAGTTTTGCCTTATTTGTGTCAAGTAATGCCAGTTCCCCCTTAATATTGAAGACTAGCCGAAACCCGTGGAACATCCACGGAAGGGAGGATGTGTTGTATGGATAGAGTGTACCATTATGGATGGCATAGGGGATTTGCTTGTCCGAGTAAAAGTTAGGAAGAAAGATGAGAATGAAGAGTGCATATATGAACAACGTATTTATTGCAATCTACTTAAATGACAATGCTATGATATACTTTTGAAAAATGAATGGATTCGTAATAGGAATCGGCATAGCACCACTCTGGGATTGTCCACTCAGTGGATGGCTTGCTGTCGCCTTCGACTGTCCAATCAGCGGACGGCTTGCTTCGCCTTCACCCAGCAGACGCCAATAACATGGCGTCGTATCGGCAGTTAATCGGATGCTTTTGGGCCCCAACGTCGGCTAATTCAGATTTTTCGAGTACGGCTGTACGTGATAAACAAAGAGCGCGGTTCGTAGATCGTAAATCCATTAGTGCCGTGGGCATCGGGTCACTGGGTGCGGCGTAAAAGGGATAACAAAGTCGAGTCTTTACGCTATTATTATATAGATCTTTAGGTCTTCCTTGATGACATCCTTCCAACGTTTACAGGTACTGTGAGTTCCAGTGGTTAGTTCACAAAAAGTACTTTCTTTGGGAGACAATGGTCTGTCATACGGCACACATGACACAGCCACTTCAGTCTTGATGACCTCACCTAGGCTAGGCCTTCCATATTGGCTATCTTTTGCCACCAGGGAATATGCATGATGTGGTGTAAGCATCTCTGGTGGAATTTCTCCAGCAGGTGTAGGTGTTTATTTAGGGTAGCCCAGGTCTCGCTACCATATAGCTGTATTGCCAAGATGACATGGCCGTATACAATCAGCTTGGTTTTGAGGGATAGATCTGAACGACACCACACTTGACTTTGGAGTGAGTAAAATGTGGATGTTTCACTGGCTCATCTCCTCTGGATTTCACCATCAAGGATTCCATCACTGGTGATCATGCTTCCCAAGTACACAAAATTGTCCGTTATTTTTTGTGTGGTGTCTCCAAGAATAATAGGTATCACCAGTAATGGGTATCACTATCACATGGGTATCACATTGATATCACAGTTGATTGTGATGGTTGGTGTTGTATCTCTGTTTTTTTTCTTTACAAATTGCCAGTCCCCACCTTGTGCAGGCATCATGCAGGGCATCAATAATTTTCTGTAGTTCCTCCACCTGATTACAGGCGAATGCAACATCATCTTCTTCAAGGAGTTCTTTGATGATATGTAACAGGGACTAGCTAGTCCTTAGCCTGCGCAAGTTAAACAGGTTTCCATCCAGCTTGTAGCGAATATCAAACCCGTAGTCTTCCAAACCCTCAAGTGCCATTCCAATCACGTAACTGAGTACGATTGTGAAGGAGGTGGGTTTTAGAATACAGCCTTGGCGGAAACCTGTCGTGATGTCAAACTTTGAGGTTGTTTCCCCATTGATAGATACTTTTACTTGCATACCTACATGGAAGCTGCAGATCAAATTGACGAGTTTTGATGGAACACCACTCTTTTCCAGCAATCTCCATGCAAGATCCCAGTCTACTGAGTCAAAGGCCTTAACTAGGTCAATGAAAACAATGTGCAAGTCCTGCCTTTGCTTCCTACATTTTTCTTGCAGTTGCCTCAAAACAACCATCATATCCAATGTCGACCGACCTAAGCGGAAGCTGCTTTTGGTCTCTGGGAGGAGTTGTTCTATTAGGAGCTTTAGGCAATTGAGTACCACTCTGCAAGAACCTTTCCAGAAACAGAGAGCAGGGCAATACCAATGTAGTTTCCACATGTAAAAGGACACTGTAGCGGCTGCCGCTGGGTTTTCACAATCGCCTTGCACCTATCAAGGACGCGGAGCGATCACCATGCCGGGCTCGTCCAGGACGCCCGGGCAGGCCCGCGCTCAACTTGCCAGGCCTCGGTCGGGACGCCCGGGCATGCCCGGGCATGCCCGGGCAGGCTCGCCCTCAACTTGCCAGGCCGCAGCCAGGACACTGGGCCACGCCCCCTGGCGCCGGGCCTGGGCAAACCCCCTGGGTTAATCGATATATATTGCTGCCCGATAAACGGGTTTTCAGAGTGCCTGAGTGTTTGATTTCATTAAAGCAACTCGGATGAATTCTAGCTTTTTGTCGCGTCCATTCTTCCGATCGACGTGGGAGCCCCAGCTCCTTCATTGGTGACCTATCGACATGGACACGGCAGTCGCCCTTAAACTGCCTACCTTCTGGGAGGCTCACGCGGCGGTTTGGTTCGCGCAGGCGGAGTCCCTGTTCGCCCTGCGAGGCGTCACGGCCGACGACACCCGCTTCCACCATGTGGTAGCTGCGCTCGGGTCGGCTACCGCGGCCCGCGCCCTGAGCCTCCTCGAAAGCCCGCCAGCCGCTGACAAATACGGCGCGATTAAGAAGCTGCTCCTCGATGCTTTCGCCCTCCCATCGGCGGAACGCGCACGGCGCCTGCTCGAACTGCCTGAGCTCGGCGACACGCGCCCTTCCGAGCGAATGGATTACATGCTTTCACTGCTCGGCGAGCACTCTCCGGCATTCCTGTTCCGGGAGCTGTTCCTCCGTCAGCTGCCTAACCCGGTACGCCTCGCCCTGGCAAGCACGACGATCACAGATCCCCGGGCCCTTGCCAGAGAAGCCGACAAGATCTCCGCCGCAGGACAGCGCATCGCAGCGGCGACATGGGACCCACCGCCATCCGACGCAACACCCATGGCGCCCGAGCACCCGGCACGGTCGACGGCCGAACTGCCGACGCAATTGGCGGCCGCTCTACCGAGCCGACCACCTCCAGCACGACGACCGAGGCCTCCACCTGACCAAGCGTGGTGTTACTATCATGCCAGGTTCGGACAGAAGGCCCGGACATGCCGACCCCCGTGCACCTTCGGCAGGCCGGGAAACGGCCGGGCCGGCGTTCATTACCAGCCATGAGCGCCGGCCACACGGGCAACTTACTGTTCATCACGGATAAAGCGTCCGGACGGCGCTTCCTGTGCGACACCGGCGCCCAACTGAGCGTCATACCCGCCTCTGACCAGGACAGGCAATCCGCGGTTTGCGGCCCCTCCTTGGTTGCGGCCAACGGATCGACTATCCGCACCTTCGGCCCGCGCAACGTCACCCTCTGCTTCGGCGGCCAACGCTTTGCTTGGACGTTTGTAACCGCCAACGTGCCCATGGCTCTGCTAGGCGCCGACTTCCTCTGCGCACACGGACTGCTGGTGGACGTCCAACGGCGTCGTTTAATCAACGCTGAAACCTTCAGCTCCCTGGTATGCACATTGAGCAGCTCCGCGCCGACCGAGCTGGCATGCACCGTCCCGGCGGCGAACGAGTTTGCTCGCCTGCTCACGGAGTTCCCGGCCCTCACGCGGCCGACGTTTTCGGCCGTCGCAGTACGGCATGGGATCGAGCACCACATACCAACCACGGGCCCGCCGGTCTACGCCAGGGCCCGCCGCCTCGACCCAGCCAAGCTCGCCGTAGCGAAGGCCGAATTCGACGCGTTGGAGCACCTCGGCATCGTGCGGCGCTCCGATAGCGCGTGGGCCTCGCCACTGCACATCGTGCCAAAGCCGGGGGGTGGATGGCGCCCGTGTGGCGACTACCGCCGTCTCAATGACGCTACCACCCCCGACAGGTACCCGATCCCGCATATCCAAGACTTCTCCGCCCGTCTGGCGGGACGGGTCATTTTTTCGAAAATTGATCTCATACGGGGATATCACCAGGTACCTGTCAGGGCGGCCGACGTCCCTAAAACGGCAGTCATCACGCCGTTCGGCTTATTCGAATTCTTGCGGATGCCGTTTGGTCTCAAGAACGCGGCTCAGGCGTTCCAGCGCTTGATGGACGGCGTGCTGCGTGACCTGCCGTTCCTTTTCGTTTACCTGGACGACATCCTCGTCGCCAGCACGTCCCGGGCCGAGCACCTCCTCCACCTCCGAACACTGTTCGGGCGCCTCAGCGAGCACGGCCTCATCGTCAACCCGGCCAAATGCCACTTCGGCACGACGGCCGTTGATTTTTTGGGCCACCACATCACCAAGAACGGGGCCGTGCCGCTGCCAACCAAGGTCGAGGCCATCACCACGTTCCCGCGTCCCCGCACCATAAAGGCCCTGCAGGAATTCCTGGGAATGGTGAATTTTTATCACCGCTTCGTGCCCCGCGCTGCTCAACTCATGCGGCCCCTCTACGAAGCCCTCCGGGGCAAGCCGGCCAAGCACGACATCGCCTGGTCCGCAGCAATGGATGCGGCCTTCCAACGCTCAAAGCGGGCCCTCGCCGACGCAACACTGCTCGCTCACCCGGTGCTCAACGCTCCCATTGCCCTCACCACGGATGCCTCCGACTACGCGGTGGGCGCCGTACATGAGCAATGGGTGAACGGGGTTTGGCAGCCACTCGCTTTTTTCAGCCGGCAGCTCCGGCCGAACGAGCTCAAATACAGCACGTTTGACCGGGAGCTCCTCGGTCTACACCTGGCCGTCCGCCATTTCCGCCACCTCCTGGAGGGCCGACCTTTCACGGCGTTCGTCGACCACAAGCCGTTGGTTTACGCCATGGCCAAGGTCACGGAGCCATGGTCAGCCCGCCAACAGCGCCACCTCTCCGCCGTGTCGGAGTTTACCACGGACATCCGGCACGTCGCCGGCAAAAACAACGCCATGGCCGACTGTCTTTCCCGGGCCAGCGCGAACGCGGTCCACCTGGGCGTGGATTTTGCGCTTATGGCGGCGGACCAAACCACCGACACCACGGTGCAAGCCCTCCGGGCGGCGGACACGGGCCTCCGCCTGGCCGACATCCCCTGCGCGGACACTGTCCTGCTCTGCGACGTCTCCCAAGGCCAGCCTCGCCCCATCGTGCCCGTCACCTGGCAACGCCGCATCTTCGCCTCCCTCCACGGCCTTTCCCACCCGGGCCGGAAAGCTTCCCAGAAGCTGGTGTCGGCGCGTTTCGTCTGGCACGGCCTTCGTCGGGACGTCCGCGATTGGACCAGCACCTGCACGGCCTGCCAACGGGCCAAGGTCCACCGACACACCCAGGCCCCGCTGGCACCTTTCACCGTGCCCGAACGACGTTTCGACCACGTCAACGTGGATCTGGTGGGCCCCCTCCCCCCGTCACGGGGGTTCACACACCTGCTCACCATGGTGGACAGGACCACCAGGTGGCCGGAGGCCGTTCCCCTCGTCTCCACCACCACCGCCGACGTGGCGCAGGCTTTCATCGCCACCTGGGTCGCCCGCTTCGGCGCACCGGCGGACATCTCGTCAGACCGCGGACCACAGTTCACCTCCGAGCTGTGGGGCGCGGTCGCCCGCAACCTGGGGGTCAAGCTCCACCGTACTACGGCCTACCACCCCCAAGCAAACGGGTTGTGCGAGCGATTCCACCGCTCCATGAAGGCCGCGCTCATGGCCGGCCTTCAAGACGGCGGTTGGGCCGACCGGCTGCCGTGGGTCCTTTTGGGCCTTCGCACGGCCCCCAAGGAGGACCTCCAGGCATCCACCGCCGAGCTTGTCTATGGCCAGGTGCTACGCGTCCCGGGCGAATTCGTGCCCGACGCTACCAGTCCCTGGTCCGCAGCTCACCAGCGCTCGGACCTCCAGGAGGCCGCCCGACGGTTTGCCCCCGTGCCAACATCCCACCACGGTGACCCCCAGTCCTACGTCCCCCCAGCACTCCGCACAGCGGAGTATGTTTTTGTGCGTCACGACGCACATCGGTGGCCACTCCAGCCGCCGTACGACGGGCCCTTCCGGGTGCTGCGACGGGATGACAAGTCGTTCGTCATCGACATCGGCGGCAGGTCGGACCGGATTGCAGTGGACCGCCTCAAGCCGGCGCACGTGGACGTCGACCACCCACCACGGGTGGCCCTTCCGCCGCGGCGAGGCCGCCCCCCGTCCACGGTGCCCCCCACTCGACCGCCCACCACCTCACCGGACCCCCTCCCACGACCCGCCAGGGGTCGCTTCGGCCGGGTCATCAGGACCCCCCTCAAATTGACCCTGCCGGTGCAAGTCGATTCTGGGGGGACGTGTGTAGCGGCTGCCGCTGGGTTTTCACAATCGCCTTGCACCTATCAAGGACGCGGAGCGATCACCATGCCGGGCTCGTCCAGGACGCCCGGGCAGGCTCACCCTCAACTTGCCAGGCCGCAGCCAGGACGCTGGGCCACGCCCCCTGGCGCCGGGCCTGGGCAAACCCCCTGGGTTAATCGATATATATTGCTGCCCGATAAACGGGTTTTCAGAGTGCCTGAGTGTTTGATTTCATTAAAGCAACTCGGATGAATTCTAGCTTTTTGTCGCGTCCATTCTTCCGATCGACGTGGGAGCCCCAGCTCCTTCAACACTTCTTTTAATACAAGGCAGTGATGATGCCATCTTTCCATTCCTGAGGAACTCATTCACTTTGCCCGGTACACGGAATGAGCTGATGGAGACTCCTGAATAGAGCAGGTCCACCTTTCTTCAGGACCTCAGGTGGAATGCCATCTGCTCCTGGCACTTTCCCATTGGCCATCTGCTTTATGGCTTTGACCACCCCCATCTACATCTGGATCTACTGCCAGTTCATAGAGGATGGGTCTCTGTGGAACCCAATTGATGACTGAACTGTCAAAATGTCTGTGTTGATAAATATGTTCTTCCCAGCAGTTGAGAATGTCTTCTCATTGGGTCAGGCGGTCACCAGTGGTATAGTTTATGGGTTGGAGCCCAAGAGGTTTCCTCTTTGATTGGAACGTAATGGCTTCAAAGAACTTTTGATAGTCATTGTTCTCTGCAAACTCATCAATTATTTTGGCCTTGTTTATCCACCACTGATTATGCATTCTGCCTAGCTCCCGCTGGCAATGGATTCTTTTTTTTTTTTGGTGTTTCTGAGGCCAAAACCGCTGCAAAGGCCTCCCTTTCCTGTCCAGGAGACTCGTGATGGCTTCATCATTTGAGTCAAACCAATCCTTATGCTGGCATGTTTGGGTTCCCAACACTGATATAGCTGTGCATATATAATGGTTTTAAGGGATTCCCATTGTTCAGCATAATTATCAGTCAAGTTTATTGGTAGAGCCTCACTTAGAGTTGAAGAAAGTTCTTGCTGCTTGGCTGATGATTGCAGTAGAGCTGCATTCAGATGTGGGTTGCATGGTTTCAGATGCCACCTGGTGGAGCAATGGAGCCTGGATCTTGCACACACAAGCTTGTGGTTTATCCAACGGTCAGCACTTCTACGGACACGGTAATCATAGACATCGGTCACATAATGTCTCCCTACGATGATGTAATCAATCATGTGCCCTACTTTTGATCTTGGCTGGTACCAGGTGGTCTTATGTATGTCTGCATTGGTGAACATGGTACTTGCGATGGAGAGAGCAAAGCGAGAGCACAGATCCAGTAGCATAATCCCTATGGAGTTGCAAGAACCGATGCCATGGTGGCCTATCACTTCACCCCATGTACCTGCATCTTTGAAGGTCTCCTAACAGAAAAGTCTATCTTTAACTGCTACTTCCCTGAGCACTTCTGAGAGCTGGTCGTAGACAAGGGTTTTCTCCTCCAAGAGGTGCTAAAGGTTTAAGCATAAGCACTTATTACTGTGATGTAACAGTTCTTTTTTATACAGTCGAACATGCATTATTTGGGAACTGTCACCTTCCCAGCTCACAACAGCTTTTTTTTTTTTTCTTTCTTTTTGTATACAGAGTCAAGGCTCGTGAAAGAGCTAACATTTATCAAACAAACAAACAAGCAAACAAAGTATATAAAAAGGGGAGCGGTCGACAAGATGAGGAGAGAAGGGGAGGAAGCACACAAACACAACATTTGAGAGCAGGGACATCGGGAGATGTGTGGGAGGGAGAGGGCCTGGGGGGGGGGGGGGGGCAGGATAGGTATAAAACGCAAGGACACCAAGGACTTCCAGGAAAGAAGTCGACACCTCAAAAAGTGAATTTGGGGTGAAATTAGCGGGGGTAGAAAAGATCAAGGTTTTGGATTGGGGAAGATAAGAGATGGTGGTGAACAGCCGTTTTAAAGACCTGGAGGGAGGAGTGGGATTGAAGAGAGTGAGGGAGTTTGTTCCAGAGGCGGGAGAAAAGAGGAATGAAGGAGTGAAGGTGAGCAGAGAGTCTTGATTTTGGCAGTTTAACCATAAGAGGGTTGCAGGTAGATCTTGTGCGACCTGTAGGAATATTTGGGGGACAGAGCCCAGAGAGAGCTGGGGGAGCAAGGCCGGAGAGGAGTCGGTAGAAGACGGAAAGGCCACCAACCTGCCTGCGGTGAGTAAGTGAAAGGCCCTCGGAGATAGCGTCATCGCGGGAGATTCCAATGATTCTGAATGCTTTGGTTTCAACAGCATGAAGACGAGCTAGGTGTGAGGCAGGAGCACCAGCCCAGAGGGGAGAGCAGTATTCCATTGAGCTGCGGATGAAAGTGCTGCGAAAGTCACTATCACTTTACACTTCACGATAGGCTTTTCGCCTATCCATTTTTATGGCAACAGCTATCCCTTGCCGTCTTCTCTCACCCCGTCTCACCCCGATTTAGCCGTTTTTGCGGTACCTGGGAATGGACAGACGGGCATTTGGTGAATTATAGTAAGATGCACGTACATCGTGTATTTCTGCAATTAGCTGCGACAGAAGCTATGGTACTAGCATTCTCAGTGATACATAGTTTTATTCCTTTTGTCATGTTTTTTTTTTTTGTAGTAATGCTTGTACATGTGTTGTACTGCCTTTAAATTTTGTTACGATTATAAATTTTAAGTTTGTCACCTTACCTCAAGTTTGATTCAATGTGGGTCGGATAGGTTAATACAAAATAGAGCTACAGTGTCTGATATTAGTCAGCAAGTAATGGAGTTTATACTTTGTACCATGATCTGATGCAGTTGCTTTGTTAAATTATTGTTTTCAATGCTTTATTGCCTCCTGAAAGATCAGGTAATTACACAAGTAAATATCCCTTGCAAGCATTCATGATCATCCCTCTGATCATAATCATGTACACTTGTAAATAAACTTCTTAAAATTTCACATGTGAAACGGGAGAAAACCCTTCGATTAGTAAATTATATTCTTCGTATAATCATTTCAAGACGGTGTAATGCTGGGAAATATCTCCACTACATGTATGTTGTAGGTTATTAATTAAACATTAACTTTAATAGAGCAGATTACCCCAGTACGTCAGTGATGACATCTTCAGAAACACCACTAGATTGGCTTTTGAATATAAAAATTGGACAAGGAAAAAAATTGTTGGGGATTAGTGTTCTATTTCCTCACTGCTTAACCTGAAATCATGACTATCAAAGCATCCCTCGGATAGGATGCAATATGTCTTCTTAGAATCTTAGATCATAACAATATGCTTGCGATAATATATTTGAGGTTTCATACTCAGTTTGTACTTCGTTTGAGCAGTCATTCTTTGAAAAGTCATTCCTAATTGTACATGTCCTTTATGGGACACAAGAGGGCGAAAAACAAAAATTATGAAATTTAAAATTATAAATAGGAGTAAATGAAGAACATTGTATTCTACCAGTGGATGAGACGAAGGTGGAATTCATCATTTGGGAACAGCTTGAAAAACCATTTCTTTTTTAAGAGAAAGACAGATAGCAATAACTTACCGGATAAAACAATTCCAGAGAGGATAATGAAGGAAGAGTAGACGAGCATGATGTCGAAGTCGTGAAGCAAATTCTGTAGTTGTGGATGAGACTAAAGTGGATCTCGGTGTCTGAAGCATTTAACCCCCGACAACAACAACACACATTAACTCCCAACATTGCAATGTGCAGCTACTTCAACCATACTCAGCAATTTTGTACCCAAATGTAAACACAGAACATCTTGCTTCTTCTTTTTCAGACTTTTACTTTATAAATGTGACGATGACATGATGAAGTTTAAACGAAATATCAGGCAATCACTCACGTACCTGAAACACGTACGTACCTTTAATGAAGTATTAATAAAGTTTTCTCTTTCTGAAGTCTCTTCGTAGCCACTCTTTACCCCCTCGGTTGTTTCATCTTTTCGGGGAGTATCAATGACATAAAAAGGAAAATCCCCCACTTCCTTATCTCACTCACTCAGTTGCTCTGATGTTTTGCAGATTTCAAAATATTTGTCACACACATCTGTTTTTTGCACGAGTTTGTTGTTTTGCTTTTACTGTGTGCATTGCGCCTTTCCTGTATCCTTCAATGTGTTTGGAACAGCTGGAGACCTGAGGCCTAGCCCAGTTGGTGGTTCTTCTTCCATCTCTAAATGACTTTACATTCCTGTACTTTTATGCACCCCTCTCAATTCGGATGCACTCTTTAACAGAGCATTGGTGCTGTTTATTGGCAAGAGTGTGCTGTCTTTCCCTCGCGGTCCCCCTGTGCTGTCTTTCCCTCGTGGTCCCCCTGTGCTGTCTTTCCCTCGTGGTCCCCCTGTGCTGTCTTTCCCTCGCGGTCCCCCTGTGCTGTCTTTCCCTCGCGGTCCCCCTGTACTGTCTTTCCCTCGCGGTTGTCAGCTCTTTCACGAGCCTCGATTCAGTATAAAAAAAGAAAAGAAAAAAAAAAGAAGGTTATACTGGGTGGTTTGCCATTGCCATCCCAGCAGTAGTTTGGATGGGGATTTGTAATTTGGCCATGGTTCCAGTGAAAACTTGCCTACTCTTCACAAAGGACACTGGAATCTTTTGACGTCCACCAACTAATGCCGGTAGATGGGACGCACCAGGATGACAGTTTATAGTTGGGTCGGGATTCAAACCCAAGCTTGATAGCTTGGAGGCGAGTGTGCGTTCCTCTATGTCTCGGCCATCCTCCCAGCCCTCCAGCTCAATTCTTGTTGATACATTCATAATAATCTTTTTCACTCCATTGGTTGTTTCACTCATTTCATCAGAATATGAAGAACCACCTGATGAGATTTATTCCTGACATTGGTGAATTTCGACTTTTCTCCTTTGCAATCTTAACAAAAATTGGATATGTTTACATTTTATTGTGAAACGAAGATGGTGTTCTACAAAGTAACTGCAATAAGGTTTTCTTCAACTCACTGACGTCAGATGGGACCCTCAGAGATTTCAACATTCTTCTGAATTTCATATTCACATGTGTTTCTGTGCTGTTTTAAATATCTACCTTGTGGTTTTCACCAAAAAGTCTCTACCAAACAAATCTCAGGTTTTTCATGTTGTACTGTAACATATGACAGGTCTAGCAAGACCAGATTAACAACCTGTCCTTGTAGACGCATGATTACCTCTCATTGGACAGATAATATTTTGTTTCTAACATTCAATTATTTTTTTTGTATACAAAGGTGAGGCTCATGGGAGATCTAGAACAGGAAATAGAGTAGAATAGCTAGAACACAGATGAAGTGATGAAACAAACCAACAATGGGGCATTTGCCACGGGTTAGAGGGAAAACCTTTAACTCCGCTTTTCGCTTTACGTGTGGGTTAACAATTTTTTTATTAAATATTAAAATATATAAATATGTTATAAAAAATTCATCTAATACATTTTTTAATGAAATATATATTTTTCTGCCACTAAATTTTTATAAAAGAAATAAATTGTACAAATTTTGTTTAATTAAGGAAACTGGCATGTGCTGCGCATGCTGCACAACGTTTGTAAATTTATTTATTATTTTTCATTTAAAAAATGTTTCTTTTGCATGAAATGTTTTTTGAATGATTAAAAAGAAATACAAATGTTTTCCATTAATTAAAAAAAATCAGAATTCATTTAATTGTTTTCATTCTGAGAGAATAAACATTGTCCTTTGTCGTTCATTCTACGATTGTTGGAACCCTTTGTTAAGCTCGCCCTCCTGAATGGAGAGACAGTTGTATAATCAGTCTTTGTCAGTGTGTGTTTCTCCTTGTGTGTATGTGAGTTCACACGCAGATCTACTTTAATATAGATCATTCATTCCTAAATATACCACAATCATTATTCACATTGGTGGCTCCACCATTCTTCTGAGCAATTATGGCTCATTTATTTTGGCCATTTTCGAACAAACTTGCCATGCAAGCTTAGAAACCGTGGGGGTCTCTTAAGGAGGGCCACCACCACAACCCTCTGAGGGTGCTCATAACAAATAAGGTTCAACATTTCATTGATAAGTCACGAGGATGAAATATGCAGCTGTAGAAACGGTCTCCAAGCAGTGAGGAGGTGAAACAACGTTAAAATGGATGAGATAGAAATGGAATATCAACAGACGAAAGCCCGGTAATTCTGTGATGGAACAAAGCTGTAGAAAAGGAACTATTTATACCCTATTTTGTGACCTTGATTGAGAATAGCAATACCAGAGAAAAATTCATCAATCTTTGTATAATCTCTCTCTCCCTTTCTACCTCATCCATATCTATTGCACAGCTTACAGGACGTTTGCTTGTGTAAATCATACATCTTATGTTGACCACTGCTTAAGGGTTTGTATATAAAACTAGCAAAAGTAGCTGTCACTTCACTGATGGCTTTAATCAAAAGACAGAGACATTGGCGCTTGTTGTTGTTAGGTCAGAGAGAAACAATTCGGCCATAGCCACATAGCCTATTGTTACCCCCCACATAAAGTTGTGTTTCTACCCCGAGTTTGGGGTTTTTAACTTAAAAGATGTGGCAGTGCATAGGAACCCTGGCGGGTGCGGTGCTCCGACCGTGGGCGGTTGGGCCATCGTGCATGGGACCGCAAGGCCTCGCGCAGAGATGGCGCCTTGAACCTTGGCCCAAGCATGCCTCCTCCCCTGGATCGAAAATGCCAGACGGACCCAACCTACAGGTGACCAACCACCCGCATGCATCGCTCGGCTTTTTGAAGCCGAGCTGTAAAAATGTACTTCCGCACCGAGAGGCTCAAGTGGAGTGGATGGATAGCGATAGTGTTGGTGAATGGTACCCGGCGTGGGGGAGTGGTGCTTTCCCCATTCCTCACTTTGGGGCTCATGAGCATTAGATTATGTGGATGGCAGTGAAAGCTAGCTGAGGGCGGGCTAGGTTAATTGCTAGGGATTTAGAAAATAGATGACAGTATAGGGACAAGATTTAAGTAGTGACTTTTGTACAGGCAGAGGGGATTTAGAGAGATTAGAAGGTTGTTAATGACGAGGGAAGTGCTTAGTGTAAGGGAAGATGGGGAAGCACGAGTTTTCAGGGAAGTAGTCAGCTAGAGGATGCTGTGTGTGTGACGAATTGTGTATGGAGACAAATGGAATTGTGTTTGAGGGGTGTGAATTGACTTGCATGGTGTGCAAGTGGGGAACAGGTGTGTGAGCACAAGAGGTGTGCAAGAGAACTTGGTGTGTGTGAGAATATTTGGTGTGGAATGCTTGGTGGGAGATAGAAGGTGTGGAATGCATGGTGCGAAGGAGTGAATGGGGGGGAGATGGACCCCTTCACGAATACCTGGGGCGGGTAGTTTAAAGCCAGGTAGAGGGCTTAGGTTAATTGTTTGGATATTGACACCTGTGGTGCGGGAAGTAGCAAGAAGTGCTTGGTTGGGTGCATGAGTCTATGAAATGGCTGGGCGTGTGGGCTTTGTTGGCGCGTATGGTTATTGGAGCACTCCGCCACTGGTAGTCTGTCGGCCAGGTGAGGCCGCAGGTAGGCTCCAGGAGCCAGGTTAGAGTTATGAGTAGTGTTCAGTGGGGCCCAAGGATCCTAGGAAAGGACCTCGGTAGCCCAATGCCAGAGAGGGCATCAGGGGGTGAGAGAGCCAGGTGGGGCCTTCCCCAATTTAGGTAGTCGCAAGGAGCAAGGTAAGCTCGGGTGGCGACTTCAGTGGCGGAGGTGCTCAGGTAGTTGGACCTGCTAGTGGAGCCACATGACCCAGCCCCGAAAAGCCAGGTTAGAGTTATGAGTAGTGTTCAGTGGGGCCCGAGGATCCTAGGAAAGGACCTCGGTAGCCCAATGCCAGAGAGGGCATCAGGGGGTGAGAGAGGCAGGTGGGGCCTTCCCCAATTTAGGTAGTCGCAAGGAGCAAGGTAAGCTCGGGTGGCGACTTCAGTGGCGGAGGTGCTCAGGTAGTTGGACCTGCTAGTGGAGCCACACGACCCAGCCCCGAAATTGTGCAAAGGCACAGTGTGAAAAATTGGGGAGTGAGACTCAAATTTGGAAGGCACCAGGTGGTCAATGGGAATCAGGTTTTTAGAACCACATAGTTTAAAGAGGCCAATTGGCAGGGTATGACCCCGGGTAGTGTAAAGGAGTTAATGTCAGTAGAGTAGTTAGGATTTGAGGAAGTCCCTTCACGCCATCCACATCCATTCACCAAGGTGACAAAGCTCCGCACCAGCACCAAGTGATTGATTTGAGTAAGTGAGACGCATCTCGACATGATGAGACAATGTGTTGTTCCATCTCTTCCTTCCTGGGAGGGATTGGAAGACGAATTTGGAACTAGAGGGGGATATGGGAGACAGGACGTAGTGGCGAATTTGTAAATACAGGGAAGGGCAAGGGTAGTGTAAGCTGACGTTTGGGGGCACGGACGGTTAGGGACGAGCTTGCTCTGCTCGCTCTCCCGCGCCCCTCATGCTGCATTACCTTGTTTTGATGTGTACCTTTGCGCCCTTTCTGCTTTGCTGACTGTGCTTTGTCTCTCCTCCCCACCCATGGACCCACTTTGGAGGAGGAGGAGTTGTGCAGCAACATCGAACTGTGCAGCACCCCCGGCTGCACTTTGCTACACCTGTGCAGCTGAACTGCGTGGCACTTTGCTGCCGTATTCTTGGTTATAACTTTGCTGCCCATGTGCAGCACTTGTTGCCATAGACACTTTGCTGCACATCATCACATTACACATTATGGACCACACGTTTGGTGGCTTTACACTTTGCTGCAAACTTACCTTGCATTTTCAGACCACGTATTTTGAGTGGCGGCAATGTCACGCAGTTGGACCACATAAGGTTGGCCCTGCTTGGCCAGGAATTAATAAAACGAACACTGGTTTTTGTACATTTTATTCTTGGTGTGCCAGAAAAGAAGAACTATAAGCTTTATTGCATACAGAAGATGCGACATGCAGGAAGCAAGAAGATGCAGGAAGACAGAAGATGCCAGACACCAGCAGCAAATGTGAACTTTGTGAAATGTGTTTTGTGTATTGGTGCTGTGATGTGCTTTCCCTCCCCTCCAATCTTCTTTCCACAAAGAACAGGTCCTGGGTTATAGAACTGTAAATATGTAGGTTTTGTGCTTGTAAATAATAGATGCTGCCCACCGGCTTTATGTGTAGTTTGAAGATAATTCCGCAATTCGGTTAGCTGTGGGCGTGGGTCTGTTAGAGTTAGTTACACAACGCAGTAGGTGGGACATATTTAGTGTTGTAAAACTGTCGCATACACGGGTTAGAGTAAATGTTAGGGGGAACCACATCTAAGTGTCACATGTAATTGTAAGTTTAGTCCCAACTCTTGCTCAAAACCGGTCGTTCCCACTTGTGTAGGTTCGACTCGGGGATGAGTCTGATGAGGGAGGGGGGCAGTGCTACGGTTTTGAGATGTGTACAGTGAGCTCAATAAAGGTTAAAGGTTGTCCCCCATAGATAGTCACGCAAGCAACATGTAGCCTCATTTGTAGTATAGTTATTTCTTAGTATGTGTGAGAGTAGGTCCTTTCCAGTGTTAATTCTGCATTGTGTAAAGCCAGGAAAATAGGCCCGACTGCCACCGATCACCCTACGTCCGTAACCTCAATACAGTTTGTTAACGTTAGTTCATTTTGGGCGAGTTAACACGAGGGCGGCGGAGGAGGGTCGAGGCGGGGCGGCAGAGGCGATGACGGTAAGCATGAGCCGCCAATCAGGGCTCAGAGGTGGTGGCGTCAGAGGGCGTGGTGAGAAGAGTTTGGTGAGTTCCAGAAGGTTCGCGGGGCTTGCCGATATAACCCACTGCACAAAGCCCTCGACAGGACTGCAGCAGAGAGATAAAGGACTGAAGCGGAGGACTTACTGCGAGAGAGAAAGGAACAAAGGGCTCGCAGGGGAGAGGAATAGCGAAAGGACTCGTGTTGAACTTACAACCGGAATGCGCGGTGTTTGATGAGCTTGATGCGCCTTGCCGCACTTGCCTAAGAACGGCTGAGTAACTGCTCTTTGCCGTAAAAGCCTCCTTTTGCCATAAAAGTCCGCCCCTTGCCATTCCGCCTGATATCGCCTTTGTTCGAGAGACGCGCTACGAGTCCCAGTTTTCGCCGATCACCATCTTCGCGGGACGCACGTGGACCACGGAGAGCTGGACGAGGCCGAGCCTGGACGACCACATCGGCGCCTTGGTGAACATCGGCATCTGCAATCCCCTGTGCGAGTGTGAGTGAGACGGGCCCGTTGTCCAGGGATAAGTAAGACTGTCTAAGCTTGCTCTGTGTCTCTTCATCCTGAACTGTAAATACGTGTGGGAATCATTAAATCCATCTGTTCTTCCTTTCTTCTTCATTCGATTGCTCCCGTGATTTCTCCATTTGACTAAGCGTGGCACGAATGGAACCGCTTAAATTGGGGTCCATTAATTGAGATTGCGCGGATCACGTGTATGGAAACCACTCGGCGTACTCCAACCTCACGTGGTTCATGCGAGGCTTGCTACCTCGTTTCCGTGGCGGCGCGAGTACTTAGGTACGAGCGAGAATTTGGTCCTGAACCCCTATTTTGCGCTCGCCTGGAAAGGACGTAATAAGTCTCGGTTCCGCCAGGCCAGTAAAGACAAGGGGATTAATCCCCCCTTGATAAGGGGAAGAAGGCCGGTGAGAGAACCGCAACAATATATTGCAACAACCTTTAATGACCAATATGTGCCAATCTCAAAACCGTAGCAATATATATATTAGGGTGGCCCTTATTTTTGAAAGTTTGGAATGTTACGCTCTCACCTTCTACAACTGGTCCATTTGCCCTAAACACAAATCAGGCCAAACGTCGGCTACATTCATAAATATGTAGAGGTAGTCCAGCACCCTTGAACATTTCCCCCTATAGGCCATGTGATTGAGGTCACGTAACACTAAAAACACATATCACAGATAATACAGTATGTATCACAGAAATAAATAAACACCGTTTGATAAAACATGCTTATGAATAATTATCACATCTATGGACTAGAAATATAAAATATAAAAAAAATAAAATATATTGTTGTGGTTTTAGAACCCACACTTGCTTGTAAATATCCCATTATTAAAAGGTTAAAGGTTGCACCCCTAGTTAGTCCACAAGCAACACGTAGGCCACCATAGAACTTCAGTTATTTCATTAGTATGTGTTTTAGATAAGGCCGTGTTTCCAATAGTTTAATCTGCGTTGCATCAATTAAATAAGAGTAGGTCCCAATTCCGTCCATTTTGCGACCTCCCTCTCCAAGCGACGCCATTACGCGCCCCTACAGTCGGTGCCTCATAGCGTTCGCTCAAACGACGCCATAAGCCATGCGGTTAGGCCCGAGGAAAAAGGGGGCAGAACGCCAAGAAGAAGGTGTGGCCTGTCAACCAGCCGTCAAAGGCGTGGCTGGTAAGCCCTCACCAGCCAACCAGGGCTGAGGTGAAATCGCCGACGGGCGTGGTTTTGAGGCGCGCAGAGCGATCTTTGCTCGCGTTATATAAGCACGAACGCAAAGCCCTTTCACAGACTTGGTCGGGAGAGTGCATTGAAAACGGACTACTTGTCGGGAGCGCTGGTTGCTTCAAAAGACTGATGCGGAGCGCACATTTGGGAGAGGACTCACTCGCTGGCGCTGATAAGAGAACTTGGAGAGGGTGCGTTTAGCACGACCGTACAAATATTACGTACGCAGGACACCAGCATCCCCCCCCCCCCCCTGCTATATATAAGGTCCGGTCGCATTCCAAGATACGTGGAGCTGCTTCGCCGCTGGAATGGAGCCTCACCTGGAGCCTGGACCCCATCCCCGGACCCTCTACCTGGACCTTCCATCTAACAACTACAATCCCCGTGTGAGTGTGTATGTTTGTCTTGGGGTATTAGAATAAGACTGCCCTGTGTGCTGCTTCTGCCTCTTCCTCTCTTGTACATCCCTTTCATTTCCTCTTCTTTCTGTACATTTGTAATAAACCCATCTTTGTTCTTCCTACCTTCTGGTTTCCTCTCCATCCGATCGCATCCATCCCTTCCATCATTGGGTACACGTGGCACGATTAGAAACTGCTAGAATCAGGTTTAGTCACATTGTTAACGGCTCGGATCGCGGATTGCTATCCGCTCGGCATATTCCATCGTATCCGTGGTTCGAGCGGGAGTTATCTCTTTGCTTTACGGCCGGTGGTAGTACTTAGGTAATTGGACTAAGACTCGACCAACAACCCTATTTACCACCGACCGGAAGGAACATTATAACTTCTAAGGACTCGGGTCGGCCAGACAAAAAGACAAGGGGATTAACCCCCCCCCCCTTGATAAGGGGAGCGCCGACGTCCGAGATCCGTCACAATTGGTGTCAGGAGTGGGATTTGGACCCAAACCAAATTTTTTATATTCTGTGAAAAAATTTGGTCAAAATTACGAGCGGACGAAATTTTTATTAACATCGAAATTTTTAATCGTGCCATGGATAACAAAGGCTATCGGATGCCGTTGGGGGAAAATGAGGGGGTAGAGGAAGGGTTAGAGTCAACCCAGGGCCCCAGGGAAGAATTGGGAGAGATGGAAGAGGAAAGGAATGAGGGAGTTATCTCCCTCATTAAAAGGTAGTGGGGGTTGCAGGCGCACAAAATGGCGGCGCCTCGCACATGGCGGTGAGGGTCGAGCCCCGTTGCCAACTGCCTGGGATCCATTTTTTGCACAATTGATGACATTTTTGACCCAGTGGGATGAAGAAAACAAAATGTGTGCCCAGGGGATCATATCCACCAGGGAAATTAACAAAATGGGTGTTCAAATGACTAATGAACTAAAAGAAATGATGGCGGAGCCAAAGAGAGATATGAAAAAAACGGGGAAAGACATTGATTGCATGTTGAGCGAGGAGGTCGCATTTGTACATGACGGGGTAGCACGGCTTGAGGGGCGCGGGAAAAGCGAGTTAGAGCAAAGCACAGCCGGGTGGACCGGGGTAGAAATCGTGACATGGGGTATGGGGAAGCCGGCGACCGCCGAAGTAGAGAATTTTATTTTATTAGCGCCAGCGATCGTCGAGCTTAACAAGGAAAAAGAAATTAAAATCAAAGAAATAGTAGAAATTGGGGCGGAAGAGACGGCGGACTTAGAAAAGCACTCGTTGAAGGAAGAAATGGAATGTGTACAAAGTCTGTGGTTACATCATGATGCCGTACTTGTTAACCCGAATGAAAATTTGCAGCTGGTGCATGTGGAGAAAAGGATCCCAAAGGTAAGCCGGGCTGTATATGGCGCGAAAAGGTTTGGCGCGAAAACATTTTTCGCGCCCTTGGGATCCAGACGTCACCCGGGCGCTTGTGGAAGGTCCGTGGAGATGTGTATGAAAGGGAATGGCGCATGTGTGCGGACGGCGCCGGAGCGTGAATGTGTTACCGAGTGCGAGAGTGAATGCACATCGGAGGGTATGTGTGATGAATGCGAAACAGAGAGTGAAAGCGAATGCACGACGGAGTGTATGTGTGAAACCGAGTGTGAGAAGTGCGACACAGAGAGTGAGATGGATGAGGAGCGTGTGCGGGAGAGCACACCAGAGCGCGTTATTGGGTGTGCAAAAGAGTGCACACCCGTGGGTAAGGGTGCGCTGATTGGGTGTGCAACAGAGTGCACACCCACGAGTGTTACGGAGTACGTAACGGAAGGAAGGTGTGTTATGGAGTGTGCGAGCAGCGAGTGGTGTGCACCTGAGTGTGGAGCGGACGAGTGTGCACGAGAGAGTGCAGTAGTAGAGTGCACGGAGTGTATGGGAGTTGTGAGTGAAGAAAGGAACGCGTGTGAATGTGAGAATGCGACTCAAGCATCGACCCAGACCTAGGGGGCAGCGGTTAGGACGACGTATAGCCGACGCGAAGCCTCGGTACATGACGGGCTTGGTGTGCAGCGGGAACCGGCAGGGATCATTGCCGCGGCGATCTCGCAAGGAGCGCCGTGCACGATCCGGGCCGGGCCCCGCCCTGCACGGTCAGTGCCGTGTTTTGCCAGGCAAGGCGACCGGCCCGGTTCGAGGGGAGGTAGGAGGGTTCGGAGCGGTGCCCCCTTGCGGTGGCGGTGCTCAGGCCGGGGAAGGCTGGGCCATCGCGCTTGGAAGCGCAAAGCGTTGCACCGAGATGGTGCCTGGAGCCTTGGCCCGACAAAACCTCCTCCCCTGAATCCGAATGCCAGACGGACCCAACCTACAGGAGACAGACCACCGTATACATGGCTCGGCTTTTCAAAGCCGAGCTGTGATGAGAATGTATTTCCCGCGCCTAGAGGCTCAAGTTTAATGGACATTTGGTAGCAGTCGTGATGGATGGTAGCTCTACCATCCCTCACAATTTGGGCAAAGGAGCTATACGTTTATGGGATGGCAGTACAAACTAGCCCAGGAGGGCTTGGATAATGTTAGGACCTAGAGATGACTATAGGTGACCAAGATTTAAGTAGTGACATTGTACCTGTAGTGGGGACGTAGAGTAGAGTAGGTAGTTTATAATAACGGGAGATGTGCGTAGTATAAGGGATGACAGGGAGAGCACTAATATTAGGGGAGATAGATAGCCAGATGATGCTGTGTGCATGAGAATCTTTGTGGTGAGGGTGATGAAATGAGGCATTGCGAATGTACGTTCTTGGTAGTGCTGGTGAAATGAGGCAATGCTCGAGAGGGATGTGGGTGTGTGTTGAGTGATTGACCTGCATGATGTGCAAGTGAAGTACAGGTGTGTGGAATGAATGGTGTGGAGTGAGTAGTGTGGAATATGTGGAGTGGAGTGTATGGTGCGAAGGAGTGGATGGGGTACGGATGGACCCCTTCACGAATACCCGGGGAGGGTAGTTTAAAAGTAGGTAGAGGGAGTAGGTAAATTTGGTTGGATATTGACATCTGTGGTGCTGAAAGTAGCAAGGTATTGCTTGGTTTGGTGCATGAGTAAAGTGAAATGGCTGGGCGTGTGGCCTGTTTGTGAGAATGGTTAAATGGTCACTCCGCCACTGGTAGTCTGTCGGCCAGGTGAGGCAACAGGTAGGCTCTGGGAGCCAGGTAGTAGAGTTCAGTGGGGCCCGTGGATCCCGAGAGAGGACCCGGGTAGCCCAATGCCAGAGGGGGCATTAGTGGGGTAAGGGAGCCAGGGGGCCTTCCCCCCGGTTAGGGTGAGGAGCTAGGTAAGCTCGGGTGGCAACTACAGTGGCGGAGGTGTGTAGGTGAGCGGACCTGCTGGTGAGCCACACGACCCAGCCCTGAAATTGTGCGAGGGCACAGGGAGAAAAATCGGGGGAGTGAGACCCCAAATTGGGAGAGTCCCACACTATGTGCAATGGGAATTGGTTTTTAGAACCGCATAGTTTAAAGATGGCCAATCGATTGGCAGGGCAAGACCCCGAGTAGAGTAAAGAGAGTTAATGTCATTCAGAAGTTAGTTAGGAGGAAAATCTCTTCACACCATCCGCATCTACTCACCTAGGTGACAGAACTCCACACCAGTTTTTGCAAATGTTTGGAATGAAAGATGCATCTTGACATGGGTGAGACATTGTTTGTTATTCCATCTCTTCCTCCTTAGGAGGGATTGATGACGAATTTGGATTAGGGGAGATATGGGGGACCAGACGTTAGTGACGAATTTGTAAAGTTGTAGATTGTGTAAATACGGGGTAGGGTCAAGGGTAGAGTAGGTGACATGGGGGGGTGACGAACGGTTAGGGACGAGCTTTCTCAGCTCGCTCTCCCACGCCCCTCATCTTGCATTACCTTGTATGATGTGTACCCTTGCGCCCGTGGCCCCCTGCTAACCTCTGCTTTGTCTTCCTTCCCCACTCATGGACCATGTTCTTTTGTGCCCGAGGGGAGTGTGCAGGTGCCGCTGATTGTGCGCCGCACCCTTGCTGCCTCCTGCCTGCACTGATGCACCATATGGACCACACGTTCTGTGGCCTGGCACCACTTATGGACCACACGTTCTGTGGCCTGGCACCTCTGCTGGGACCGACCATTGTTGCCAGCAGTATCTGGCTTGCGGACCACTATTTTAAGTGGCATCCATGCCCAGCATTGGACCACCTGAGTTGGCCCTGCTGGCCATATAAATAATAAAAAGCGGACGTGGTGTGTGCCCTTTTTATTAATGGGAATATCATCAAGCAAGAAGACAGCCAGAAACATAGGCCCAGCAGAGAAGCGGAGAAGAAGAAGACACCATTTATTATTTTAAAGTGTTTTTGTGCCTTTTCATTTTTGGTGCTTTTCATGCATTTTCATTGTGGTGCATTTCTTTATTATGGTGCATTTATTGTACATATGGTATGGTGTATCGGTGCAGTGCATGGCAATGGCATTTCCCCTTATCAAAAACATCTTCTCTTTTTCCCACAAAAGACAGGTCCTGGGTTGTAGTGTAAATAATTAGTAGTGTACTGTAAATAACATGCTCCCCACCGGCTTAAGCCGGTATCACACCACCGGCTTAAATGATTAGTTTGAAGACCATTCCGTAATTCGGTTAATTGTGGGCGTGAGTCAGTTAGGTAGGATGCAACGCAGCAGGTGGGACATATCTAGTGTTAAAACTGTCGCACTCAGGGTGAGGTTAAAAGTAGAGGGTAACCACACCTAAGTGTCGCACTAATTTAAAAGATAGCCCTTTTGTTTCGGCTTGGGACGGGCCTGGAAAAAGGGAGGGTGCAGTGTTGTGGTTTTAGAACCCACACTTGCTTGTAAATATCCCATTATTAAAAGGTTAAAGGTTGAACCCCTTGTTAGTCCCCAAGCAACACGTAGGCCACCATAGAACTTCAGTTATTTCATTAGTATGTGTTTTAGATAAGGCCGTGTTTCCAATAGTTGAATCTACGTTGCATCAATTAAATAAGAGTAGGTCCCAATTCCATCCATTTTGCGACCTCCCTCTCCAAGCGACGCCATTACGCGCCCCTACAGTCGGTGCCTCATAGCGTTCGCTCAAACGACGCCATAAGCCATGCAGTTAGGCCCGAGGAAAAAGGGGGCGGAATGCCAAGAAGAAGGTGTGGCCTGTCAACCAGCCGTCAAAAGCGTGGCTGGTAAGCCCTCACCAGCCAACCAGGGCTGAGGTGAGAACGCCGACGGGTGTGGTTTTGAGGCGCGGGAGCGATCTTTGCTCGCGTTATATAAGAGCGAACGCAAAGCCCTTTCACGGACTTGGTCGGGAGAGTGCATTGAAAACGGACTACTTGTCGGGAGCGCTGGTTGCTTCAAAAGACTGATACGGAGCGCACATTTGGGAGAGGACTCACTCGCTGGTGCTGATAAGAGAACTTGGAGAGGGTGCGTTTAGCACGACCGTACAAATATTACGTACGCAGGACACCAGCCTCCCCCCCCGCTATATATAAGGTCCAGTCACATTCCAAGATACGCGGAGCTGCCTGCCGGGTTTCGCCACTGGACTGGAGCCTCACCTGGAGCCTGGACCCCATCACCGGACCGTCTACCTGGACCTTCCATCTACCAACTACAATCCCCGTGTGAGTGTGTATGTTTGTCTTGGGGTATTAGAATAAGACTGCCCTGTGTGCTGCTTCTTCCTCTTCCTCTCTTGTACATCCCTTTCGTTTCCTCTTCTTTCTGTACATTTGTAATAAACCCATCTTTGTTCTTCCTACCTTCTGGTTTCCTCTCCATCCGATCGCATCCGTCCCTTCTATCATTGGGTACACGTGGCACGATTAGAAACCACTAGAATCGGGTTTAGTCACATTGTTAAAGGCTCGGATCGCGGATTGCTATCCGCTCAGCATATTCCATCGTATCCCTGGTTCGAGCGGGAGTTATCTCCTTGCTTTACGGCCGGTGGTAGTACTTAGGTAATTGGACTAACACTCGACCAACAACCCTATTTAACACCGACCGGAAGGAACGTTATAACTCCTAAGGACTCGGGTCGGCCAGACAAAAAGACATGGGGATTAACCCCCCCCCCCCCCTTGATAAGGGGAGCGCCGACATCCGAGATCCGTAACAAGATATAAAATCTTGATTCCCGAAGGTGACTGGACTACCTCTAACTATAAACAGACTTATATGAAATTTTGACTACAGTTTTGCTATACCAAATGGATCACAAATAGGCCATGAGAACATTCAAATTAACATGTGAAAAATTTCACCCCGTTTAAGGGCCACCCTTATATATATATATATATATATATATATAAGATAGGCATTAGCTTGCTTTCCATCAAGTTTAATTTCTGGGGAGCACATGATCAGATTATAATTAAAGTTGCCTTTTATTCTTCTGCATTCACAAGTAAAACAATATTCGTGGTTATTCGATCATGAAGCGTTTGCAGAGTAATAATTTGGATTAAATTTGCACCATCTCTATGGCTCCGACCTCACCCTCTCTGACCACTTAGCCATCACTCTGACCATCAACATCCCCGCCCCAACACCAAGGCATTATCGCACAATCAACTTCCGTAAGCTAAACGCTCTTTCACCTACCTCATTCTCATCCACCCTCTCTGAAAAAATGTCCACTTCTCCCTTCATTGACCTCCACACCCCTTCCGACCTCACTGACTACTACAACCACACTCTCTCCTCCTGCCTTGACCAGCTTGCGCCTGTAAAAACCAAAACAGTTTCTTTCACCCATTCTGCTCCCTGGTTTACCCCTGAACTCCACCTGATGAAAACTCGTGCTCGCCAACTTGAAAGACTCCGCAATAAAACGGGTCTCACAGTTCACTCCCAAGCCTACAAGGACCACCTACAACACTACAAAGATGCCCTCTCCCGCGCCCGCTCTGCCTACTACTCTCAAATTATCCACTCTGGCTCCGGAAACCCAAAAGCACTCTTCTCGACAATAAACAAACTCCTCCGCCCCCTGAACACCACCACCCAGTCATTCACAGTAGACAACTGCATCTCCTTCCTCTCTTTCTTCCAACGCAAAATTGACAACATCTACAACAGCTTGACCACCGCCGCACCTGCTCCCCCTCCAACCACCTGCCCCCCCTTGTCCTGCCATCCCCTGTCTCGGTTCTCCCCAATCTCCCCTACTGACCTCTCTGAACTCCTCATAGGAATGAAAACTGCCACCTGCACTCTTGACCCCATCCCCTCCAGCTTTGTCAAAGCCTCCCTCCCTGCTCTCTCTCCACTTATCATTGCAACAATAAACTCCTCCCTGTCTACAGGCATCGTCCCACCTTCCCTCAAAATTGCTGCTGTTACCCCCATTCTAAAAAAACCTGGTCTAAACCCTAACACCCTAAACAACTTCAGACCCATCTCCAACCTACCCTTTCTGTCAAAAGTTTTGGAACGTGCTGTAGCCACTCAACTCAAACATCATCTCTCTGCCAATAACCTGTATGAAACATTCCAATCCGGATTCCGGTCCAACCACAGTACTGAAACTGCTCTCCTCAAAATCACCAACGACCTTCTCCTCTCCTCTGACGCTGGCAACCTCAACATTCTCGTCCTCCTCGACCTCAGCGCTGCCTTTGACACCATCGATCACACTATCCTCCTCACCCGACTTGAATCCACCTTTAACGTTACCGGCACTGCCCTCTCTTGGATTAAATCATACCTCTCTGACAGATGCCAGTTCATCTCCATCAATAACTGCAAATCCCCCACTGCTCCCCTCCCCCAAGGTGTCCCCCAAGGTTCAGTTCTTGGCCCCCTCCTCTTCATCCTTTACCTGTCCCCGCTCGGTCACTTAATCCGCCGTCATGGTCTCCAATTCCACTGCTTCGCCGATGACATCCAGCTTTTCATCTCCACCAAGTCCGTCTCCACCGACACCCACTCTATCCTGACAAACTGCATCACTGAAATAAAATCCTGGCTTCAAATCAACTTCCTCAAGCTTAACTGTGATAAATCTGAAATAATCATCATTGGCCCAAAAACGCTCACAAAATCCACCCATAACTTTGCCCTCAACATCGACGGTATCCCAGTATCCACCTCCCCTCACATCCGGAATCTTGGCATCATCTTTTACCAAACCCTCTCCTTCGACAAATACACTAAACAGATCACAAAGTCAGCCTTCTTTCACCTGAAAAACATTGCCCGTCTCCGCTCATCCCTCTCCTCCACGGCTGCAGAAACCCTCATCCACGCCTTCATCACCTCCCGTCTGGACTACTGCAATAGCCTCCTCTATGGTTCACCCTCAAAAATCACCAATAAACTCCAATACATTCAGAACTCCGCTGCCCGTCTACTCACCCATTCCCGGACCCGTGACCACATCACCCCCGTCCTTTACAAGCTTCACTGGCTCCCCATCCCCCAGAGAATCCAGTACAAAATCCTCCTCTTGACATACAAAGCCCTCCATAACCTGGCCCCATCCTACCTGGCTGACCTCCTCTCCAGACACACTCCCACCCGCAACCTCCGCTCTGCTGGTACCAACCTCCTGACCCCCTCCATCCGGACCAAATTCAGATCCTGGGGGGACAGGGCCTTCTCCATCGCTGCTCCCACCCTCTGGAACTCACTACCTCACACCATCAGAGACTCCTCCTCACTCACCACATTCAAAACATCACTAAAGACCCACCTGTTCAACACTGCATTCAACATTCAACCCACAGCATTTAACCCCTGACTATCTCTTCTCCTTCTCCCTCCTTTTGCTTTAAATATTTCCCTATTGATTCTTGTCTTTTTGCAATTGTTGTTTTCATGTATTGTTATGCATTATGTTTGCCACTCTGTCAAAGCGCCTTTGGGCTTCTGGAAAAGCGCTATACAAAATAAATGAATTATTATTATTATTATTATTAATACAGTCCATATACGTTTATATGTCCTGGACTAAGATTTTCCAATCTTTTCCACTGTAACCGAGGACAGATATAGGGAATAACAAGTCCCAAAGTTGTGACTTCTAACTTTATTTTTATGATAATCATGAGAGATATTAGTAAAGTAGGTTTACAGGACGTAGTTCAAAGTTGACTTCCATGAATCTCCAATTCAACATCACAACCATCTGGAGCAACGTGCCGCTTGTTAATTTTATCACATTTGGTTGTGGGTGTCTCCATGACGTTGTACACATGAAAGGCAAAGGAGAATCAAAAAGAGTTCCACCTTTTGTGACATCATTCAAAAGTACCAATTGAATAAACAAAATGTCTGTCATGGCTGACAATCACAACATATGCCTTATGATGACGTAGGTGAATGGTTTCCGATCATCCTGTCGTTGTACGTGGAGCTTCAATGTTAATGTAAGGTGAGATTGTCTCGTACAACTTGGACTCGGTGGTATCGTGACGTCTCTTCATCAGAACCACATAAGAGGTCTCGGCACTCCAAGCCTTTGGAGCACACCAGAACATGTGACTATCACTTTTTGTTTGTACTCGGTTTATCAAACCTTTCTATTTGTTTACTTCATCTCTGACTTTTTTATTGTGCCAAAGTTTACAGACATCTTATATCTATGTACAACACTCTTATATTTAAACTTATATTATTGGAGCCTCATCAAAGCATTGGATAGTCCCCAAGCATAATTATGTCACATGGTGTCCTGTGGGGAATTCTGGGATCAAACGGCTCTTATGGATTCTGTGGAATCTAGAACTCTCAGAATTATTGGAATATCCCGTGATGAGGCCGAATCACAGGATCTTGGTCTCACATCTCAGACAGGTCGGTTGTCTTGAGGCTTTCTACTGTCTATTCCCAAATATTGCTCCCTCTTCTCTCACAGTCCTCTCACCCTCCCCAGGATAATCCATTTTTCACATGTTCTTCCAGTCACCCCATCCTATTAAACTTCCAAAATCCGGTGCGGACTGCACAGCCCTACTCTATTTTTTTTGTAAAATTGCTTATCCCATCTGTGGAACCACATTCCAGATGCTGTTTTGCTTCACTCTTCCTCCAAGGCTTCAAGCAAACAGTTCACCACCATCTCTTTTCATTCCCCATCCTCCCCCATGATCTTTGTTACTCCCATTAACCCCTCCTAACCCAACCTTTTACCTGCTAGTTTCAGTGCTTCTTCGCCTCACTTTCCTCTGTTGCCTCAGAAGTCCAGCTAACGCAGACCCTCTGAGTCTGAGGGTTTTTGAACCCATCCTCAACCTCTCCTCCCTCCCCACAGCGAATGGCCAAAACGATATTTACACACAAAGCTGCAAGCGGACAGCAGCCGTTCATGCATCTATCCATACACTGCTACAAATCAATGTTCCCCAAAGGACCAGCCAAACATGTTCAGAAACTGGCTGTTGCTTGCGAGTGAAGGCAGAAGGTGAAAAGACATTCCTATCACATGGATTGTTTTATTGAAAGGAGAATTTGGGAGAGGAAAAAAAAGAAAAAGAAAAAAAGAAGGAAAGGCAAGACACTATAAATAAATATAATAGATCTAGAGGTCGACAAACACAACTATGGTAAAAGGGAGCATGCAGACTCATATACAAGAGAACTAAACCACACTAATGGTGCCAAAATACCGGACTCAAACAAGAAACAAAGGAGCAGGCACGATCTTGTGTTGCCATGTGGAATAATATCTCCCATTTCACCAAACACAATCCGCATTCGTGACAGGATGTGGTCGGGCATAAATCATACTCATTAAGTTTCTCTCTGACCTTTTTTTTTTTTTTTTTTTTGTATACAAGATCGAGGCTCGTGAAAGAGCTAACATTAATCACACAAAAAGTCAAGCCGACACACAAAACACAAAAAACAAGGGGAGCGGCAGACAAGATGGGGAGAGAGGGGGAAGGACACAAACACAGCATTTGAGAGCAGGGACATCGGGAGGACTTGGGGGGAGGTGGGAGAGGAATAGGACTTGGGGGGAGGTGGGGAGAGAGGGGGAAGGACAAAAACACAACATTTGAGAGCAGGGACATCGGGAGGACTTGGGGGGAGGTGGGAGAGGAATAGGACTTGGGGGGAGGTGGGGAGAGAGGGGGAAGGACACA
Organism: Myxine glutinosa; assembly: GCF_964187855.1. Classification (NCBI taxonomy): domain Eukaryota; kingdom Metazoa; phylum Chordata; class Myxini; order Myxiniformes; family Myxinidae; genus Myxine; species Myxine glutinosa. Next base: position 139,764,001 of record NC_136265.1, on the reverse strand, counting down.
AACACAACATTTGAGAGCAGGGACATCGGGAGAAATGTGGGACGGGGAGGGCTTGGGGGGAGGTGGGAGAGGTATAAAACATATGAACACTGCAAGGATTCTGGGGTGAATTAGCGGGGTAGAAAAGATCAAGGTTTTGGATGGGGGAAGATAAGAGATGGTGGTGAACAGCTGTTTTAATGGATGACCTGAGATGGATGTCGTGATGTGACCTTGGCATGTACTGTCTGCGGCTCCCAAGAGAGCTATCTTGCAGCGCTGTAATTGTCACAATGTTAAATCAGATACTGTATGTTGCCCTGATGACACAATACAACCTTACAATATTCTGCTCCATAAGTGCACATATTACATCCACCTTTTCTCTGACAGATCCCTAATACAAGTGCAATGCTAACCTACTCAAGCACACAGACCATTATATTCTTACAACATATTATGGAACCCTCCCCCCTTCCACGTAACACCTTTTTCCTGTTAATTCACTCCCTTGATGTTGGTCCCACTCTAAGTGCTACCTTGCTCTTCCATGAGCCTCACTTTTGCATTCATTTTGTATTGCTTATCCAGCCTCTTCCTCTATCCTCTACACACTTCAGTCTTCCTCTCATCTCCACTCTACTTTTTCTCCTCTCCACTCTTCCATCCTCCTCTCATCTTCACTCTTTTCTTCTCTCCTCTTCTCTCCACTCTTCCCTCCTACTCCCCACTCCTCTTCTCCCTACTCTTCTTCTTTCCTCTCCTCTCTAGTACGCGGTTCTATGGAAAGAAAGCAAAGATGGCGTATGCAACCCAGGTTTGATTCCAGAATTCCCTACGTAAACAATACATGTGCAACTTAAAGATTACATTCTCTGTTTGTTGTCATGTACAAGAAGGTAATTTACATGTATGATATATTGATTATAAACTTATTGTGATGATAAATTTATAAACGTTTGATATATACCTATTGGTGAATATAATAGAGACTAAAAATATTGTTTTGATATAAATGACTCAAAAATAAGTTTGTATTAAAATAATTGACTAAAACAACGACTCAATATCGAATCACATGACTCACTGGATCTTCAACACATGTCTCAGGGCTGGTACTGTTACCTAAGGGAGAAAACGTGACATTTGTTTCAGTTTGTGACAATTTATAATACCCTGTACAGTATATGATATCTACTTTCATGTTGCGGAATTAAATATTATATAGTAAAGACAAAAGTTGAGAAAAAAAAAAACGTTGAAAAACATGCATGAAGTAATTGCAGTTGGGTAATATAATAGGAAAAAAAATAATTAGTTTTTCACCTTCTCCAGGTGTTTGTTGTTTCTTGTAAATGATAGACCCAAGCACAATGAAAAGTATAACCACAATCAGGGTGATAGAACATCCAACTGTGATCGACCTCTTTGTGGTCGTTTCCAACTACTCATGGAAAACAAAGTCCTTGGCCACACCGTACTGGTTCTGCACCAGGCAGCTGTACTTCCCTTCTGGATCTCCTTTTCTCAGGTTCAAACTGCTGACGATCTGCGATTGATTTCGGTCACTTGGACTCACTGCGAACTCACTCCCATGAATGAAGAGAGCTTGTGGACTCCACCAGGTGATGTTTGGTCTTGGCTTGGCCTCAGCCTCACAAAACAGCCTCCAGGAGGTGCTGGAATTCACCACCTCCCTCCAAATGTGCAGGATCCTTGGATGCACTGTATTAGATCTGCACATCCATGTTGAAAATAATATCATGTTTTCTGGTACATTCAATTCTAATATTTAAGGTGATTCATCAATTTGCGTACCCCCCTCCGATGGCCATTGAACTGGGATTAGTTGGCATTAGTTGGTGGATGTTAAACATCTCATGGTGTCCTTCGCGAATATTATTCGAGCCATCACCGGAACCATGAGCAAATTTCAAATTCCTGCCCCAACCTTAGTTTAATGTCAGGCATGGCCATCTGTTTTGTGGAAAACTTGGGACAAGCTACCTCCTGCCAACCCTACAGAAATGTGGGAATAACCTTATTATATCTGGTGTTCGCCTAATGTTTAGGGCAGCGGGCTTGGGATCTTAAGGTTCTGAGTTCAAATCCCGTTCAGCAGTTGAATTAATAACAGGTGGGATTGACTCAGCCTGTCATCCTTCCGAGGTCGTGGAAATAAGTACCAGGGTACTGGGCCCCCTCTCAAGGAGGTTGGTGGCAGGATTTGCACTCGGCCTCCGTAAAAACACTTCATTCCCCATAGCACACACAGTGGTGTGTGTCGGGATGGTGCTGAGGAGTCGACCAAGGATGCTGACGTGCTGATCCAGCATATGCTCCCATAGATATATATATATACAAACAAAATATGTATTACTCTCATTAAAACTACAAAATATGCTTCCACTAGAGTCGGCAGTGACTTCAAGCTGGACCTCCATTGATCAATGGAAAACGAGTCTTCGCAAAAACTAGTGTCGGTTGACATCGGCGGACAGGTATAATTATGCATTGAAACAACAGAATGTTGATCGAAGAATGTCCAACCATTGGGATTCTTCAAGGAGCTGAATGGGAAGCAAGGAGCTGACGTTTTGGCCATTAACCCTTCATCAGAAGAAAATATCCAGTCGAGATAGGGGGAACGGTTTTCCCTCACACTCATCCTATATCAGCCTTCCATCCTCTCCAGTTTCTCTCTCAACTCACGAAACGTCAACTTCTCTTTTCTCCCAACACTGTGAGCGTACTTTGATCAGCGTTCTGTTTATTCAATCAATGGATTATTGATCAATTTTTCAATATTATCTATTCTCTAAGACCATATCTTTTTCTGATCTGAAGATCCCAAGTAGCAGATTTCACCATGGAATTTATCAATACTTGTCAAAAAATATTGGAATCTGAAAGGTATACACTTACAGTATTTAACTAGAGTTCATAGAACACCTTACCCCCATGCAGTCTTGAGAAACAAGGACACGGGTGCGGTCTGCGAGCAGAAATTTGATTTGTCATGACTGGTGAGGTACCCGTGCGTAGCACGGGTGGGTAACCAGAAGCAAACAAACAACGCAGATACGGCGAATGCTAAAGCATGAAACAAATAAATTCCACATTCCTGTAGCACCTTGAGTCGCACGTCAGACATGGACAGCAAGTTCGTGAAGGACTTCCATGAAAAACGTACCCGTACGCAAACAAACGGGTACGTTCACGTATAGAAACATCGATCGTGGGACCGTGGCGAATCTGCATATGGCAATCCGCGAATTTCACGTTTGGAAAACAGAAACCATTACGGCATTTCATCATTCACATGAACTCGATATATCTTTTTTTCATTCCAAACAGCATAACTCCAGTCACAAATTAAATAGCATTAATATAAAAAATAAACTTTTAACAACATTGTTAATGTTTCCTTCATTGTAAAAACTATCAAGTCAACAGTTAAAAGGATTTTGAGCCGATAGGTAATCGGGCCTTGGCAAGATCGATGGAGACAGCGATCTGTTACCTTATACACCGCCCAAATAGCTATGTGGAATTCTCTCATGTATAGATTAAACCCACATCGTTTGAACTTTGGCCGAGGTCATTATTTACTTTTAATGATGTTTATATACGAATCAAAAAGAAGATAATTGGTTTTGGGTCGTACTTTCCGCATAACTCGTGGGATTGTGAGTTGGAGAGACGACCGTGGTGGCGGAGAGGGGGTTGGCATTCTCTCAAGCAGGGATTCAACCCATGTCCTTATAAAAGGTCTTTGTCCGAGGTCATTATTTTTAACTGTGTTTTCATTCGTCAGGTTGTGGTCGGTGCAGCCGTTTGTGCGGTACCCGGGAAAATAACGTTATGCGGGAGCCCAAACCTGAAAATGCTGGAGAACAAAGCTGAAATTGGAAAAACAATATTGCCTATTTTACTCCAGGGGATCCCAGGATTACCCACCCAAAATATCGTTGCGAATGGTTCAGCCATTTTTGCTGTGCCTTTGAACGGACAGACGGACATTTGGTGAATTATAGTAAGATAACGTAAAATGCCATAATATTTTGTCCAATTAATGTGAAACGGAAGGATTTTGAAATTGTTCAACTATATGATTCAACAACGTGTTCAAGAATAGAATTAAATTGAAATAAAACAAAGATTTAAAAAGTTGTATAAAAATTTTTTGGGGAGGTTTACCGCCATTGTTGCAGCGTCTCTTACACCACCTTATTTAACACGTCATTTTAATTATTCGTACCTGTTGTTTGTGTCCTTCACAACGTCCTAAAAAAACAAGAAATTGCTGTTTGGATTAATTTTGAATTTTGTTTAATTGCCAGACAGAGCAAAAAAAAACATATCACTCCTAATCTGCGCATCCATGATCGGGACAAATTCAGAGCCGAATTCCTGATAAACTACAGGTTTGTTTTCTGATTCATTTTCCGATTCGCTTTTCAAAATATAACTTTCATTTGAAATTACGTAGTTCACTTGATCATAAACTGACGATTGCAGACAGAAAGACAGACAGACAAAGTGAAGGAATTGCTTAACCACGTTGTTAGCTTTGCGTGTATGGTGGAAGAAAGACAGAATTGTATGTTTGACGTCCACCAACTAATGCGAGCAGATGGGACAGCCAGCTTAACATCAATCCGAGGGACGACGTACTTTGTGATACATCGCCCTGTCTGCGAAACACCAATTTCACACTTTATTGTCGGGTCGGAAAGATTGAGCCCAAACTCGAGAGCTCGAGGATATACGAGTACCTTCACATCATCGTGTCAGACTTTAAAGCAATATTAGCACCTTATCGGTGGGTTTTATGGTATTCACTTATACCTGTGTCATGAGTGAGGCAGGTTTGATGTATATCAATGCATTATAAACGAACCATTGTGATTGTTTGAGCAATTCCCAAACAAACCAGCCCATTGGATGCAAGCTGTAATTAACAATTAATCATTGGATGCAAGCTGTAATTAACAATTACCCTTGGATGTAAGCTGTAATTAACAATTACCTTTGGATGTAAGTTGTAATTAACAATTAATCATTGGATGCAAGCTGTAATTAACAATTAATCATTGGATGCAAGCTGTAATTAACAATTAATCATTGGATGCAAGCTGTAATTAACAATTACCTTTGGATGTAAGCTGTAATTAACAATTACCTTTGGATGCAAGCTGTAATTAACAATTAATCATTGGATGCAAGCTGTAATTAACAATTACCCTTGGATGTAAGCTGTAATTAACAATTACCTTTGGATGTAAGCTGTAATTAACATTTCTCATTGGATGAAAGCTGTAATTAACATTTCTCATTGGATGAAAGCTGTAATTAACATTTTTCATTGGATGAAAGCTGTAATTAACATTTCTCATTGGATGAAAGCTGTAATTAACAACTCTCATTGAATGCAAGCTGTAATTAACAATTACCTTTGGATGCAAGCTGTAATTAACAATTATCATTGGATGCAAGCTGTAATTAACAATTACCTTTGGATGCAAGCTGTAATTAACAATTACCTTTGGATGCAAGCTGTAATTAACAATTACCTTTGGATGTAAGCTGTAATTAACAATTACCTTTGGATGCAAGCTGTAATTAACAATTACCTTTGGATGTAAGCTGTAATTAACATTTCTCATTGGATGAAAGCTGTAATTAACATTTCTCATTGGATGAAAGCTGTGATTAACATTTCTCATTGGATGAAAGCTGTAATTAACATTTCTCATTGGATGAAAGCTGTAATGAACATTTATCATTGGATGCAAGTTGTAATTATTATTTCTCATTGGATGAAATCTGTAAATAACAATCATCGAGTATTTTAAACGAGATTACCCACGGTCAATTCGAAGCTCTGTTCGCTTTCCTTCCCTTGCTTGAAATCCACCAGGACGCCATTTATCCAATGAAAACCACATCTTTTTCAAAAAGTTGAACTCAAACCGACACACATAAGTGCCCTCGTCCTCCATCTTGAGATCTCTGATCCTCACTGATCCGTCTCCCTCACTTGGGTTTCCCAAAATTTGGATCCTCCCTTTGAAACTGTCATGTATGGCATTCGTAGAGCTGTTAAGGATTACAACTTTGGATTTGTCACCATAATCTCTGTACAAAATCAAACTTAATCTTTTTATGTTGTTTCCTTGATTGTGACTAAACCAGAAAGGAAGAGTCACATCCTCACTCCGAACACCGATCACCTCCCGTGGAACACAAAGTTCCATTAAAATATCTTCATATATTTTGTCCTCAATTGTGCAGTAACTCCAGGCCTTCAGGCTTTGTGATTCTGTGAAGGGCATAACGGAAACAATTGTCAAATTTTTTATTTGAATAACAGTGTCGTATACAAAATAATGCAAATGAAACGGAAATACCGTACCTTCATTTTCTGTGAATGTTTTGATCAGAGAATATTTTTTAAAATACCAAAATTGGTGTGATATTAATTCATTTCTAATATACAATAAGTTTGTTTCTTACCCTAACATTCATTTATCATTATAAACTAGCGTGACTCGGTGCGCTCCGCGCACCCCACCACACGTCGTTTCAGAGGGATAGGCATCTTTGACCATGTCTGCTTTCTCAGGGAGTGAGGGATGGCAGGAATTGGTCGGTGTGAGGGGGGGAGGGAGGGAGGAGGGGTTATTGGTGGTGATGGTGGATTTGGGATCATGGGGGGAAGTGGGGAAATGGTGGAGGAGGGATGGGGTGGATGGTGATGGGGTGAAGGTGGAGGAGAGTGGCCAGAATTGGATCTTCAGGGACTTTTGGGTCCTCACGGTATTTTTGGGGTATTTTGGTTATTTTGGGTCTTCGGGTCTTTTGGTTCCTCTGGGTCTTTAAGGGTCTTTGGGGTATTTTGGTTCTTCGGAGTCTTTAAGGGTCTTTTGGATATTTGGGGTGTTTTGGGTCTTCAGCGTATTTAAGGGTCTTCTGGGTCTTTGGGGTATTATGGGTCTTTAAGGGTCTTTTCGGTATTTGTGGTATTTTGGATCTTCAGTACAGGGTCTTTAAAGGTCTTCAGGCTCTTTTCGGTATTTTGAACCTTTGGTGTATTTTGTGTCTTTAAGGGTCTTCGGGGTTTTCAGTGTCTTTAAGGGTCTTTTGGGTCTTCATGGTGTAAAGGAGGATCTAAAGGAGTGATGGTAATGTCTTAATTAAGTTACTTTTTACACCTGATAACATGTTGGACAACCAAAGCTCACCATCTCACCAATTCTATAGGTATCATTGGTTTTTTTCTGAAAGTTTGAAATCTGAAAAACAATTGGGCATTGTATATGTGGATCGATCCTCGGAGATCATGGTGACAGGTGGTGGCTTGGGTGTTTATAAGTTATGAAATGTGAGAAAATAACTGTTTTAAACCCCCTATTTATGTGCATTGTGGAAAGAAATGTTATCCTATACAGTTTTGTGGCGATTAACCCTGGGAGCTCAGAGGAGTAGGTTCACAAACAAACAAACATTTCACATAGTTAGGGAGCTTGGTGTTGGCTTAGCAGTTAGGGTACCGGCTTGGGATCCCAGGATCCTGTGTTTGAATACCGGTCAATTGTTGAATTAACGCCAGGTGGGTTGACTCAGCCTGTCATCCATCTAAGGTCGGCAAATTGAGTACCATCTCACTGGTAATTGGGGCACTGCATCAGTGGCACAAACACGCTTCCAGAGAAATGATGCAACCAGCAGCCACAGGCTGCAGACGAAACAACGACAACAACATAGTTAGGGTATATGGCATCATAAGGGTGCAAAGGGATCTAAAGTGTCTAAAAAGAATGTAAAAAAATATCTAAGTGGCCTAAAGCTCTAAATGATCAAGGGTCCAAGCTGTCTGAAGAGTCTTAATGGTGCCAAGGTCGAGGGCACCTGGGTCATGACCCAAACTTGAAAACCCCACCTGAAAATCCCGATTTTCCTCGTCGAAAGCATTTCCTAATTTTATTGTAAGTACCAGTACCATTTGGGTCGTGAGGCAAATGTGATTTCAAATTTTGTGTCGTGGACAATAAGTTTGGGAACCACTGGCTGAAGGTATCTAAACGGAATCAAGGGACTCAAGGGGTGTAAATGTCTAGATTCTAGAGCAGGCGTTCCCCAACCCAGGATAGCGACCCAAACTTGAAATCCTCTCCTCTCCTCAAAATCCTGGTTTTGTGGGGGGGTTTTTTCACTTCGAAAGCATTTTCTCTGAAAATTTTATCGTAGTTACCGGTAGCAAGTAGGTACCAGTACCATTTGGGTCGCAAGGTGAATGTTATTTAAAATTTTGGGTTGTGGGCAAAGGAGTTTGGGACCCACTGCTCTAGAGGGTCTGTGGGGTCTAAAGGACTTGGGGGTCTACATGGTGTAAAAAGTTTAAAGGGTGAAGGGATCTAAAGGTGTCTAAATGGTTTTAAAGGTGAATGGGGTGTAAAGCATCTTGGTGGTCCATAGGGGTCTCAAGTGACTTAGGGTTGTAAAGGATCTAATGGGGCCTATAGAGTCTTAAGGGATCTATTGGAGCTTAGGGGTCTCAGGGTTCTAATGGGGTTTATAAGGTCTACAAGGTCTTAAGGGTCTTAAATGCCTAATAATTATTGTGGGTCTTAGGGGAGTTGAGGATATTTAGGGGTCTTGAGGGTCTTAAGCATCTTGGAGTCTTAGGGGGTCTTAGGTATCTTAGGGGTCTTGAGGATCTTAAACATCTTGGGGGTCTTAGGGGAACTTGAGGATCTTGGGGGGTCTTAAAATTATTGGGGGTGTTCAGGGGACTTAGAGGTGTTTCAGGGTCATAATAGCCCTGAGGGGGCTCCAAGGGTCTTAAGGTTTTAGATGGTCATTGACCCAGAGGGTCTCAAAGTGTGTAAAGGTATAGGGGGATCTTAGGGGTCTAAGGGGTGTAAGTGTCTAATGGCAACTAAATGTCTGAAAGGGTTTTCAAAGGTCAAAGTGTAATCATATGGTTGTAGCGGCTGCCGCTGAGTTTTCACAATCGCCTTGCACCTATCAAGGACGCGGAGCGATCACCATGCCGGGCTCGTCCAGGATGCCCGGGCAGGCTCGCCCTCAACTTGCCAGGCCGCAGCCAGGACGCTGGGCCACGCCCCCTGGCGCCGGGCCTGGGCAAACCCCCTGGCGGAATAGATATATATTGCTGAGAGATAAACGGTTTTTCAGAGTGCCTGAGTGTTTGATTTCAATAAAGCAACTCAGATGAATTCCAGCTTTTTGTCGCGTCCATTCTTCTGATCGACGTGGGAGCCCCAGCTCCTTCATTGGTGACCTATCGACATGGACACGGCAGTCGCCCTTAAACTGCCTACCTTCTGGGAGGCTCACGCGGCGGTTTGGTTCGCACAGGCGGAGTCCCTGTTCGCCCTGCGAAGCATAACGGCCGACGACACCCGCTTCCACCATGTGGTAGCTGCGCTCGGGTCGGTTACTGCGGCCCGCGCCCTGAGCCTCCTCGAAAGCCCGCCAGCCGCTGACAAATACGGCGCGATTAAGAAGCTGCTCCTCGATGCTTTCGCCCTCCCATCGGCGGAACGCGCACGGCGCCTGCTCGATCTGCCTGAGCTCGGCGACACGCGCCCTTCCGAGCGCATGGACTACATGCTTTCACTGCTCGGCGAGCACTCTCCGGCATTCCTGTTCCGGGAGCTGTTCTTCCGTCAGCTGCCTAACCCGGTACGCCTCGCCCTGGCAAGCACGACGATCACAGATCCCCGGGCCCTTGCCAGAGAAGCCGACAAGATCTCCGCCGCAGGACAGCGCATCGTAGCGGCGACATGGGACCCACCGCCGTCCGACGCAACACCCAGGGCGCCCGAGCACCCGGCACGGTCGACGGCCGAACTGCCGACGCCATTGGCGGCCGCTCTACCGAGCCGACCACCTCCGGCACGACGACCGAGGCCTCCACCTGACCAAGCGTGGTGTTACTATCATGCCAGGTTCGGACAGAAGGCCCGGACATGCCGACCCCCGTGCACCTTCGGCAGGCCGGGAAACGGCCGGGCCGGCGTTCATTACCAGCCATGAGCGCCGGCCACACGGGCAACTTACTGTTCATCACGGATACAGCGTCCGGACGGCGCTTCCTGTGCGACACCGGCGCCCAACTGAGCGTCATACCCGCCTCTGACCAGGACAGGCAATCCGCGGTTTGCGGCCCCTCCTTAGTTGCGGCCAACGGATCGACTATCCGCACCTTCGGCCCGCGCAACGTCACCCTCTGCTTCGGCGGCCAATGCTTTGCTTGGACGTTTGTAACCGCCAACGTGCCCGTGGCTCTGCTAGGCGCCGACTTCCTCTGCGCACACGGACTGCTGGTGGACGTCCAACGGCGTCGTTTAATCAACGCTGAAACCTTCAGCTCCCTGGTATGCACATTGAGCAGCTCCGCGCCGACCGAGCTGGCATGCACCGTCCCGGCGGCGAACGAGTTTGCTCGCCTGCTCACGGAGTTCCCGGCCCTCACGCGGCCGACGTTTTCGGCCGTCGCAGTACGGCATGGGATCGAGCACCACATACCAACCACGGGCCCGCCGGTCTACGCCAGGGCCCGCCGCCTCGACCCAGCCAAGCTCGCCATAGCGAAGGCCGAATTCGACGCGTTGGAGCACCTCGGCATCGTGCGGCGCTCCGATAGCGCGTGGGCCTTGCCACTGCACATCGTGCCAAAGCCGGGGGGTGGATGGCGCCCGTGTGGCGACTATCGCCGTCTGAATGACGCTACCACCCCCGACAGGTACCCGATCCCGCATATCCAAGACTTCTCCGCCCGTCTGGCGGGACGGGTCATTTTTTCAAAAATTGACCTCATACGGGGATATCACCAGGTACCTGTCAGGGCGGCCGACGTCCCTAAAACGGCAGTCATCACGCCGTTCGGCTTATTCGAATTCTTGCGGATGCCGTTTGGTCTCAAGAACGCGGCTCAGGCGTTCCAGCGCTTGATGGACGGCGTGCTGCGTGACCTGCCGTTCCTTTTCGTTTACCTGGACGACATCCTCGTCGCCAGCACGTCCCGGGCCGAGCACCTCCTCCACCTCCGAACACTGTTCGAGCGCCTCAGCGAGCACGGCCTCATCGTCAACCCGGCCAAATGCCACTTCGGCACGACGGCCGTTGATTTTTTGGGCCATCACATCACCAAGAACGGGGCCGTGCCGCTGCCAACCAAGGTCGAGGCCATCACCACGTTCCCGCGTCCCCGCACCATAAAGGCCCTGCAGGAATTCCTGGGAATGGTGAATTTTTATCACCGCTTCGTGCCCCGCGCTGCTCAGCTCATGCGGCCCCTCTACGAAGCCCTCCGGGGCAAGCCGGCCAAGCACGACATCGCCTGGTCCGCAGCAATGGACGCGGCCTTCCAAGGCTCAAAGCGGGCCCTCGCCGACGCAACACTGCTCGCTCACCCGGTGCTCAACGCTCCCATCGCCCTCACCACGGATGCCTCCGACTACGCGGTGGGCGCCGTACATGAGCAATGGGTGAACGGGGTTTGGCAGCCACTCGCTTTTTTCAGCCGGCAGCTCCGGCCGAACGAGCTCAAATACAGCACGTTTGACCGGGAGCTCCTCGGTCTACACCTGGCCGTCCGCCATTTCCGCCACCTCCTGGAGGGCCGTCCTTTCACGGCGTTCGTCGACCACAAGCCGTTGGTTTACGCCATGGCCAAGGTCACGGAGCCATGGTCGGCCCGCCAACAGCGCCACCTCTCCGCCGTGTCGGAGTTTACCACGGACATCCGGCACGTCGCCGGCAAAAACAACGCCGTGGCCGACTGTCTTTCCCGGGCCAGCGCGAACGCGGTCCACCTGGGCGTGGATTTTGCGCTTATGGCGGCGGACCAAACCACCGACACCACGGTGCAAGCCCTCCGGGCGGCGGACACGGGCCTCCGCCTGGCCGACATCCCCTGCGCGGACACTGTCCTGCTCTGCGACGTCTCCCAAGGCCAGCCTCGCCCCATCGTGCCCGTCGCCTGGCAACGCCGCATCTTCGCCTCCCTCCACGGCCTTTCCCACACGGGCCGGAAAGCTTCCCAGAAGCTGGTGTCGGCGCGTTTCGTCTGGCACGGCCTTCGTCGGGACGTCCGCGATTGGACCAGCGCCTGCACGGCCTGCCAACGGGCCAAGGTCCACCGACACACCCAGGCCCCGCTGGCACCTTTCACCGTGCCCGAACGACGTTTCGACCACGTCAACGTGGATCTGGTGGGCCCCCTCCCCCCGTCACGGGGGTTCACACACCTGCTCACCATGGTGGACAGGACCACCAGGTGGCCGGAGGCCGTGCCCCTCGTCTCCACCACCACCGCCGACGTGGCGCAGGCTTTCATCGCCACCTGGGTCGCCCGCTTCGGCGCACCGGCGGACATCTCGTCAGACCGCGGTCCACAGTTCACCTCCGAGCTGTGGGGCGCGGTCGCGCGCAACCTGGGGGTCAAGCTCCACCGTACTACGGCCTACCACCCCCAAGCAAACGGGTTGTGCGAGCGATTCCACCGCTCCATGAAGGCCACGCTCATGGCCGGCCTTCAAGACGTCGGGTGGGCCGACCGGCTGCCGTGGGTCCTTTTGGGCCTTCGCACGGTCCCCAAGGAAGACCTCCAGGCATCCACCGCCGAGCTTGTCTATGGCCAGGTGCTACGCGTCCCGGGCGAATTTGTGCCCGACGCTACCAGTCCCTGGTCCGCAGCTCACCAGCGCTCGGACCTCCAGGAGGCCGCCCGACGGTTTGCCCCCGTGCCAACATCCCGCCACGGTGACCCCCAGTCCTACGTCCCCCCAGCACTCCGCACAGCGGAGTATGTTTTTGTGCGTCACGACGCACATCGGTGGCCACTCCAGCCGCCGTACGACGGGCCCTTCCGGGTGCTGCGACGGGACGACAAGTCGTTCGTCATCGACATCGGCGGCAGGTCGGACCGGATTGCTGTGGACCGCCTCAAGCCGGCACACGTGGACGTCGACCACCCACCACGGGTGGCCCTTCCGCCGTGGCGAGGCCGCCCCCCGTCCACGGTGCCCCCCACCCGACCGCCCACCACCTCACCGGACCCCCTCCCACGACCTGCCAGGGGTCGCTTCGGCCGGGTCGTCAGGACCCCCCTCAAATTGACCCTGCCGGTGCAAGTCGATTCTGGGGGGACGTGTGTAGCGGCTGACGCTGAGTTTTCACAATCGCCTTGCACCTATCAAGGACGCGGAGCGATCACCATGCCGGGCTCGTCCAGGACGCCCGGGCAGGCCCGCGCTCAACTTGCCAGGCCTCGGTCGGGACGCCCGGGCATGCCCGGGCATGCCCGGGCAGGCTCGCCCTCAACTTGCCAGGCCGCAGCCAGGACGCTGGGCCACGCCCCCTGGCGCCGGGCCTGGGCAAACCCCCTGGCGGAATAGATATATATTGCTGAGAGATAAACGGTTTTTCAGAGTGCCTGAGTGTTTGATTTCAATAAAGCAACTCAGATGAATTCCAGCTTTTTGTCGCGTCCATTCTTCTGATCGACGTGGGAGCCCCAGCTCCTTCATGGTAATCATAAGGGTTGTAAAAGGTTATCATACGTGTTTGTGGTTTATAATATTTTTTACTTCTGGTTGGGTTCAACTACCCTGAACCCTCATGTATGTATAGTTTTGGTAAAGTTTACAGGAGGTAGTGACCGGGAGCTACAGAACTAACCTTTGTCCCGTATCTTGTGATGATGATGATGGATGATGATGGATGATAATGATGATGAGTGATGAAGATTATGAAGACGAAGAAGAAGACTTTGATTACTTCGTGGATTAGTAATTCCTTGTAAATATTTTTTTTCCAGAATGTGTACTTCAAGTCACATCATACAAATGTGAAAAATGTCAATAGGCTTGCCCCATGAAACGCTAAGATAAGCTATTTATACGTAGTACATGTTAACATCTTATTATAATAGAGCAAACGTATATGGTTATGTCGGTTTGAATGTGTTTATATGCGACAAAAACGTCTTCTTATTCTTTATATAAAACTAGGGCATGCCCGTACTATATATAAGCTAGGACGTGCCCGTACGTGGGTGCCCGTTCCTTGCCAAAAAAAAAAAAAAAAAAAAATTTGTGTAGGGGTGTGTGTGTGTAAACATCCTAGGGCGTGCCCGTACGTGGGTGCAAAAAAACATGCGTGCAAACAACAACAAAAAAAAACTTTGAAACCACGTGGCAGTAACGACCACAGAACCCCCCCCCCCCCCTCTATTTACATGAATGGTTTGGTCCATTCGCAACGACCACAGAACCCCCCCCCCTCTATTTACATGCAATGGTTTGGTCCATTCGCAACGCCAAAGCGAACGCCGAACGGCTAAATCGCCATAGCTCGGTAAGTACTTGTCCGATTAATTTCAAACCTTGAAAAGGCACATCCTCGGGTCCCCAGCAATATACCTGGCAAGTTTCAAGTATATCGGACCGGTAGTTGTCGAGAAACAGCGGTCACAGACAAACATACACACATACACACATACACACATACACACATACAAACACACATACACACAGAGATTAATGGAATTATAGATAGACATTTATCATTATAAACTAGCGTGACTCGGTGCGCTCCGCGCACCCCACCACACGTCGTTTCAGAGGGATAGGCATCTTTGACCATGTCTGCTTTCTCAGGGAGTGAGGGATGGCAGGAATTGGTCGGTGTGAGGGGGGGAGGGAGGGAGGAGGGGTTATTGGTGGTGATGGTGGATTTGGGATCATGGGGGGAAGTGGGGAAATGGTGGAGGAGGGATGGGGTGGATGGTGATGGGGTGAAGGTGGAGGAGAGTGGCCAGAATTGGATCTTCAGGGACTTTTGGGTCCTCACGGTATTTTTGGGGTATTTTGGTTATTTTGGGTCTTCGGGTCTTTTGGTTCCTCTGGGTCTTTAAGGGTCTTTGGGGTATTTTGGTTCTTCGGAGTCTTTAAGGGTCTTTTGGATATTTGGGGTGTTTTGGGTCTTCAGCGTATTTAAGGGTCTTCTGGGTCTTTGGGGTATTATGGGTCTTTAAGGGTCTTTTCGGTATTTGTGGTATTTTGGATCTTCAGTACAGGGTCTTTAAAGGTCTTCAGGCTCTTTTCGGTATTTTGAACCTTTGGTGTATTTTGTGTCTTTAAGGGTCTTCGGGGTTTTCAGTGTCTTTAAGGGTCTTTTGGGTCTTCATGGTGTAAAGGAGGATCTAAAGGAGTGATGGTAATGTCTTAATTAAGTTACTTTTTACACCTGATAACATGTTGGACAACCAAAGCTCACCATCTCACCAATTCTTTAGGTATCATTGGTTTTTTTCTGAAAGTTTGAAATCTGAAAAACAATTGGGCATTGTATATGTGGATCGATCCTCGGAGATCATGGTGACAGGTGGTGGCTTGGGTGTTTATAAGTTATGAAATGTGAGAAAATAACTGTTTTAAACCCCCTATTTATGTGCATTGTGGAAAGAAATGTTATCCTATACAGTTTTGTGGCGATTAACCCTGGGAGCTCAGAGGAGTAGGTTCACAAACAAACAAACATTTCACATAGTTAGGGAGCTTGGTGTTGGCTTAGCAGTTAGGGTACCGGCTTGGGATCCCAGGATCCTGTGTTTGAATACCGGTCAATTGTTGAATTAACGCCAGGTGGGTTGACTCAGCCTGTCATCCATCTAAGGTCGGCAAATTGAGTACCATCTCACTGGTAATTGTGGCACTGCATCAGTGGCACAAACACGCTTCCAGAGAAATGATGCAACCAGCAGCCACAGGCTGCAGACGAAACAACGACAACAACATAGTTAGGGTATATGGCATCATAAGGGTGCAAAGGGATCTAAAGTGTCTAAAAAGAATGTAAAAAAATATCTAAGTGGCCTAAAGCTCTAAATGATCAAGGGTCCAAGCTGTCTGAAGAGTCTTAATGATGCCAAGGTCGAGGGCACCTGGGTCATGACCCAAACTTGAAAACCCCACCTGAAAATCCCGATTTACCTCGTCGAAAGCATTTCCTAATTTTATTGTAAGTACCAGTACCATTTGGGTCGTGAGGCAAATGTGATTTCAAATTTTGTGTCGTGGACAATAAGTTTGGGAACCACTGGCTGAAGGTATCTAAACGGAATCAAGGGACTCAAGGGGTGTAAATGTCTAGATTCTAGAGCAGGCGTTCCCCAACCCAGGATAGCGACCCAAACTTGAAATCCTCTCCTCTCCTCAAAATCCTGGTTTTGTGGGGGGGTTTTTTCACTTCGAAAGCATTTTCTCTGAAAATTTTATCGTAGTTACCGGTAGCAAGTAGGTACCAGTACCATTTGGGTCGCAAGGTGAATGTTATTTAAAATTTTGGGTTGTGGGCAAAGGAGTTTGGGACCCACTGCTCTAGAGGGTCTGTGGGGTCTAAAGGACTTGGGGGTCTACATGGTGTAAAAAGTTTAAAGGGTGAAGGGATCTAAAGGTGTCTAAATGGTTTTAAAGGTGAATGGGGTGTAAAGCATCTTGGTGGTCCATAGGGGTCTCAAGTGACTTAGGGTTGTAAAGGATCTAATGGGGCCTATAGAGTCTTAAGGGATCTATTGGAGCTTAGGGGTCTCAGGGTTCTAATGGGGTTTATAAGGTCTACAAGGTCTTAAGGGTCTTAAATGCCTAATAATTATTGTGGGTCTTAGGGGAGTTGAGGATATTTAGGGGTCTTGAGGGTCTTAAGCATCTTGGAGTCTTAGGGGGTCTTAGGTATCTTAGGGGTCTTGAGGATCTTAAACATCTTGGGGGTCTTAGTGGAACTTGAGGATCTTGGGGGGTCTTAAAATTATTGGGGGTGTTCAGGGGACTTAGAGGTGTTTCAGGGTCATAATAGCCCTGAGGGGGCTCCAAGGGTCTTAAGGTTTTAGATGGTCATTGACCCAGAGGGTCTCAAAGTGTGTAAAGGTATAGGGGGATCTTAGGGGTCTAAGGGGTGTAAGTGTCTAATGGCAACTAAATGTCTGAAAGGGTTTTCAAAGGTCAAAGTGTAATCATATGGTAATCATAAGGGTTGTAAAAGGTTATCATACGTGTTTGTGGTTTATAATATTTTTTACTTCTGGTTGGGTTCAACTACCCTGAACCCTCATGTATGTATAGTTTTGGTAAAGTTTACAGGAGGTAGTGACCGGGAGCTACAGAACTAACCTTTGTCCCGTATCTTGTGATGATGATGATGGATGATGATGGATGATAATGATGATGAGTGATGAAGATTATGAAGACGAAGAAGAAGACTTTGATTACTTCGTGGATTAGTAATTCCTTGTAAATATTTTTTTTCCAGAATGTGTACTTCAAGTCACATCATACAAATGTGAAAAATGTCAATAGGCTTGCCCCATGAAACGCTAAGATAAGCTATTTATACGTAGTACATGTTAACATCTTATTATAATAGAGCAAACGTATATGGTTATGTCGGTTTGAATGTGTTTATATGCGACAAAAACGTCTTCTTATTCTTTATATAAAACTAGGGCATGCCCGTACTATATATAAGCTAGGACGTGCCCGTACGTGGGTGCCCGTTCCTTGCCAAAAAAAAAAAAAAAAAAAAATTTGTGTAGGGGTGTGTGTGTGTAAACATCCTAGGGCGTGCCCGTACGTGGGTGCAAAAAAACATGCGTGCAAACAACAACAACAAAAAAAAACTTTGAAACCACGTGGCAGTAACGACCACAGAACCCCCCCCCCCCTCTATTTACATGAATGGTTTGGTCCATTCGCAACGACCACAGAACCCCCCCCCTCTATTTACATGCAATGGTTTGGTCCATTCGCAACGCCAAAGCGAACGGCGAACGGCTAAATCGCCATAGCTCGGTAAGTACTTGTCCGATTAATTTCAAACCTTGAAAAGGCACATCCTCGGGTCCCCAGCAATATACCTGGCAAGTTTCAAGTATATCGGACCGGTAGTTGTCGAGAAACAGCGGTCACAGACAAACATACACACATACACACATACACACATACACACATACAAACACACATACACACAGAGATTAATGGAATTATAGATAGATGAACATTACCTCTCTTAATTAACCCACTTAATTACGTTTAGTCTGCTGAGACCCCTCAGACCTTTGACGACCCTTTAAGTCCCCCCAAGACCCTTAAGACTACCAACACCCCTGAAGACCAAAATTATCCTTGAAGACCCAAAATACCCGAAGACCCCAAATACCCCGAAGACCCAAAACACTCCGAAGACCCAAAATACCCTGAAGACCCCAAAGACCCGAAACACCCTAAAGACCCAAAATACCCATAAAGGCCCAGAGGATTCAAAAGACCCTGAAGACCCAAAAGACCCCAAATACCCAAAACATCCCAAAGACCCCAAAATACCCAAAGGAACCAAAAGACCCTTAAGACGCAAAAGCCCCTGAAGACGCCGAATACCCCAAAGACCCAAACTACCCTTAAAGGCCCAGAGGATCCAAAAGACCCTTAAGACCCAAAAGCCCCTGAAGACACCAAATACCCAAAAGACCCTGAAGTTCCCAAAGACCCAAACTACCCTTAAAGGCCCAGATGATCCAAAAGACCCGGAAGACTGAAAACACCCTGAAGACCCAAAAGCCCCTGAAGACACCGAAGACCCCGAAGACTCCAAAGATCCTGAAGACCCAAAACACCCTGAAGACCCAAAACATCCTGTAGACCACAAAGACCCTTAAAGACCCTGAAGACCCAAAATACCTGAATCACCCCCAAAGACCCAAAATACCTTTAAAGGCACAGAGGATTCAAAAGACACTGAAGACCCAAAAGACCCTGAAGACCCAAAACATCCCAAAGACCCAAAACACTCTGAACACCCAAAAGACCCCCAAAGACTGAAAAATACCCAAAGGAACAAAAAGACCCTTAAGACCAAAACTACCCTTAAAGGCCCTGAGGATCCAAATACCGAAAACACCCTGAAGACCCAAAACACCCTGAAGACCCCAAAGACCCTTAAATACCCAGAGGAACCAAAATACCCTTAAGACCCAAAAGCCCCTGAAGACCCAAATGACCCTGAAGACCCCAAAGACCTGAAACACCCCAAAGACCCAAAATACCCTTAAAGGCCCAGATGATTCAAAATACCCTGAAGACTCAAAAGACCCTGAAGACCGAAAACATCCCGAAGACCCAAAACACCCTCAACACCCAAAATACCCCAAAGACCCAAAAATACCCAAAGGAATTAAAAGACCCTTAAGACTCAAAAGCCCCTGAAGACACCGAATACCCAAAAGACCCTGAAGACCCCAAAGACCCAAACTACCCTTAAAGGCCCAGATGATCCAAAAGACCCTGAAGACTGAAAACACCCTGAAGACCCAAAACACCCTGAAGACCCCAAAGACCCTTAAAGACCCAGAGGAACCAAAATATCCTTAAGACCCAAAAGCCCCTGAAGACGCCGAAGACCCAAAAGACCCTGAAGACTCCAAATATCATGAAGACCCAAAATACCCTGAAGACCCAAAAGACCCCGAAGACCCAAAATACCCTTAAAGGCCCAGAGGATCCAAAATACCCTGAAGACCTAAATGGCCCTGAAGACCCAAAACACCATGAAGACCCAAAAGACCCAAAATACACCGAAATGGTCAAAGATGCCTATCCCTCTGAAACGACGTGTGGTGAGGCACGCGGAGCGCGCCGAGTCACCCTAGTTTGTTTGAGGGAAAACCCCTTGGGGAGAGGACAGATAGACAGACACCAAATTGCGTATTTTAATATGATAGATACGTAAATTTGATGTTGAAGATTGAGTGTTGTGTTTATGAAGTGTTACGCTTTCTAATGAACACTGCAAGCTTATTCTCGAGTTGGCAGGATACCCTGGACTCCTAGAGGTATGCACTACAACTACCAGAAGTACTACTACAACTACTAATCCGCATATGCAGCTGAGGGGCGTAACGACCCCCTTTTCGTTGAGAAAGGTGGAGAGCTAGGTTAGGGTAGGACATTTGGAATTATTTGGTCAGAATGCCGGCGATAACTCGCCCCCTATGAACACCGTGGAATCTTTAACGTTTACCAACTAATGTTAGTAGACGGGATTCGCGTTTAACGCCCATCCGAGGGATGGCACACACATTGATGAATCACTCTGCCTGTGAAACACCAGGATTGCAGTTTATAGCTGGGTCGGGATTCAAACCCAGGTTAGACAGCTTAGAGGCGAGTGTGTGTACCTTTAAGCCATCCTGGACTGGGTTAAAATCCAGGCCAAACTATAAACTGCCATTCTGGTATTTCGCAGGCAATGTACCCTGAATAAATCAGATTCCTGCCCTCACTGATTGCTGGGAAAGCAACGGCAAACCACCCTGGATAACCATTGGCCAGGCAGGAGAATTGCTTCAGAAAAACCCGACCCTCTGTCAAGAGTGTAGCACATTTCATTGAATGATGTACTCGAAGCCATGGAGTGAGTGGGACATTGATAAAAGGGAGTGAGAGGGAAGAGTGAACAGAAAACTTACCGGAGAGAAGAATCTCACAGAGGATGATGGAGGAGTAAAGGAAGAACATCATGTTTTACCGATGAAGCCTGAGATCCTCGGTTCCCAGTTGAGGGTTGAGAAGAAAAGGTAACTCGGTATGACCCGCAAATCTAACCCCATCCTCCCACCACCTGTCCCCCTCCAAATGGAAATGGAAAGAACACAAACCCAAACCACAAAACTTTTTGCTTCCTCTCCGACTTTTCCTTGCAAAATATCAGGGACTCCAATCCAAACCGAGGGTATAGATTCAGCACCACATAGGTAACTAACACTCCTGTATTACCTGGCTTCACCATTTCCAGGATCTTTCATCCTCGGGGAGTTCATTTGTCGATCCTCACTCCGGATTTCATGGAATCTTTCAAGGAAAGTGTTAAATATCACTTGATACGGATAAACAGGAAATTTCGTGATGCAGTTTCTGTCTATTGCAAAAGAAAGTTAACACATATTTTTGGGTTTGTATACACAACTTTTATGTTCAGTGTACATTGTTCTCCCAAATCTTCCCTTTTATTGGAATGTTGTTGCTTTTCGGTTACGAACATTTTAATGTCAGCGCCATGTGAACTCAGGTTGTCCCGTTTCATTCCTGTAAAAAAATGTCAGGATTTTCATGGATATGTTGTCCTTCATTTATATTAGTGTAATGGTCTTGAAGTTTTTCACTATCGATCTGGTACAAGTTTTCCATTAAAAACGCCTTCCAAAAGTCTGTGTACAGAATAGGGAACGGTGGACAAAAGGCAGGACAACTGTTTCAACAACTTTATTAAATAGCTATGCAACAGCAGGTAAGGGAGATGATGCTGAAAGACAAACGAGGTAAATAATCGTTAACCATACAGTATCTACTTTTATCTGCCAGCACAAAGATTGAGATCCAAATCACTGAAAATTGGCACCTTGTGGTTATATAATGGAAGTTCACGACCCATTATTTTTAGGGCTGGTGTAAGGGGCACGTGCTTTCGGTCCGCGGCATCTCAACCCCCGAGTAATGAGGCAACCGATCAAAACTGAATATCGGTCAAATATGCATTCGATGGGAAAAATGGAATGCCCGATGTTCAAAATATACCTGGTGTTGGCCTAATGTTTAGGGCGGTGGGCTTGGGATACTAAGGTCCTGAGTTCGAATCCCGTTCAGCTGTTGAATTAATACCAGGTGGGATTGACTCAGCCTGTCATCCTTCCGAGGTCGTGGAAATGAGTACCAGGTACTGGGTCCTCTCTCAAGGAGGTTGGTGGCAGGATTGGCACTCCGGCCGCAGTAAAAACACCTCATTCCGTAGCACACACGATGGTGTGTGTCGGGATGGTTGATGAGGAGTCGTCTAAGGAGAGGAGAGGCTTCCGTCTGGCCACTCTGCCATAATAGCCCAGATCCCAGATCGGTGGAGCCCAGATCGGTGGAGTGTTGCAGTGATGGTTGTCCTTCTGGAAGTTTCTCCCATCTCCACACAGGATCTCTGAAGCTCAGCCAGAGTGACCATCGGGTTCTTGGTCACCTCTATTATCAAGGCCCTTCTCCCCCGATTGCTCAGTTTGGCCGGGCGGCCAGCTCTAGGAAGAGTCCTGGTTGTTCCAAACTTCTTCCATTTAAGAATTATGGAGGCCACTGTGCTTTGGGAACCTTCAATGCAGCAGAGATTTTTTTTGTAGGCTTCCCCAGATCTGTGCCTCGACACAATCCTGTCTCTGAGCTCTGCAGGCAGGTCATTCGACCTCATGGCTTGGTTTTGGCTCTGATATGCATTGTCAGCTGTGAGACCTTATATAGACAGGTGTGTGCCTTTCCAAATCATGTCCAATCAATTGAATTTACCACAGGTGGACTCCAATCAAGGTGTAGAAACATCTCAAAGATGATTAAGAGAAATGGGAGACACCTGAGCTAAATTTAAAGTGTCATAACAAAGGGTCTGAATACTTATGCAAATGTGATATTTCAGTTTTTTCTTTTTAATAAATTTGCAAAACTTTCTAAAATCCTGTTTTCTCTTTGTCATTATGGGGTATTGAGTGCAGATTGATGAGGAAAAAAATGAATTTAAACGACTTCAGCACAAGGCTGCAACATAACAAAATGTGAAAAAAGTGAAGGGGTCTGAATACTTTCTGAATGCACTGTATATATGTATATGTATATGTATATGTATGTTTTCAAAATGAGGCATTGCATGGAAGTTCGGTCAGATTGACAAGAAAGTTTAAAAGGTAGAGCACGGATATAATCCCCTTTGGTTGGCATCGATGGGGAGGAGGAAATTTTTCTTGAGGAAATGCCCCGCTGAGTACGATGAGAAAAGTGGTGCCATTGTTATGACGTACCTAAAGTATCCCGGGAATTGACGTTATACCACTTCCTCCAAGCTCAGTGGCTGTGTTAAGTGTTTGTCTCGTCAGTATGTCCGTGTGTGTGTGTGTGTGTGTGTGTGTGTGTGTGTGTGTGTGTGTGTGTGTGTTAGCTCTATTACGAGGCAAATTAAGCTACCTGCAGCTACGTGCTGCGTACAAAAGAAGAAAAAGAATATTGACATGCATGTAACTTATACAACAGAATCACAAATTTCAGCTTAAATTGAAATCCCCATCCATGGTTTGGAAGATCATGAAAAAATGCTGAAAAACATTTCCATGCTGAAAAAGACCATGATGACAAGATGTCGCCGAGTGGCCAAATCGACCAGATAAGTGTGATCATTAAGATGAGAAAGCACCTGCAGCTCTAACTCTTAATCACGGCATAGATGCACCTGTGTGCTGAGTGTTCAGGAGGTGGATTCACCCGGTGAGGATGGACTGCGATAATAGCGTACGTAATTTCATCCTCTTCATGCTGCGAGACAAAGTTTCGGAATCAAGTGAAAATTCAAGGAAACGAGTGAAGAATAATTATCGGTGGAATAACTCCGCACGCGCGATTCAAAAAGCAGCGTTAAGTAGTTGGATCATGTCTGTCTGTCCATCCGTCTGTCCGTCTGATCAATGTATGATCGCCAGTTTATGATCGAGGAACAGCTTATTTAAATCGAATGTTAGATTTTGAACACAAATTGGAACATGAATTTCGTTTTCGACAAGTCTTTGGTTTTAACGTACTTTGTCTTTTAATTCGTCCCGACCGCACATGCGGAGGGAGGAATGCGATAATGTTTTTTACTCTGTCTGCCTGTCTGAGAGGCAAACAAAATTGAAAATTAGAAAATAATTCCAAACAGAAAACTTACTGTGTTTAAGGATGTTATAAATGACACAAACAACAGGCACGAAAAACGAATGTAATGTGTTAGATAGGGTGATGTAATAGACACTGGGTAAAACAGCGGTACACCTGAATTAATTAATTTATACTTCTTGAAACCTCTTAAATTCTTATTTAAATTGAATTGTATACGTGAACACTGTAGAACGCAAATCGCCTTCGTAAAACTTACATTTTGGTTTTGACTTGCTTCTGTGTTTCTGTAGATTCCTGTGGGAGATAAATCAGCATAAGAAACCGCTCCAAAAAATCGTGTTCACGTATACAATTCAAAATTGGTGCCATTGAGGAAAAAATGGCGGATTTTGAAATGAATATTAAAGCTTCAGTGCCTCACCTTGAGTAATGTTTTCTTTGTTTCTGTAAATGTAGAACCCGAAAGCAAATACGAAAATGAAAAATAGGCTCAGGGCCATCAACCACCCCACCATGGCTTTCTGGGCACGTGCACCGGTCTTGCCCTCAGACCCTTTGTACGTCACAAACTTCTGTTCCATGCCATGCTTGTTCTCCAATGTGCAACTGTAGCTTCCTGGGGGATCTTCACCTGTGATGTTCATCACACTGACCACGCTTGAAATTCTTGGATTCTTATGGACTATGCTTGTTTCGACGAGGTGTCCATGCGGGTTCCTCCAAATGATGCTTGGACTTGGTTTACCTTCACCTTTGCACTCCAGTTGTACCGTGCTACTTGAGTTCTCTTGGGTCATCCA
Source organism: Myxine glutinosa (assembly GCF_964187855.1). Classification (NCBI taxonomy): domain Eukaryota; kingdom Metazoa; phylum Chordata; class Myxini; order Myxiniformes; family Myxinidae; genus Myxine; species Myxine glutinosa. The sequence continues at coordinate 139,739,457 of NC_136265.1, read as the reverse complement.
GATGTGAAGGATCGCCGGTCTCACTGTGAAAGACACACTCACCTTTACTTCAGTCTACATCGTATTGTTCATTCTTCCACATATATTACTCCCTAAAGCTGATGAGTGAGGGGTAACATAATGTTGCGAATATGGAATTTGGCCTCCATATCCGCTTGTAAATATTCCCCTATTTCCCCAATACTCCCCAACTATCCCCAATCCCCCATTCCCTAGTCCCATTGTCTGTAAACAACACTCTGTAGAACCGACCTTCCCCTTTTTCCCCCATTAAATGTCGTGCCCAGGTCCACCGCATCCCACGTAGACAACTTTCGGACATCTTGCTAGTTATTCTTAGTCTATGTCAGTTAAGGACTCCTTTCCATTAATTCCGACTCTTCGTTGCACCAGAATGTGATTATATGGCACCAGTAGTGAGTTTAGGACCTTTCCCATACCTCCTTCCATCTTCTTCCCCAAACAACAACAACAACAACTACAACTACAACAACAATTACAACAACAACGACGCTGCGCGGGGGGAGTGTGCGTCATCACACCGGCTCGGTTAGCCGCCATTGACAATGCGCTCCGGACCATGCGCTCCACGGGGTTACCACGAAGGGGCTCCTTGTCAGTCCCTCGTCAAGGGCGGAGCCGGTAATCCCCCCCCCCGCACGCACCCAATGAGAAGCGACGTGCCGATTCCATCTGGGGCGGAGCTAACGAGCCGAGGGCGTGTCACTCCCCGCCGGATATACGCAGCGACTGACCGGATGTGACGTGAGATGCGCCCCCAGCTTGAGACGACAAGACGCCACCTCGAGCGCTGTGAAACCTCCCGCATCTCTGGACCGGACCGAGTCGATTCTGTCCCTGAGCCCAGGTGCACCTGGAGCCATCGATTCTGCCTTTCCTTGCCATCAATCCCCGTGTGAGTCAGCCTTTTGTCCCGTTTATCTGTCGTCTGTTGGGGGTTAATATAAGATTGTGTCTAAGTGCCTATCTTCCTTTGCTGTCCCTCTTGTAGTTGTAATCTAACCTTCCGAACGAATATAATCTCCTCCGGAGGTCTTGAGAACCGTATCCCGGGTGTCGTGTCATTTTAATCCCGGCCGTGTGTCTTTTCCTTCATTGATCTAGCGTAGCGCGATTAGTCAACGTTCGGGTATAATCGGGTAACTTGTGCAGACGTGGTCATACCAAACCGCTCGGTAAATAACATCCACCACCACGTCTGTAACAATTGGTGTCAGGAGTGGGATTCGAACCCGGGACTAAATTTATTAGGCCCAAATTTGTAGTAGAATCAATTCGGAGCGCGTTTCCCGCGCGAAATTATAACGGCGAAATTTGATTTTGTTATACGGAAATAAAAACCCGAATTTTGAAAGTCGCGCTATGGCAGACCAAGACAGCTGGGGTCCGGTAGTGGAGAGTGAGGCAGGGTCGGTCCAGGACCAAATTGAGGGACGCGAGGAGAGCGAAGCAGCGAGGGTAGCAAACGCACAAAATGGCGCCTCGCTGGTCACCGCGCCCGCGACCGTGGCAGCGCCCCCGGTGGATTGGAACTTGTTTTTCATACAAATGAAGGCCCTTATGGCCCAGAATAGCGAGGAAATGAGGGAGGAAATGAGGGAGGAAATGAGGGCTCAGAGTGAGCAAATGGGGAACCGGATGGATGCTCAGAGTGAGCAATTGGGGGTAATGGGAAACCAAATGGGGGTAATGAGGGACGAAGCGAGGGGTACTGGTGAGAAGGTAGACAAAAATTTTGAGGGGTTAGACAACGGGATAAAAGAGGTGAGAAATGGGTTAATGGGGGTAGAAAACAGAATGGCCGCTCAAGAGAATCAAATGGAAGGGATGCAAAAGGGGTTAGAGGGGGTAGAAAATAGAATGGCTGCCCAGGAGAATCAGATAGAGGGAGTGAAAAATGGGTTAGAGGGGTTAGAAAACACCATGGAAGGCAAATTGAGGGACATGAGGGACCAAGCGGAAAGGGAAGTTAACCAAATGGGGCAGCAGATAGAGGGGGTCAGAATGGGGGTAGAAGCCAAACTGGATGCTCACAGGGAGGAAATGGAGCAGATGAGGGTGGCATCTGGGCAGGAGATGCAAGTGATGGGAGAAGAGATCAGAGGAGGAGTGAGTGAGGAGGTCGGAGGAGTGCGCGAGGAGGTGAGGCACTGTAAGGAGCACATGGAGAAGGAGGTGAGAAAGGGGACTGTAAAGTTACAAGGGGGCATAGAGGTCCTGACGCAGGAGGTGGAACAGCTGACGGAGGGACAAAAAGAAGTAACGGAGCAGGTTCAAAGGAACACTGCGGTATTAGGAGGGTTAAAGGCGACACAGAAAGAACTAAAAGATGACTTGATAGCGACGAAGAGGGAATGTCAGATGGTACGTGAGGGACTGACAACGAGGCTGGACGAGGTGATAGAGGTAATGGAGACGAAGGACCGGCAGGTGAGGACGCACCTGGAAACGGTCAAGGTAGCCTTGGAGGACGAGCTTGAGGAGACGTACCGGGGAATAAAGGAGGTGAAGCAGAAACTAGAAGAAGTGGAAGAAGGGATGAGCGAAATTAAGAAGCGACGGAGAGGGGATAACAAAAAGATAAAAGAGGAGACAAAAGAATTGGTCCAAAGTCTGTGTTTGGATCGTGATGATGTGCTCATTAACCGGATGAGGGATTCGCAGGTGATGGAGGAGAAGCGAAGAGGAAGAGGACCCGGTGTAAGTGGTGACCAATATGGTCGTGCGTATGATGCGCCAGGGGATTTAAGAAGCTTGGGGGTCGAGATGGACCCGGGTGTTCGTGAGAGGCCATTTGCGAAGTGTGCGACAGGTCTGGTGTGCGAAAAAGGAGGTGTGTGAGAAAGTCCGACTCTGGGGTGTGTGAGGAAAAAGTGCACGCCAAGGAGTGAGTGTGCTGGCGAGAGTGAGTCGGTCGTAGCGCGTGTGCGAGGGAGCGCATGGAAGCGCGGTGTGGTAAGTGTTACAGAGGGTGTGACGGGAGAGTGTGCGCGAGAAAGGTGTGTGACGGACAGGTGCATGGGGAAAGAGTGCGCTGTCAAAAGTAAGGAAGAATGCACACCTGTGGTGAGTGTTACAGAGGGTGTAACGGGAGAGTGTGCGCGAGAAAGGTGTGTAACGGACAGGTGCATGAGGAAAGAGTGCGCTGTCAAGAGTAAGGGTGAGTGCGCTGTCAAGAATGGAGGTGAGAGTAGTAAGAGTGACACGGAGCGTGAGTTGGTTGTGACAGGTGAGCGAGGATGTACACCTGGGATGGAAGGATGCACACCTGGAATGGTAGAGCGTGAGTGGGAATGCACGCTGGAGTTGGTGGTGAGGCACGTGGTTGGGTGTGCGAAGGAGAGCACACCTGTGATTGTCACAGAGGAGGGGGCGCGAAGAGGTGTATTGGTGAGGTGTGCGAGCGACGAATGTGTGCCAAGGTGTTCGGTGGTCAGGTGTGTGACCAAGGCTGTGAGTGGAATGAGGGTACCTGGGTGTGTAAGGAAAGGTACGAGGAGCATGGGAACGGCTGGATGTGTGAGCAAGGAACGGGCTGCGGGGTGTAAGCATGCAGGTGAAGCATCGACGTTACACGGGTTAGAGGTTAGGTCGACTTTTAGCCGAATCGGGCCCTCGGTGCGTGCTGGGCCTCGCTTTGAACGGCCGCGTCCGTGCTCCACTAGGCGGAGCGGGCGGCCCGATAGAAAGAGTCATCATGGCGACCACTTTTTGTTGAGGCATTCCGGCAGGTCTAGATCGGGGCATTGGATGGCTCCACGCCGAGGTGGTGCGTGGGATCTCGGCCCGGGTAAGCCCCCGTCCCTGCCCCGAATGCGGGACGTATCCAGCCGCTGGCACCAAACAACCCGTATTCATGGCTTGGCTTTACGAAGCCGGGCTTTGGACGGGAATTGGCGCACCGAGAGGCAGTAGTGAGTAGACTGGGTGATGAGGTTAGTGTTTTGGACCCAAAATTGGAGAAAAACAAAATTTGATGATTGGCAAGGGATTGGCAGTAGTGATTGGCAGATGATGGGTAGTGATTGGCAAATTTTTGATTTGTTGAAATTTGATGTGCAAAATTGGTAGTGAGAGACCCCCGATGTGGAGGGATGGCATCCTTGCCCCCCTTCCCATGTGGGGGCAAAGGAGCACTAGATTATGGGGTGTATGGCAGTGAAAACTAGCCCGGGTGGGTTAGGTTATATTGTAGGGATCTAGAAGAGATTGACATTAGGTAACGTTAAGTTTAGTTAGTGACTGATACCTGTAGTGGGGACGCAGGTAGATTAGTGTGGATGATAATGACGAGGGAGCGCAATAGTTTAAAGGGACGACTGGGAAGCGCAAGTTTCAGAAGGGAGTAGTTAGCTGAGATGATGCCGTGTGTGTGAGAATTGAACAGGTGTGATTGCACAGGTGTGCAACTGGACAGGTGTGTGGAGCAGTGTATGAGTAGTGAGTGTTGTGGATCAGCGCGAATGCGCTTGGGGAGAGAAGGGTGCAGGTGGCACCAGGTGTGAGAGCACAGGTGTGCAGGTACAGGTGTGTGGAGAGAGTTGGAGTAAGTGGTACGGAGTGGTGTGCATGGTGCGAAGGTGTGGATGGGGGAAGAGTGGACCCCTTTCATGGATACCCGGGGCGGGTAGTGTAAGTGTTAGGTAGAGGGTACAGGTAAATTGTGGTTGGATATTGGCATCTGTGGTGCGGGTGACAGAATGGTATTGTGAATGGGTGCATTAGTGTTGTGGAAATGGCTGGGCGTGTAGCCTGTTAGTGTGTGTAGTTGGTTGGGCACTCCACCACTGTGAGGATGTCGGCCAGGTGAGGCCGCAGGTGGGCTCTGGGAGCCGGTAGTTGTGAGTGGGTGCCTGAGGATCCCGGGTGTGGATCGGGCAGCCCAGTGCCAGAGAGGGCACCGAGTGGGGAGAGCGCCAGAGGGCCTTCCCCAGGTAGTTAGGTTAGGGTAAGGAGCAGGTAAGCTCGGAGGCAACTGCAGTGGTGGAGGTGTGCAGGTGGGTAGACCCACTGGGAGAGGTACACGCCACAGCCCAGAAATTGTGCGAGGGCACCGGGAGATGAATCGGGGGAGTGAGACCCCAAATTGAAAAGCACCACAGTCTGGCCAATGGGAATTGGTTTTTTAGAACCCATAGTGTAAGAGGGCCAATGGTTTGGCCGGAGAAAGACCCCGGGTAGTGTAAAGTTGTTAAAGTCATTTAGGAAATAGTTATGATTGATGAACCTGTCGCACCATACGCAGCCACTTACCTGTGGTGATGATGATGACTCCACACCTGTGTTTTCTTTGTTTTGTTGCAGGAAATGAGAATTGCTGTGTGGATTTGTGAGACGCATCACGACGTGGATGAGACATTGGGGTGATTCCATCTCTCCCTCCCTAGGAGGGACTGATGATGAATTGGTAATGGCAAATTTTGATGTTGAGTTGGAGATGGCAAATTTTGATGAAAGTTGAAAATGGCAAATTTGATTGGTTAGGAGGGAGAGAAGACGAATTTGGTTTATGGGAGGAACGGGGAAGACAGTAGGGACGTTGTTGATTGGTAAAATAGATGTTTATGGGTAGTGTGGTGTTTTGTGGATACAGTAAGGGGTAAGGGAGGGGCCATGTAGGTTACCTGGTGGGGGGGGGGGGGCGTACGGTAGGAACGTACCTGTCTCACCTGGTTCCCATGTGCCCCCAGTGTGCATTACCTTGCATTGCGTGCACTTTTGCGCCCTTACCACCTTATTCATTTGTCTGCTTCTTTTGTCTCCCACCTCCGAGGATCTGGCTTTGGGGTAGAGAGAGAGGAGAGAGAGGTGCTGGCTACGCAGTTGTGGGCCTGCACTTTCGCTGCTTGCTGCTTGGATCGATACACCATATGGACCGCAATGTTTGTGGCCACCCACAATGGACCGCAGCTCTTTTGCGGCCAAGCACCACCCGTGGATGGACCTATGGGTCAACGTGGCACCTATGCCATACAAGGTGAACCACTAACAGTTGGCCCCTGACGGCCACAATAGAGAAATGGACGCGGTTGGCGCCTTTCTTTATTTTTGAAAGAAGTAAGAAGGCCAAGTGCACCACATGAAGGCAAGACCAGCGGCAGAACATCGGCCGGCTGCGACACCACCGGTGATTTGTAAACACTTTATTGGTGCACCGGATGGTGCTCACTGTGTGATGGGGTGGTGCTTGATGCTTGGAAGGGGTGCTCTGCACATTATTAAAGGCCGTAGGCCACAGAGCACTCGTGGGTTGGTGTATCGATGCTAGCATGCGTGCTCTCTCTATGCATAACATCTGCATGTGTTCCTCCAAAAACAGGTCCTGGATCGTAGTGTAAATATCAGCGTAGTCTTGTGTAAATAATGCTCCCTACCGGCTGTATGTTTAGTTTGAGGATTCTTTCCGGATTCGGTTATCCTGTGGGTGTGTTTCTGTGAGGAGAAGGGTGCAACGTCGCAGGGGGACATATTTACTCATTTGTGAATATCTGTAAAACTGTCGCACTCAGGGTAGAGTTAATAGTAGAGGGAACTACATTGCGTGCCACACTAAAGTAGGTAAAAATTTATCGGGTCGGGACGCCCCGAGGGTAGAGAAGGGTGCAATGTTGCGAATATGGAATTTGGCCTCCATATCCGCTTGTAAATATTCCCCTATTTCCCCAATACTCCCCAACTATCCCCAATCCCCCATTCCCTAGTCCCATTGTCTGTAAACAACACTCTGTAGAACCGACCTTCCCCTTTTTCCCCCATTAAATGTCGTGCCCAGGTCCACCGCATCCCACGTAGACAACTTTCGGACATCTTGCTAGTTATTCTTAGTCTATGTCAGTTAAGGACTCCTTTCCATTAATTCCGACTCTTCGTTGCACCAGAATGTGATTATATGGCACCAGTAGTGAGTTTAGGACCTTTCCCATACCTCCTTCCATCTTCTTCCCCAAACAACAACAACAACAACAACTACAACTACAACAACAATTACAACAACAACGACGCTGCGCGGGGGGAGTGTGCGTCATCACACCGGCTCGGTTAGCCGCCATTGACAATGCGCTCCGGACCATGCGCTCCACGGGGTTACCACGAAGGGGCTCCTTGTCAGTCCCTCGTCAAGGGCGGAGCCGGTAACCCCCCCCCGCACGCACCCAATGAGAAGCGACGTGCCGATTCCATCTGGGGCGGAGCTAACGAGCCGAGGGCGTGTCACTCCCCACCGGATATACGCAGCGACTGACCGGATGTGACGTGAGATGCGCCCCCAGCTTGAGACGACAAGACGCCACCTCGAGCGCTGTGAAACCTCCCGCATCTCTGGACCGGACCGAGTCGATTCTGTCCCTGAGCCCAGGTGCACCTGGAGCCATCGATTCTGCCTTTCCTTGCCATCAATCCCCGTGTGAGTCAGCCTTTTGTCCCGTTTATCTGTCGTCTGTTGGGGGTTAATATAAGATTGTGTCTAAGTGCCTATCTTCCTTTGCTGTCCCTCTTGTAGTTGTAATCTAACCTTCCGAACGAATATAATCTCCTCCGGAGGTCTTGAGAACCGTATCCCGGGTGTCGTGTCATTTTAATCCCGGCCGTGTGTCTTTTCCTTCATTGATCTAGCGTAGCGCGATTAGTCAACGTTCGGGTATAATCGGGTAACTTGTGCAGACGTGGTCATACCAAACCGCTCGGTAAATAACATCCACCACCACGTCTGTAACAATATCATGTAAAGTAAATAAATTGTGTAGATTACATCATTTGTGGATCTGATGAATTGCCAGTAATCATTTTGTGAAAGTGAATGTGCAGCATCGAACTCAAGATGTCCAAATGTTCCCACAAGTCCATGCCCGTGGGATTCCTACGGGTGCCCCCACTCGGAGCTAATACTGCATCATTGGAACCGACACCCTCATAGGACATCTTCTTCTTCTTCTTCCTCTTCTTTGTTCCGCAGCACTGGCCTGCAGGGTAGTATCATTGGCTAGGGGCGAGGCTGCGCCGTTGATGCCATTCCCTCTGCTGGTTAGGGGACGAATTTGAAATTGTATCAGTGTGCCCGTGATGGCTCATCTACTCTTCGTGAAGGACACCGTGGAATCTTTAACATCCACCAAGTAGTTCCGGTAGCTGAGACGCCCGTTTAACGTCCATCGGAGGGACGACACACACATTGATGAATCACCCTGCCTGTGAAACACCAGGATAACAATTTATAGCTGTTGTCGGGATTCAAACCCAGGATGGACGGCTTAGAGAGGAGTATGGCTACCTCTCGGCCATAGTGTCTCAACCCTTTAGCCTGTTGAATCTCACTCTTTCCTTCGGGGCTTCAATCAAGCGATACACACTACACCATCTCGTCTCTTTACCCATCCTTACCCTTGCTCATTTCTATCTTCATTAACCTAACCCTCTTCCGAGCACATCACTATGTTTCTGTCCCTCTCCTTTCTCCTTCTCTTCTTGCGTTTTAAGCCATCTGTTATCTCACTCTTCCATGACGAACCAAAATATTTATTTTAGGATTATCTTATATATATATATATATTGTTACGGATTCGGGGGTCGGCGCTCCCCTTATCAAGGGGGGGGGGGGGTTAATCCCCTTGTCTTTTAAGCTGGCCATCCCCCAATCCTGGAAATTATGACGCGCATCCCGGTCGGTCTTGGGTAGGGAGATTGGTCAATTTGGGGTCCCAAATGCCCAATTACCAACCCCGACTGCGAGCAGGGAAATAACTCCCGCTCGAACCACGGATAAGATGGAAATTGCCGAGCGGTTAGCAATCCGCGGCCCGAGCCATTAACAAATACTAAACCCGATTCTAAGCGGTTCCGAAACCGTGCCACAGGTACTCAATCGAAAGAAAGGATGGAGGCGATCGGATTAGGAAAACCAAGAAATAACAAGGTGATTTATTTACAAGCCAAAAAGAAGAGGAAAGGGAAGGAATATACAAGAAGAAGAAGAGCAAAAGGACACAGGGCAAGCTTATCTAAACAGTCTTACTTACAACCCCGGACAAACAGACAGACTTACACGGGATGGTAGCTGGTAGGGGAAGAAGGTCCAGGGAGATGGTTCTGGGCGATGGGATCCAGCTCCGGTCCAGGCTCCGGGTCCGCGGGCGAAGAACGGCAGGCAGCTTTGCGTATCGTTGGCGCGTGACCGGACCTTACATATGCGAGGGGCTGGAATGCCGCATACGTATAGCGTGCCAAACGCTCTCTCTCTCCTGATCAATCAAGGTCCGTATCAAACGGCAGTTCGTATCAAACGATGGTTCCCTGCGCAGTTCGTTGAAACAAGCACGCCTCCGTGCTGTCCTCTGGATAACGTTACAATTGGACGTCTCCGCGCAGTTCATTCAATAGCAACGGTCCCCTGCGCCGTTCGTGATATTCGAGCTCTCTCCACGCAGTCCTTGCTAGGGCTTTTCCCCGCGCCGTCCTTGATATTCGAGCTCTTCCCGCACAGTCCTTGATAGGGCTTTTCCCCATGCTGTCCTTGACAGGGATTTTCCCCACGCCGTCCTTGATAGGGCTTTTCCCCGTGCCGTCCTTGAAAGGGACTTGCGTGCGTGCTTATATAGGCAAGCCTAGCGAACACTCTGGAAGCTCCAGCCACGCCCTTACCAGGCCATCCCACCTCAGCCCTGATTGGCTGGTGGCCCTTATCGTCCCCCAATGCTGTGACCCTTGACCTCAACGCATCTCCACCCCCCCCCCCCCCTTTCCGGGCCTATCTCGTGTTCCTTGACTAGTGGCGGCCGAAATGCTAGGGCAAGATGGATTGCGCCTGTTGGGGTAGGGTAACTTTTGGGGGGTGGAGGCTGGAAAATGAAAGGAACCTATTCTTATTTAATTAATGCAACGCAGATTCAACTATTGGGAACACAGCCTTATCTGAAACACATACCAAGGAAATAACTGAAGGTTCCTATGGTGTCCTACGTGTTGCATATGGACTAACTATGGGTGCGATCTTTGACCTTTTAAATGATGGAATATTTACAAGAAGTGATTATTTATTTACAAAGTGAGGGGTTCTCAAAACCGCAACAATATATTTACAAAGTGAGGGGTTCTCAAAACCGCAACAATATATATATATATATATATATATATATATATATATATATATATGTATATATATATGTATATATATATATATATATATATATATATATATATATATATATATATATATGTATATATATATATAAATAAATAAATATATATATATATATATATATATATATATATATATATATATATATATATATATATATATATATATATATATATATATACTCAAAGGCAAAAGTTATTGTGACACACAAACAACAAACAGAATCAGTGTTAAACTTTTACTGCCGCGAATGAAATGTTATTACATGGAAAGACAAATGTTTCAAGGTATGGTAACGATCAACAGTCCATCAGAACAGTGCACCTGGCATATGCAAATGAGCCACAACACAAGAGGGGATTCACAAACAAGTTCACACAGTCAGTAGCGAGTGTGTCCACCTTGTGCATTGATGCAGGCCTGGCACCTTCGCCTCATTGAGGCCACTAAACGACGCTGTAAGTCCTTGGGAAGATCATTCCATATCCGAGGAAGGATTTGGTGGAGTTCCTGCAGCGTTTTTGGAGGATTCGGATGACGTCGTAAACGTCGCTCCATTTCATCCCAGACGTGTTCAATGGGTGACAAATCAGGGGATCTTGCAGGCCAGGGTAACACATTAACATTGTTCTGATTAAGATACTGCTGTACAACTCGAGCAACGTGTGGTCTGGCATTATCGTGTTGAAACGTCACTCTAGGGCTGTTCTGTTGCAAAAACGGTAAAGCGGCCATTTGCAAAATCTCGTCTCGGTACCTCACAGCATTCAAGTTCCCCTCAATCACAATCATTGGCGTTCTTGCTGCAGCTGTTATCCCACCCCAGATCATAACGCCCCCACCTCCAAAACGATCCCCTTCCAGAACACATGGCCTGATGTAACGTTCACCTGTGCACCTGTAGACACCCTACCGTCAGCTCGGTGAAGCTGTGCCAAATGGTGTTTCTATGGACGTTGAATCGACGAGCAACATCACGCTGCGAGGTACCAGACTGAAGCATACCTATAGCTCTCCATCTGTCATTTTCCCCGAGGCGTGGCATGTCGAACTTATTCCAGAACGATGAATAGAGGTGTTTTTCTGACTTCTGCACTTCTTAAGACTGCATTGAGTGGAAATGATAAGCGTCTGGTTGTCTGGCCTTTTAAAGTGAACATTGCTGGCCATTTTTCTCGAATATGTCATGCTTCTTGCAAATTTCATGCAATTCGAACAACAACTGCTTGGTTGCGTTTCTTCGACCATTTTAACACACTCTTTCTCTGGTTCAAATCCAAAAATTCATTCACAAGATTACCAATGAAAAAATTCCATGTCACACTAACTTTTGCCTCTGAGTATATTATATATACATATATATATATATATATATATATATATATATATATATATATATATATATATATATATACACGTATATATATTCCTACTTATATAGGCCTCTGGTGTCGTACGGAGGGAGGGGTGGGATGAGAGAAGGTAAGGTGTTGGGTAGGAGTCTGGAGAGAGGGAGTGGAATGGGAGGACGTGGGAGGAAGCCGGAGAAAGGGTTAGGTGGGAGTCCAGAGGGAGGGGGTGAGAAGAGGGAGAGAAAGGGGAGGGAGTATGGAGGTGTGGGGTGGAATGAGGGAGGGGATGGAGTGCGAGGAGGAATGAGAAGGGGTAGGGTGGGAGTCCAGAGGGAAGGGTTGTGCTAGATAGGGATAAACGATATATATATATATATATATATATATACAGTCACGTGAAAAGGTAAGTACACCCCATGTAAAGTCTTGACTTTTTCAAGATATTTCAAAATACAGCTATTTGATCTTCATTTCAACAAAATTGAGAGATAAAGGTGATATAATATAACAAATATCATGAAACATTTACATTTTGTAGTCCATTGTATAATTTAAATAAACATAAATGCAAATTTCGCATGTGGAAAAAGTAAGTACACCCCATGAAAATTTTTATCTTTTTAACATATGTGGACATATCAATATTTGATCTTCATTTAAACAGTATCTATAGATAAAGGTGATCTAATTGAACAAAAAACAATGAAAAATTGACTTTGCAATAATTTATTCAATAAAAAAATGTTGCACAGCATGCACAGCTCGTTTCAAATCCCCCCACAACATCTCGATGGGATTTAGATCCGGACTTTGACTTGGCCATTCCAGAACCCTCCATTTCTTTCTTTTCAGCCATTCCTTGGTGGATTTATTGGTATGTTTAAGGTCATTGTCATGTTGCAAGGTCCACCTTCGGTTGAGCTTCAACTCTTCGACAGATGGCCTCACATTATCCTCAAGCACCCTCTGGTACAATGAAGAATTCATAGTGGATTCTATGATTGTGAGCTGCCCAGGCCCTGATGCAGCAAAGCTGCCCCAAACCATAATATTTCCACCACCATGCTTTACAGTTGGTGTCAGGTTCTTGTGGTGAAATGCTGTCTTTGGTTTTCGCCAAACATGTCTTCTGGTACTGTGGCCAAATAGCTCTACCTTTGACTCATCTGTCCAGAGCACATTTTTCCAGAAGTGCTGGTCTTTGCCTAGGTGTTCATTGGCAAACTTTAGTCTTGCCCTGATGTTCTTTCTGGGCAGCAAAGGTTTCCTCCTGGCACACCTCCCATGTCGATCAAATTTGTGCAGCCTCTTTCTAATGGTAGACTCGTGCACTTTGACATCAACAGTGGCAAGAGCTACCTGTAGGTCACGTGATGACATTCTGGGGTTCTTATAGACTTCTTTCATCATCTTGCGGTCTGCTCTCGGGCTGAACTTGCTGGGGCGGCCTGGCCTGAGCAAGTTGGCAGTTGTTTGGAATCTTCTCCACTTGTAGATGATCTTCCGGACAGTCGAATGATTGATTTCAAATTGTTTGTAGATCTTTTAAAATCCCTTCCCAGACTCATAGGCATCTAGAACCTTCTTTCTGAAGGCCTCAGAGAGCTCTTTTGATCTAGGCATGGTGACGCCGCACACTTCAACAACAAAGAGCAAACCAAACTAAATGTCTGAGGTTTAAATAAGACAGGTTCCTCCAAGATCCTTTCTAACGATGTTCTAATCATTTTCTAATTTTAGGTATTTGAAGTAGTGATAAATGTAGGGGTGTACTTACTTTTTCCACATGCGAAATTTGCATTTATGTTTATTTAAATTATACAATGGACTACAAAATGTAAATGTTTCATGATATTAGTTATATTATATCACCTTCATCTCTCAATATTGTTGAAATGAAGATCAAATAGCTGTATGTTGAAATATGTTGAAAAAGTCAAAACTTTACATGGGGTGTACTTACTTTTTCACGTGACTGTATATATATATTGAGTCATCGGGCTAAAATCGATATATATATATATATTGCACGACATCTCAAAAAAGTTGTGGACAGATTGTGTTTGTGAGAAGGACGAATCACTTCGATTTTGGTGAAGATCTGAATTTTTTTAGCTTTATAAGTGATTTTTCACCATTTAAAAAGACGGGGCCAAAAACGAGCAATGGCATGATATTTCCAAAAAAAAAGATGTGGACGGTTTATGACAAAACTTGGTGTGTGAGTTGGTTAGATGACAAGAACAAGCCGTTTAGATATTGGTTCTGGTCCTGACCCAAATCCGGCCTTTCTGTGGAATACAAAATGTAAATTAATCAGCCGGGCAGAGGTCGTTCTCGTGTCGTTCTCGGTATAGATGGTACAATCGTGGAACATTGTTGGTATTCATAAAGATCTCTCGATCAGTATTGAATACTTGCTTGTGATTTGTCACATTACTTGTTTGAGGTTTTCATATTTTATTCAATGAATCACCCAATCGCTTTTTCGGAAGCTCCTCCGATTTTTCTGTTGACCTTTTACACAAATTTCTATGAAATAAATCTTTTTTATTTACAATGATCTTCGACTCATGGAAGACCTTCTTCAGTTTACCACATGCAGTAAAATAACATAAGGAAGGAAGAGGCAAGCAACATAGTATAAGGACACATGAGATTTGCAGCAATATGTCAACATCGCAAGATATGCGTTTGTGCAAATCAGAAGAGCAACAGAATTTTATGCTCAATAAAACCTCCAATGGAGAAATTATTATTGAGATTTTTCAATTTTTAGCAAAGAACACTCACCATCAACCTGAAGCCTTGTTCGATATCCTCTTCCTGCCTTGAATTTGGCGTGACGCCATTTTCGCTTGCTCCAATTGACCATCTCATAGAACTGAAACCAACACATGTACATCCCTTCATCCTCCATCTTCAGATCTCTGATCCTCACCGACCCGTCTCCATCACTTGTGCTTCCCAATGTTTGAATCCTTCCATTGAAACTCCCATGTATATATTTCGAGGAACTGTTGAACAGCAGTGTTTTTGTGGATGGTTTGCGATATTTAAACAAAACCAAACTCAATTCTTTTATCTTTTTTCCTTCATTGTGATAAAACCGACAGGGAAGAATCACATCCTCGCCCCGCATTCCGATCACATCCCGTTGGATACAAAGTTTCTTTGTCCCTTCCATTGCACAGATATTCTTCCCGTGGTCATGATTATCTACGACAGGGCAACAAGATTAATAATGATGGTCACATAGTTTTACTTGAACAACTGATACATTATTATATATCATCCTTCCTTGGCACACCTGAGCTCCTCACCACGTACAAGGCTTTCATCCGCAGCTCAATGGAATGCTGCTCTCCCCTCTGGGCTGGTGCTCCTGCCTCACACCGAGCTCGGCTTCACGCTGTAGAAACCAAAGCTTTCAGAATCATTGGAATCTCCCGCAATGAAGCTAACTCCGAGGGCCTTTCACTCACTCACAACAGGTAGGTTGGTGGTCTTTCTGTCTTCTACCGACTCCTCTCCAGCCTTGCTCCCCCAGCTCTCTCTGTGCTCTGTCCCCCAAATATTCCTACAGGTCGCACAAGATCTGCCAGCAAACCTCTGATGGTTAAACTGCCAAAATCAAGACTCTCTGCTCACCTTCACTCCTTCATTCCTCTTTTCTCCCACCTCTGGAACAAACTCCCTCACTCTCTTCAATCCCACTCCTCCCTCCAGGTCTTTAAAACAGCTGTTCACCACCATCTCTTACCTACCCCAATCCAAAACCTTGATCTTTTCTACCCCCGCTAATTCACCCCAGATCCACATTTTTGAAATGCCGATTTCTTACCTGGAAGTCCTAGCAGTGTCTATGTGTTTTATACCTCTCCCACCCCCACCCCTCTTCCCACGCCTCCTCCCCCAAAGCCCTCTCCCTCCCACTTCCACAGATCTCTCGATGTCCCTGTTATCTGCTGTTGTACTTGTGTTCTTCCCCCTCTCTCCTCCATCTTGTCTCCCGCTCCGTTTATTATATGTCAGATGTGTCCGTTTTTTTTTGTGTGATTAATGTTACCTCGTACACGAGCGTCGATCTTGTATAAAAAACAAAAAAAACAAATGGAGGATCGAATTGTAAACAATCTATCTGCAGTTAGCCCTCGTCTTGCAATCCTGATTTGAGAGATACACTACATGGCCAAAAATATGTGGACACCCAAACATCACACCCGTATGTGCTCGTCGAACCTCTCATTCAATTCCAAAATCATGGGCATTAATATGGAGTTGGTGCTGGCTTGGGATCCTAGGATACTGGGTTTGAATCCCAGTCGATGGCTGAATTAACGCCAGGGGGATTGATTCAGCCTGTTCATCCTTCCGTGGTCGGCAAATTGAGCACCAGCTCACTGGTAATTCCCTGTGTGTCGCAAGAGGTGACTAACAGGGTTGGTGGCAGGAATGGCATCCGGCCATAAAACATCGCTTCAAAAAGGGGACCACGGTGCCCAAAAAAGGCCAACCGCTGCTCTGCGTGGAAAAATGGCCTCTAAAGGTGGTTGTTTTTGTTGTTGTTGCTTCATCATAAGGTAACGTTTGTACACGGAAGGACAGACGGACAGATAGGAGTGTACCATTGCTTCACCCTGCTTCTTGCTTTGCTCGTGTTGGGTAAATATAATATATCATAATAACTCCAAGCTTGTTCCTTGATAACTTTAATTGTGCTTTAAAAACCCTAATTACTTTTTGTAGATCCTACAGGAAGGAAAATCTCATTTAGCACCCTGCGGAGAGAGTATAATAAATAACCTGAACTACCACTAATACTACTACTACTACTACTACTACTACTACTACTACTACTACTACTACTACTACTACTACTACTACTACTACTACTACTACTACTACTACTACTACTCCTACTTCGTTAATGGTCACAATTACTCCCACTTTCTTGTCGAGTCAGCCTAGAAACGTATTTGGCCCAAGTATTTCACGGACTGGCTGGTCAGGCCTGACGTTTGACTTCCGGTGGCAATAATTTGGGATTTGGAAAGGGTATCGGCGATGATCCGCCTTCTTTTCTGGAAAGACATCATGGTAGATTTAACGTCCACCATTCCTTACCGGTCTATGCGTCACCGCGCCTGCGGAACACCAAGAGGACAGTTGATAGCTTGGTCGGGAATCCAACCCAGGCTATGCTATCCTGCAAACCACTAGAGAAACAAAGATTGAAGGATATAGAAATCACCAAATAACTTACCAGCAAAAATATTTCCATGGAAAAGAATGAAGAAAAGGTAAAGCATCAACATGTTTGTCTTGCCAGCGGAGGGGATCCTTGCTTTGTGGATGAGAACCAAATGTACATTGCTATTTGGGACCAAAAAATTCCCCATGAGCACTAAATTAGAGCCAACTACATTCTACAATTTCAGCTGATTCAAACCACAGAACGTCTCACTTCTCCTATCCAGACATTTTTTTTTCCATACACGTGATAAGTCATAAACGGTTCTAGATTTACTCAACTCAAACTTATCCCAACATTTTCACCTCTTTGTCCGGTTTTTTTCTCGAATATTTACACGTTTTGTTACCTCCGCCACCAAAGGTGGATGGAGATTATGTTTTCACCCTTGTCCGTTTGTCTGTCCGTTTGTCTGTGAACAAAATATATCAAAAATTTGTGGACGGATTTGGACGAAATTTGGCAGAGAGGTAGTGTATGTGACAAGGACGATTCGATTCGATTTTGGTGAAGATCTGAATATGGATTCGGATATGAGAATTATTTAATTGTTTAAGTGATTCTTCACCATTGGGAGACAGAGCCGAAAACGATACATAGCAGGATATCTCAAAACGTTGTGGACCGATTTGGAGGAAACTTGGTGGACCGGTTGGGTGTCTGACAAGGACAAAGAGGTTCGATTTTGGTGAATATCCGGATCCGGATCCAGCTAGTAGAATTTTTAAAGTGATTCTTCACCATTGAGTGATATGGCCAACCAGGCGTAGGTATGCTCTCTACCGAGTGCCGTTCCAGTTCCAGTTTGTGTTTAAATATTTCACCTGATTTTAGATTAACGTTAAAAATAAAAACATTTGCTTATCTCAACATAACATTTGTTCCGTAGTTCCGTAGATTTCGAGGTAATCCTTTAAATACACAATTTATGGATGAGTTTGTTTTAGTTTTACTGTTAAAACCACACCATTGTGCTTTACCCCAATTCCTCCATGTATCTTATCATGTACATCCATTGTTCAGTTTGTATATAATGATGTCGGACAGATTCGAGGCTAGACAGAACTTATTCGTTTTTTGTTAATTTTTTTCTGAATACAAGAACGAAGTTCATGGAAGAGCTAGTGCACCAAATAGATTAGGACGCAATATAACAATCAGGCCGAAGACCCAAACGACCCAGAGGACACAAAAGACCCTTAAAGTCCCCAAAGACCCAAAGGACCATAAAGATCGAGAGGACCCCAAAGACCCTTAAGGACCCAAATGACCGCAAACACCAAAAAGACCACAAAGACTCAAAAGACCCCGAAGACCCTAATAAAGACCCTGAAGACCCCAAATACCAAATAGACCCAAAATACCCCAAATACCCTTAAATATGCTGAAGATCCCAAATACCAAATAGACACTTGAAGACCCCAAATACCCCAAAGACTCAAAAGACCCTGAAGACCCTTAAAGACCCTGAAGACCCCGAATGCTAGTACATCAAATGGATCAGGGCACAATAGAACAATCAGGCCCAAGACCCAAAAGACCTTGAGGACCCAAAATACCCTTAAAGTCCCCAAAGACCCAAAAGACCCTGAAGACCGAGAGGACTTTGAAGACCCTTAAAGACCCAAATGACCACAAAGGCCCAGAGGACCTAAAGCACCCTGAAGGTCCCAAAGACCCAAAATATCCTGAAGATCCTTAAAGACCCTTAAAGAGGGTCTGCAATCTCCGATTGCGCTTTCTTGTTCTTCGTGTAGTCCTTGGAAATTTTAAAATTCGGCTGCAAGACCGCATTTCAAAATTCTCAATCTTCTTCCTTTCTTTCTTCTTCACTGTGTATAACTCACATCCGTACATTGCAACTGGAAATACCAGAGCATTCACAAACCTCCTCTTGTCACATCTTTGTCTTTCCAGATCTTTGTCAATTCTGACATTGCTGTTCTCCTCAACGCTGACCTTCTATTCATTTCTCCTCTACATTCTTCACTGACTTCAAACTTTTAACCCAGGCTGATGAAACTATCCACTATTTCCACGTGATCATCTCCCAATGTGAACACGTCGATCTTCTCAGTTGACAAGATTTTAGTCTTTTTCGGCCTTAATAAATACCAGCTTTTTTACTTTGCTTCCTCACTCTCTGCAGCTGTTTCATCAAGACATCTTGACTTTCTACCAACAGAGTGGTACCATCAGCATACCTTAGACTGTTGATACATCTCCCTCCTCCAATTCTGACTCCATGTCATCCAAGTTGGATTTCCTCATGATGTACTCACTATGGAGGTTGAACAAGTAAGGGGAGAGAATGAACGCCTATCTGAACCCATTTCCAATTCCAAACCATTCTCTCTCCCCATATTCTGTTCTTGTTGTATTTCATTCTTTTGCGTACAGGTTTCTTATCAGACATATCAGTGGCTCCGACTGACCCAGTTCCTTACCATAATCACATCAATTCATGATCAACACAATCGAAAGCTTTGCTACAATCTATACAGAGATACTTGTGGGTGGAAGCCCTTCCATCTTTCTCTCACCTTCCTTTAATTTTCCTTTCCTTTTTCCATGATCCATCTCAGATTTGCGATATGATCTCTCGTACCTCTTCCTCTTCTGAAACCTGTTTGCCTGACGGGCATTTCTCACTTAATGAAGTCTTCTATTCTGTGTTGATTTTTGACCATTCTCTTGAATCCCCTTTCTTTGGCAAAGGTACAGTATGTAGACTGACTGCTTCAACCTTTTCAGCCATGCTATCGTGCTCCAGATATGTGTACAGATGACTGTTAAAACTTCGATTTCCTCCTCACCAATGACCTAAACAATTTTATTGGAATTTCGTCGGCACCTTTCCATTTTCCAGCACATTCAAGACTCTACGCACCTCACATCCTATCACTATTGGTTCTTGTTCATATTCTCTTTATTCGAAGGTTGCCATCATATTGCTGTCTTGTTTGTATAGTTTCGGTTCAGTCCTTTCATCTTCCCTTCACCTGTGTTTCTTTTGTCAGATATTTTCCTGTTCTACTCTTGAAGACCCCAATCCTCAACCTAAACTTTCCTGTAATTTATTTGATCTTTTAAAAATATATCTCGTGTTTTTCCTGCTCTGTTGTCACTTTCTATCTCTTTGCATGTATTTTTGAAATACTTATCTTTGTCTTTCCTAGCTTGTTATTAGAAGTCGGCATTTAGCCGCTTAATGTCCTCTCTTGATGCAACTTTGGTTTTCATCTCTCTTCTGCTGTCTGCAGTATTTGTTGGCTCTTCTGACAGCCATTTAGTCTTCTTCTTTCTGCTTGCTTAAAAAAAAAAATTTCACCTTTCTCAGTTTTGCCACAAGGAGTTCATGATTTGTGCCACTGTCTGCACCTGCCAGTGTGTTGGCAGATTCCAAAGCACTTCTCCATCTTCTGTTGATAAGAATGCGATCAATCTGATATTTATTTTGCCCATCAGATACAGTCCATGTTTACAGTCTACGTTTGAGTTATTCGATGGAGAAACTACATGATTTCAATTGAATTTTCATCTTGAACAATGGAGAACATGAATCCAAACATGAATCGGAAAACGAATCTGCGGCTTAGGAGTATTTGCCTCTGAATTTGGCAAATTGTATGGAGTCTCATCCCGATTGCACATGCACACTCACAGTAAAGAAATTACTCCAATCAGTCTGTCTGACAATAAAACCAAATTGAAAAATCATTCCAAACAGGAAACTTACTATTTTTACGGACCTTATAAAGGACACAAACAACAGGCACGAAGGAATAATTTAACGTGATAAATAAGGTAGTGTAAAATAAGGTGCATCAGCGGTCGTAAACTTCCAATTTAATGCTTTTTTCTAGTCTTTAAAACTTTAAAATATATTTCAATTGAATTATATATATATATATATATATATATATATATATATATATATATATATATATATATTTTGTATACTGAATCGAGGCTCGTGAAAGAGCTAACATTTATTTCACAAACAAATCAACCAGACAAACAAAATATACAAAAACAGGGAGCGGAAGACAAGATGGGGAGAGAAGGGGAAGCACACAACCACAACATTTGAGAGCAGGGAGAAGTGTGGGAGGGAGAGGGCTTGGGGGCAGGAGGCGTGGGAAGGGGAGGGGGGGTGGGGGGGGGGGGTACTGTAGAATTTGAACACTGTAGAACACAAATTGCCTTCTTTGCACTTCCAAAAACCTTAAGCTCAGCAGTGTTTGGGCAAAACTGTATGCTGTCTCAAGCAATCAAATTTGCCGCACGCGCTGAGGGCGAGGTAACAAGATTTAGAGGAAATAGCGGCACCTAGTGACACAACCACAGAGCTAACTTCGTTAAATATGTTTGTTTATTCATTTAGTTCATCTTTTTCTCAAATATCGTTCCCAAAATGTCGGTTTCTCCGAGTAGAGTTGTCAGAAGGTTAATATCTAGACTGTTCTGTTTTACCAATTGCTTTCGTATGGTTGCCATCGTAGCTGTTATTCAAAGTTGACGAACAAAGTTCACAAACACAGTTCGTGCTCTGAAACAAAATAAAAGGAGAATGACCATTCGTTCTCAAAGTTCCAGTCCTATAAAATCCTTTTTCTGTTCCAATCCAATCCTTTTCTGTTCCTTTTCAGTTCCAATCCAAACAGCTCATGTTCCAATCCTTTTTCTCAAGACTGCATACAAGGTAATGTTCAATGAACTCTCCTTTTCCTGGTTAAGAATATACTATTATGTTTCTGGCTTCATTTCTCACCGGCACTTCTAATTTTTAGACATCCTGTCCAAAAGGAAAATAAGTCATGAGATATTCTTGTAAATTTATTTTTTGTCTCGAAATTTTATTTTGGTCTCTGCAAAACTGGAAATTTGTAAAGTAAAGAAGGCAAAGATTGAAAATATAGTGCTGCAAGATAGTTCTGCATGCTTGAAAGCCTTGTTACACTCCACGTATCGTTTCGGAGTTTTTGGAAGCACAATACTCAGGGAATACACAGAGGTACAGTACGTGGCAATTTGGACTCTGTCATATTTATCCTCATGGTGCTTTACTTTTGTGCAAGTCATTGTTACCCTGCATCCGAAAAGTGAAAAGTGGGGTAAGCGATCGGGTTGCGTAAGTGCATTCGTCCATGTGTCTGCATTTCAAAAAGTCATTCTCTCTACATTCCTTTGTCCGATTGACACGAAATTTTCACCATTGTATACGTCTACTCTTGTAACATTTTAGTGATAACTATAGAACTGCCACTTTGTAACTGCTGGCAGTGATGACCGGTTTCCTCCGTCTTCCCGCTTTCATACAACCCCGCTTTCATTGGACATGTTTTGATACAACCCCGCTTTGAGACAACCCCACTTTGATACAATCCCGCTTTCATTGGACACAATTTGATACTACTCTGCATTGTTTCAACCCCGCTTTCATACAATCTCACTTTGATACAACCCCGCTTTGATACAACCTCGCTTTGATACAACCCCGCTTTCATACAATCCCACTTTGATAGAACCCCGCTTTCATACAATCCCACCTTGATACAACTCCACTTTGATACAACCCCACTTTGATACAATCCCGCTTTCATTGGACACGCTTTGATACTACTCCGCATTGTTCCAACCCCGCTTTCATACAATCCCACTTTGATACAACCTTGCTTTGATACAACTCCGCTTTCATTGGACATGCTTCGTTACAACCCCACTTTGATACAACCTCACTTTCATCATAATTAAACCTACTGTTACATATCTATGTGAATTAATATTCAGATCTTTGCTTATCCGTGTGTAGTATATTAAGGGTTGTTGTGATTGGAGGGTCAGGAGCCCTTCTGAACCAGTGGCCGGAAACGGAAGTGACCAGAAACGGAAAAAGAAAAGACACGAGGTAAAAGAAGGAGGTTTCGTCTTCCTCGCGCGCTCCGACGAAAGGTGGGATCGACCTTGCGCTGCGTGAACAAGCGGCGTTCCGAAACCCGTC
Organism: Myxine glutinosa; assembly: GCF_964187855.1. NCBI lineage: Eukaryota > Metazoa > Chordata > Myxini > Myxiniformes > Myxinidae > Myxine > Myxine glutinosa. The sequence goes on along the minus strand of NC_136265.1, from coordinate 139,716,697 downwards.
TGGCGAGAGGAGTTACCTGGACGCGTAACTACCTTTTGACACGGCAAGTCACCGTGAGTGCGTGCACGGAACCAAGCGTCCGGCACAGTTTGCCCCGTCTACAAGGACGCGTACGGGTCGCACGTTGGGGCCTCGCGCGCGTTGCAAACCGCGCTTGGTTTTGCCCCGTCTACAAGGACGCGTACGGGTCGCACTTTGGGGCCTCGCGCGCGTTGGAATCCGCGCTGGGTTTTGCCCCGTTGCTTGGCCAGGAGGTGTGCGCTGCAGCAGCTGTCCCCGGTACGACACCTGCCCGGTGGAGGAACGTCCACCCGGGGTTCGTTCAACCGCCCGAGTGCGGAGACGCCGACCAGTAGCAGTATCTTGGTCAGGAGGGGCCCAGAGACATTGTGAGGAGCAGAGACCGAAAGGGGGTGTGAGTACTCACCGGGACACACATGTATAAGATGGCCATCTTAATCATAGGGAATTGATTGTGAATTGGGAATTGGTGAGGATTATGTATTGTTGATTGCTCGGGGAAAATCTCCGTGGTTGTGTCCTTGAAATATTGTTGATGGTTGTGTCATTGAAATTGTTTGGTATCATTACCATTGAAATATATCCTTGAACGTCAGTTGTCTCTGGGGTGAAATTCATATGGCTTGCGTGGCGAAAGCGCATATATAATACAGCTTTCTGGCGAAGTTCCTCTCACGGTCCGGGGGTCACTGAGACCAGGTATTCACCGAGGGGACCACGTAACAGAATTGGGGGCTCGTCCAAATTACGATTTGCGGTTTCGCAATTGGGTCTACGTCCGGGATTTAAAATTGTATAAAATAATAAAATAATAATTTTTATTAATTAAAATTTATTAATTAATTATTAATTGGTAAATTTTTTTTTTGAGAAATTGGGGTAAAATCTTGGGTGAAGGTTAACAGGTGTTAACGATAGGCACCATGGCGTTTGTGGCACAGAACTTTGGGGTAACACCGAGTGAGGCACAGTTCCGAGCGTTGCTAAAGTCGGACCTCTTGAAATTGGCCAAACATTTTAACTTGGAGGTCCGAACTAATTTGAGGAAGGCAGAGTTGCAGGCCACGGTGATACAATCTATGGTGGGATTAGGAACATGGGACGAGTTAGCCTGGGAGTGGCTACCCGAAGAACCAGAAGACGTTGAGCTCCGGAAACTGGAGTTGCAATTACGGAGCCAGGAACGGATTAAAGAAGAAGAAAGGAAAGCAGAAGAGAGGAGAGAAGAGAAACAAGCAGAGGAAAGGAGAGTGGAACGAGAACTCCAGGAAAGGTTAGCAGAAGAAGAAAGGAAAGCAGAAGCGAGGAGAGAAGAGAAACAAGCAGAGGAAAGGAGAGTGGAACGAGAACTCCAGGAAAGGTTAGAAGGGAGAAAAGCAGAGGAGAGGAGAGCTGCAAGGGACCTCGAAGCAGAGGAGAGAAAAGCGGAAAGGGAATTAAAGGAACGTGACATGGAGCTTCAGCAAGAAATCAAATTCAAGGAGCTGGAGTTAATGAGAGAACGGGGAGAGGCACCACCCTTGCTGACGGGGTCGACACCTAACCAGAAAACCTGGGATGTGGGCAGACATGTGAGGCTGGTTCCACCGTTCAGTGAAAAAGAAGTCGCGAAATTTTTCCCACACTTTGAGAAAGTGGCTCGACAATTAAATTGGCCGGAGGAGGCCTGGACCATACTCGTGCAAAGTGTGCTGGTGGGGAAAGCTCAGGAAATTTATTCGGCGCTACCGATGGACCAATGTGCAGATTATGAGGTACTGAAGAAGCACATCCTCAAAGCCTATGAGTTGGTTCCGGAAGCTTACAGGCAAAAATTTAGGAATGCCAGGAAGAGGGAGAGTGAGACCCATGTGGAGTTTGCCAGAGTGAAAGAAAACATGTTTGATCGGTGGTGTGAGTCAAAAGGAGTCGGGAAAGACTTCGAAACATTGCGGGACTTGATCCTGGTGGAGGAATTCCAGCAGTGTGTCCACGAGGACATCAAAGTGTACCTGCAGGAAAAGAAAGTACCAAAGTTGTGGGACGCAGCCACCATGGCAGATGATTATGCCTTAACCCACCGAATAGGGGTCCATGAACCTACCTCCTCGCCTAGATCTCCGCAGGGGAGGTGGGGGACAACCCAGAGCGGAGTCCGACTATTACCACTCCGAATGCGATGGCTAGCGTAAGAAATCGCCATCAAAAGGGTTACCAACCATTTATTTCAGAGGGGTTTGTGTCACGGGATGGAGCCTCGACTAACCGGAAACCGGTTAGGATATTGAGGGACACAGGGGCACATCAATCTTTAATGCTTGAAGGCATTTTGCCATGGTCCGAGGAGACGGCAACGGGGGATAGTGTTCGTTTACAGGGGATTGGGGGCGGTGTTAGTGCTCCCCTTCATGTCGTCCATTTGGAGTCCGATTTGGTGTCAGGACCGGTCACCGTCGGTTTACAAGCCACGCTTCCTGTAGAGGGTGTATCTGTGGTTATCGGGAATGATTTGGCCGGGGGTCAAGTTTATGGTAACCTGAGGGTTGGTCAAGAGCCCAGCAGGGAAAATAACACCACACCAGCTCGGGATGGCGACAAAAGTGCCAAGTTATTTGTAGGGGGACTGAACTTCAAAACAGAGGAAGAAGTTCTGACCTCTGTCTTCAACAGATATGGGCCGCTGGTGGACGTGCGGTTGGTAAGAGACTGGGAAACGCAACAGTCCAGAGGGTTCGGCTTTGTCACGTTTGCCAGCACCAAAGACGCCAGAGAGGCCGAGAAGAATTGGAATGGCAAGGATTTGGAGGGTCGGACCATAACAGTAGGGAAGGCATTTCGTAGGCGTCGAGAGGTCTACAGGAGAGGACAACTGGGCGGTAGTTTTGGTGGTGGCCGCAATCAATATTATTATGGAGGCTCCCTGAGTTACGGCAGCTCCCGAAGGAAGGATTGGCAAAGTAGTGGCCGAGAAGGAGACCGCTATTCGTGGGACTACAGGGACAAGGGGTCCCACCATAATTATTAGGGAAGTTCTGAGAAGTTGAAGCACTGAATGCGGCGGAGCCGCTGAGCCAAGATTCCTACACGGATTAACCGTGAACGCCGTTCCTAAAGGCGTCCATATAGGGAACTTTCATGCACGGACTAACCGTGAACTCCACGTTCCTCAAGGCGCCCATGTAGAGAACTTTCCTGCACGGACTAACCGTGAACTTCACGTTCCTAAAGGCATCCATGTAGTGAATACTCGGCTTGGCCTCCCGGAAAAAGTGCTATCGAGTTGCGTAACTTTCGATCTTTGATCAAACCCTTAACCTTCATTCACAAGAAGCTGACGGTCAAAGTCAGAGGGTCAGGAGAGGGAGTTTGATTTGGCAGGGACAATGTCGTTGCTGGTGTTTAGTCCAGAGGGAGTAATCTGGGGGTTTTGTGAGAGTTTGTTGCTTTATTTTTGAGTTGGGATAATTGTTGCCCAGGGGAACTGAGGATTTGGGGGTTGAGTTATCTGGTTTATTTATCCAAGTTGGCCGGCAACGAAAGTTTTCGCTGGGGTCAAACTTTCTTTCTTGAAGGGGGGGAGTGTTACATATCTATGTGAATTAATATTCAGATCTTTGCTTATCCGTGTGTAGTATATTAAGGGTTGTTGTGATTGGAGGGTCAGGAGCCCTTCTGAACCAGTGGCCGGAAACGGAAGTGACCGGAAACGGAAAAAGAAAAGACACGAGGTAAAAGAAGGAGGTTTCGTCTTCCTCGCGCGCTCCGACGAAAGGTGGGATCGACCTTGCGCTGCGTGAACAAGCGGCGTTCCGAAACCCGTCTGGCGAGAGGAGTTACCTGGACGCGTAACTACCTTTTGACACGGCAAGTCACCGTGAGTGCGTGCACGGAACCAAGCGTCCGGCACAGTTTGCCCCGTCTACAAGGACGCGTACGGGTCGCACGTTGGGGCCTCGCGCGCGTTGCAAACCGCGCTTGGTTTTGCCCCGTCTACAAGGACGCGTACGGGTCGCACTTTGGGGCCTCGCGCGCGTTGGAAGCCGCGCTGGGTTTTGCCCCGTTGCTTGGCCAGGAGGTGTGCGCTGCAGCAGCTGTCCCCGGTACGACACCTGCCCGGTGGAGGAACGTCCACCCGGGGTTCGTTCAACCGCCCGAGTGCGGAGACGCCGACCAGTAGCAGTATCTTGGTCAGGAGGGGCCCAGAGACATTGTGAGGAGCAGAGACCGAAAGGGGGTGTGAGTACTCACCGGGACACACATGTATAAGATGGCCATCTTAATCATAGGGAATTGATTGTGAATTGGGAATTGGTGAGGATTATGTATTGTTGATTGCTCGGGGAAAATCTCCGTGGTTGTGTCCTTGAAATATTGTTGATGGTTGTGTCATTGAAATTGTTTGGTATCATTACCATTGAAATATATCCTTGAACGTCAGTTGTCTCTGGGGTGAAATTCATATGGCTTGCGTGGCGAAAGCGCATATATAATACAGCTTTCTGGCGAAGTTCCTCTCACAGTCCGGGGGTCACTGAGACCAGGTATTCACCGAGGGGACCACGTAACACTACACTGAAAAGTCACATGACTGGAGAAGATAAAATGTAGAGTTTCTTCTTCTTCACACAATAACAACTTCTACCTTCCCAACCGTACAACCAATCATGTTGAAATTTTAAAAACTTATTCCAATCGACGACATCTACATTAGGTTAAAGTTTCACGTTGATCAATCAAATGGTTCAATTTTTTTTTTCCTTCAATTATTAATAGCTGCCAAACTGAACATCCAATCATGTTTTAATTTAATATGTTTATTCCACTTGACCCCTTATACATTACGATAAAGTTTCACGTCACTCAATGAAGCGGTTCAACAGATACAAGGTTTTTTAAATACCCGTTGAATTATGTATTGCTGTTAAACCATGTGACCTATCGCAAATTCCAAAAGGTCATTTTAGCACTTCAGGTAATTTTAGTACTGTCATAAAAGTCGGTTTAGAGAAGGCTTTTGGGGGCAGGGTGACGCAATGGGCCACCTATCAGCAGCCCGAAAAACCATGTCGAACAGCCCCCACCCTCGGCAGGGGCCTTACAAAAAGGCCTTGGACACTTGATTCTCTCTCTCTCTCTCTCTCTCTCTCTCTCTCTCTCTCTCTCTCTCTCTCTCTCTCTGTGCACGTGTTCATGACGTTCTCTTGTGGCCGGCTTGCCACACCTCTGTTGGCCTGTCTGCATGATTTTCTCTCATGGCCTACCTGCATGATTCTCTCTCTTGGCGTGCCTGCATGACTCTCTCACCCTGTGCACCAGGGTTTGCCTGCATGCTGCCCGTGCTTGTGCTGGGGACTGCCCTTTGCCTACGTACTGCCCGTGCTTGTGTTGAGGACTGCCCTTTGCCTGCATGCTGCCCGTGTTCATGTTGGGGACTGCCCTTTGCCTACGTACTGCCCGTGCTTGTGTTGAGGACTGCCCTTTGCCTGCATGCTGCCCGTGTTCATGTTGGGGACTGCCCTTTGCCTACATACTGCCCGTGCTTGTGTTGAGGACTGCCCTTTGCCTGCGTGCCTCCCGTGCTCATGTTGGGGACTGCCCTTTGCCTGCGTGCCTCCCGTGCTTATGGTGGGGACTGCCCTTTGCCTACGTACTGCCGGTGCTTGTGTTGGGGACTGCTCTTTGCCTGCGTGCCTCCCGTGCTCATGTTGGGGACTGCCCTTTGCCTGCGTGCCTCCCGTGCTCATGTTGGGGACTGCCCTTTGCCTGCGTACTGCCCGTGCTCATGTTGGGGACTGCCCTTTGCCTGCGTGCTGCCCGTGCTCATGTTGGGGACTGCCCTTTGCCTGCGTACTGCCCGTGCTCGTGTTGGGGACTGCCCTTTGCCTGCGTACTGCCCGTGCTCATGTTGGGGACTGCCCTTTGCCTGCGTGCTGCCCATGCTCATGTTGGGGACTGCCCTTTGCCTGTGTGCTGCCCGTGCTCATGTTTGGGACTGCCCTTTGCCTACGTACTGCCCATGTTTGTGTTGGGGACTGCCCTTTGCCTGCGTGCTGCCCGTGCTCCTGTTGGGGACTGCCCTTTGCCTGCGTACTGCCCGTGCTCATGTTGGGGACTGCCCTTTGCCTGTGTGCTGCCCGTGCGCATGTTTGGGACTGCCCTTTGCCTACGTACTGCCCGTGCTTGTGTTGGGGACTGCCCTTTGCCTGCGTGCTGCCCGTGCTCCTGTTGGGGACTGCCCTTTGCCTGCGTACTGCCCGTGCTCGTGTTGGGGACTGCCCTTTGCCTGCGTGCCTCCCGTGCTCATGTTGGGGACTGCCCTTTGCCTGTGTACTGCCCGTGCTTGTGTTGGGACTGCCCTTTGCCTGCGTGCTGCCTGTGCTCATGTTGGGGACTGCCCTTTGCCTACGTACTGCCCGTGCTTGTGTTGGGGACTGCTCTTTGCCTGCGTGCTGCCCGTGCTCATGTTGGGGACTGCCCTTTGCCTGCGTACTGCCCGTGCTCGTGTTTGGGACTGCCCTTTGCCTGCGTACTGCCCGGGCTCGTGTTGGGGACTGTCTTTTCATACTCATGCTGGGTATTGCCTTTTCATGCTCGTGTTGGGGACTGCCCTTTGCCGGCGTAGTGCTCGTTGGTGATGTCAAGACAAGGTCGTTGCAGTGAAAGAGCATCCTGGTAACAGTGTAACCATTCCGGTGACAGGATCCCAACGTTCGTTCCTAACTCCCCCCACCCCCTCCATGAATGTGTGATGGGCGCCATTGTCGTGTTTATTCGTAGTGATCGTCATAAGGTGTAAGTTAAGCTGTGTTCTCTCTTTCTTTATCTATCTGTCTTTGGAGAAGTGAATTCTTGCAGAATATTCTTTTTTTCTGGAAGGCTCACTTGGCTATGCTTGGATGGGTTTGAGGGTAGAGGAGTGGCGGCTGAAACTCGAATCCTATCCAGGTTCCTCCTGATGACTCCATCTTTGCTCTTTATCTTTTTTTGGGGGGTTCTTCCTGATGACTCCAATGCAGTATTTGGTTTTCTGTTTCATTTCTGTTTCTCGTCCCTTTTTCTTTACTATTGCTAAGTTGCACTGTACATACTTGTAAATAAATCAAATTGTTAAACGTTTCTTTTCCAACTCTCCGTGAATGTCCTTCTTTCATTGGTGTGGCACCATTGCTCACACCTAGCGAATGGGAGGTTATCAGACCCCGGTTAATCAGCTTATTAGCATCAGCCCGATGAGTACCAAACGGTTGCTCTGGCATCCAAATTACCACACAGGAACAAGAGTGGTACACCGCTGGAGGGTACGTTCCCCGATTGGAACCCTCACGTGGTACAGGTAAACTGTGTCAGACGGTTGGACGCTGCTATCGCGCAATGGACCAATTGGCGTTCGTAGTTGCTGGTTTGCAACCTGCTGAAGTAGGAAGTTTTCGTGCGCGGCAGCCTCAGCAGATCCGGTAAGTTCAGGAGGGAATGGAGGCTAACCCCCTCGTAGTCGACCTGAACCCCACGGCCATAACAATATATATATACGTATATATATATGCTCAAGCCGGAACTTTGTGTGACATATGGAGGACAAATTGTAAGTGATGGTGTTTTCCAGACATTTCTTTCAGAAAGGAGATTGTCACATACTTTACACAAAGTATTTCCAATTTTGATGAAATATCAGTCAACCAGTTACGTACAAGAAACACTTATCTTTGATCAAATGTTAAAGTTTTCTCTTTTCCATGTGTTCATGCCTTCTCTTGACCTCCTCAGTTGCTTCGTGCTTCTGTAGAATAATGATGACAATAAAAAGGAAAATCACTCACTTCCTTATCTCACTCACACAGTTGCTTTGTAAAATTCCTCAGATTTCAAAATATTTAGCACACACATCTGTTTTTTTTACCCGAGTTTATTTGCTATTACTGTATGCATTGTGCCTTCTGTTAGCTTCCATGTGTTTGGAACAGCTGTAGACCCGAAGCCTAGTCCAGTCGATGGTTGCTGAGTTTCTGTGTTGTTTATCAAGCTGTGTTATTTATTGATATTATTTACCTATTTCTATCCATCTCCAATATGAAATCTTCCATTCCTCTTGTGCTACTGCGTTTTCGTCGTAAAAAAATTTTGCGAATACAATTTTGGTTTCATGGGTTGTTCATAATGTCCGTCGAGTGGCATACTCTCAACAGAGTGTTGGTGCTGCTAAAGCAGCCTCCTGGCGAGGGTTATGCCGGGTGGTTTGCCATTGCCTTCACAGCAGTTAATCGGGGAAGAAAATTGTAATTTGTTCAAGATGCCGGTGATAACTCACTTATTCTTCACGAAAGCCAACATCTGATCTTTGACGTCCACCAACGAACTGTGCTGGCGGATGGGTCCTCCGACTTAACATCCATCCGAGGGACGGTGCACGGATGAATATTTAAACGTTCCCTCGTACTAAAATGAATATTTAACAACAAACTCACGATGAGATTTCTTCTTGACAATGGTGAACCATATAGTCTGAATGCCACATGCTAATTTTTGATGGAGCATGTTTTAGGATCCACACAATGTTTTTTAATTGTTTTTTTAACTTCAGTGTGCTGAATAAAAATCTGCCACCTTCAGGTAAACGTTTATTATTGATATTTCAAAACGATACCGTACATGCCAAAAAACGGCCAAATACGCTGATGGTTACCTCCACCACCGAAGGTGGATGGAGGTTATGATTTCATCCCTGTCTGTCTGTCTGTGAACAGGATATCACAAAAACATTGTGGACGGATTTCGACAAAATTTTGTTGACAGGTTTGGTTTGTGACGAGATGGAAATGATTCGATTTTGGTGAAGATCCAGCACACGGATACATTTATTTTAAAAGTGATTCTTCACCATTGAGAGATGGGGCTTCTGTGTGTCTTCTGTGTGTCTGTGCGTCTGTCCAGGCCGTAACTTTTGAGCTTCTACTAATCTTACTATAATTCACCAAATGTCCGTCAGTCTGTCTGTCTGTCTGTCCGTTCGAAGGTACCGTAAAACTGCTGAACCGATCGCAACGATATTTTGGGTGGGTTAGCCTGGGATCTCCAGGAGTAAAATAGGCTATTTAGTTTTCCCAATTTCAGCTTTGTTCTCCAGCATTCTCATTTGGACTCCCGCATAACATTCGCGTTCGCATAACGTTCATTGTGACGATGTTTTCATTGTGACGATGTTGTTTTCCCGGGTGCCGCACAAACGGCTGCACCGATCGCTGAACGGACTCGGTGACCTCGCTGCACGGACTCGATCAGACTCGGTAACCTCGGCCAAAGACGTTTTATAAGGACACGGGTTGAATCCCTGCTTGAGTGAATTCCATCCCACTCCCCGCCATCACGGCCGTTTCTCCAAATCACAATCCCACGATATGTGGAAAGGACGACCCAAAACCAATTATCTTCTTTTTGATTCATATATAAACATCATTTAACGTAAATAATGACCTCGGCGAAAGTTCAAACATAGGACAGTTTATAAGGACACGGGTTTAATCTCTACATGAGAGAATTCCATATAGCTATTTGGGCGGTGTATACGCTAACAGATCGCTGTGTCCATCGATCTTGCCAAGGCCGTAACAGCTATCGGCTCAAAATCCTTTTAACTGTTGATTTGGTACTTTTTACAATGAAGGAAACATTAACAATGTTGTTAAAAGTATATTTTGTGATTAATTTGTGATTGGAGATATGTTGTTTGGAATGAAAAAGAGATATCGAGTTCAAGTGAATGACGACATGCCGTGATGGTTTCTACTTTCTGAACGTGAACTTCGCGGATCGCCATATGCAGATTCGCCACGGACCCACGATCGATGTTTCTATGCGTGAACGTACCCGTTTGTTTGCGAACGGGTACGTTTTTCATGGAAGTCATTCACGAACTTGCTGTCCATGTCTGATGTGCGACTGAAGGTGCTACAGGAATGTGGAATTTATTGGTTTCATGCTTTAGCATTCGCCGTATCTGCATTGCCTGTTTGATTCTGGCCTCCCACCCGTGCGTAGCACGGGTATCTCACTAGTTATAATAGTAATACATTTCATTTATATAGTAGCACTTTTCAAATACAAAGAAATCGAAAAGTACTGAACAAGGTAAAATGAGTTGATCAAGTCAAAAAGAAAAGCAAATTTTATGTTTTAATTTTTACATTAGCTATGATATTTTTTTTCTTGATTTTAAAACTTTTATACTCATTTTGGAATGAGGCAAGAGTACAGGGTGGAACCATATCACCCGTTTTAACTATCTCATCACAAATGAAATCAAGTAAAATCGAAATCTACAAAGCAATAAAATCGACTCAAAATGAAGTACAAACTTCCAGGACAGAATTTTCAGGACATACAATAGGGTGAGTAATTTCAAAAATATCCATAATATTGTTCATGATGATAAAAATAGTTTTGCATAAAATTTTAATTCTTATTGCAAATAGTAAGCATTTTTCCTTCTCCTCTTTAAGATATCAAGAATGGCGAGTGCTATTCCATATTTGGAATTCGCAACAAGTAAACAATTGTCGCTGATACATTTAGCATTCGTAACATTATTGGAAAAAGTAAGATTAGAGGAGACGGTGTTCATGTTGATATGGAAAGACAACTGAATCCTGACTTTAATCTTTCTATTTAGCTGTCATAAGGATTGTGTAGCAAAGTTCACATCAATATTGCACATCAACCTATACTTGAAACATCTTAATAAATGTGGTGCAAGAGCCTCCAGTGAACCTCGTCCGAAGAGAACAAGATGCTCTCTGTCTATTGACAGCTTTGATTTTACGACAACATTACATAATTTGTGATGAGGTCTGTCTGGCAGAGAAAGATGCCCGACATCCGGATCGTTGGTGCAGAATAGTAAAATGTGGAACAGTCGACCATGGATCTGACCAAAAAAATTTCTAAGAAACTATTTTGGATATTTATACAATACGAGAGGATGAACAAGTCAACAAAATTCAAGTTAGGCTCAGTGGTGGTATCAGTGGCCTTCATGTTGCTCATGTACAGTATCATGCTGACTGTAAATCAGTATCTATGGCTCCACGCTCTGTAAAAGCAGAAGCTGCAAGTCACAAGTCGTAGTCAGGTTCCACATGTAATTTCGTTCCAATTTTGTGGAGATTTGTAACAGATTGAAAAGCTTCAGTGTCTGACTCGGAAAATCAATGTTTCCATTTGATTCGAAATTTTTTTGATTCGGAAACATTGGTTTTTCGAAATAAATAAATAAATAAATTGAACACTATTGCTTGCAAGCTTTGATATCTCAAAATGTTGCGGGCGGATTCGAATGAAATTAGGTGGACAGATTGGGTGTGTGACAAGGCCGAATGTTTAGATTTTGGGGAAGATCCAGATGCAGATCCACCTATCAATGGGATACAAAAGGTAAAACTGTTCAGCCTACTAGGGGTATGCAATCATTCACCTTTCATGTACCTTATCAAATATATGGCAAGTTGCACCTCTTTGGAATGCTTTTCTTGAGTATCATTTATTGGTATTACCTTAGTGTATGATGACGTCTCCATAGGTTATATATCAGTTATAGTTATATCTATATATCTATATATATATATATATATATATATATATATATATATATATATATATATATATATATATGTTGGAACCCATCTGTGGATCGGTCCCATCGGCCGATGGGTCTGACCCGTTTGGCGACCCATCTGTGGATGCACGAGAAATGACAATGCAGACCCATCGGCCGATGGGTCTGCGCCATCTGCGGATGTGTTGTTCACCTTGAAGGAATGTGTTGACAGAATGGTGCTCTTCAATCAGGTACACAGTCATTGGAATTACATGTGGTAGGAATTTAACAGAGATGATATTTAAATGTTTTATTATCTATTTCTACCCATCTATTTATACATTTTGTCAATACATTTTGTAATTAACAGATACATTACATGGCAGTTTTAGTAAAGCTTTACATAACATACTCAACATTCGGCCGATGGGTCTGCATTGTCATTTCTCGTGCATCCACAGATGGGTCGCCCATCGGCCGATGGGCGACCCATCTGCGGATCCGCAAACGAGTCAGACCCATCGGCCGATGGGACCGATCCACAGATGGGTTCCAACATATATATATATATATATATATATATATATATATATATATATATATCTATATATATATATATATGTATATATATATATATATATATATATATATATATATATATATATATATATATATATATATATATATATATATTGTTACAGACGCGGTTGTGGATGTTGGTTTACCGAGCGGTTTGGTATGACCGCGTCTGCACAGTTTACCCGATTATAGTTGTCTGCGGTGAACGGATACGTGAGATGCGGTGAACCTGGGCACGACATTTAATGGGGGAAAAAGGGGAAGGTCGGTTCTACAGAGTGTTGTTTACAGACAATGGGACTAGGGAATGGGGGATTGGGGATAGTTGGGGAGTATTGGGGAAATGGGGGAATATTTACAAGCGGATATGGAGGCCAAATCCCATATCCGCAACATTGCACCCTTCTCTACCCTCGGGGCGTCCCGACCCGATAAATTTTTACCTATTTTAGTGTGGCACTCAGATGTAGTTCCCTCTACTATTAACTCTACCCTGAGTGCGACAGTTTTACAGATATTCACAATTGAGTAAATATGTCCCCCTGCGACGTTGCACCCTTCTCCTCACAGAAACACACCCACAGGATAACCGAATCGCGGAAAGAATTCTCAAACTAAACATACAGCCGGTAGGGAGCATTATTTACATAAGACTACACTGATATTTACACTACGATCCAGGACCTGTTTTTGGAGGAACACATGCAGATGTTATGCATAGAGAGAGCACGCATGCCAGCATCGATACACCAACCCACGAGTGCTCTGTGGCCTTAAGGCCTTTAATAATGTGCAGAGCACCCCATCCAAGCACCAAAAGCACCACCCCATAACACAGTCAGCACCATCCGGTGCACCAATAAAGCGTTCATAAATCACCGGTGGTGTCGCAGCCGGCCGATGTTCTGCCGCTGGTCTTGCCTTCGTGTGGTGCACTTGGCCTTCTGGCTTCTTTAAAAAATAAAGAAAGGCGCCAACCGCGTCCATTTATTTATTGTGGCCGTCAGGGGGCCAACTATTAGTGGTTCACCTGTCTGGCATAGGTGCCACGTTGACCCATAGGTCCTTCCACGGGTGGTGCTTGGCCGCAAAAGAACTGCGGTCCATGGTGGGTGGCCACAAACATTGCGGTCCATATGGTGTATTGATCCCGGCAGCAAGCAGCGAAAGTGCAGGCCCACAACTGCGGAGCCAGCACCTCTCTCTCCTCTCTCTCTGCCCCAAAGCCAGATCCTCGGAGGTGGGAGACAAAAGAAAAGACAAGTGAGTAAGGTGGTAAGGGCGCAAAAGTGCACGCAATGTAAGGTAATGCACACTGGGGGCACATGGGAACCAGGTGAGACAGGTACGTTCCTACCGTACGCCCCCCCCCCCCACCAGGTAACCTACATGGCCCCTCCCTTACCCCTTACTGTATCCACAAAACACAACACTACCCATAAACATCTACTTTACAAATCAACAAACGTCCCTACTGTCTTCCCCGTTCCTCCCATATACCAAATTCGTCTTCTCTCCCTCCTAACCAATCAAATTTGCCATTTTCAACTCTCATCAAAATTTGCCATCTCCAACTCAACATCATAATTTGCCATCACCAATTCATCATCAGTCCCTCCTAAGGAGGGAGAGATGGAATCACCCCAATGTCTCATCCACGTCGTGATGCGTCTCACAAATCCAACAGCAATTCTCATTTCCTGCACACAGAACAAAGAAAACACAGGTGTGGAGTCATCATCATCACCACGGGCAAGTGGCTGCGTATGGTGCGACAGGTTCATCAATCCTAACTATTTCCTAAATGACTTTAACAACTTTACATTACCCGGGGTCTTTCTCCTGCCAAACCATTGGCCCTCTTACACTATGGGTTCTAAAAACCAATTCCCATTGACCAAACTGTGGTGCTTTTCAATTTGGGGTCTCACTCCCCCGATTCATCTCCCGGTGCCCTCGCACAATTTCTGGGCCGCGACGTGTAGCTCTCCTAGCCGGTCTACCCACCTGCACACCTCCACCACTGCAGTTGCCTCCGAGCTTACCTGCTCCTTACCCTAACCTAACTACCTGGGAAAGGCCCTCTGGCGCTCTCCCCACTCGGTGCCCTCTCTGGCACTGGGCTACCCGGGTCCGTCCTCCGGATCCTCGGGCCCCACTGACACTAACGGCTCCCAGAGCCCACCTGCGGCCTCACCTGGCTGACATCCTCACAGTGGTGGAGTGCCCAACCAACTACACACACTAACAGGCTACACGCCCAGCCATTTCCACAACACTAATGCACCCATCCACAATACCATTCTACAACCGCACCACAAATGCCAATATCCAACCACAATTTACCTATACCCTCTACCTAACACTTACACTACCCGCCCCGGGTACTCGTGAAAGGGGTCCACTCTTCCCCCATCCACACCTTCGCACCATGCACACCACTCCGTACCACTTACTCCAACTCTCTCCACACCACTCATTCTCTGCTCCATATATTCCACACACCTGTGCTCTCACACCTGGTGCCACCTGCACCCTTCTCTCCCCAAGCGCATTCGCGCTGATCCACCACACTCACTACTCATCCATTGCTCCACACACCTGTCCAGTTGCACACCTGTGCAATCACACCTGTTCGATCACACCTGTTCAATCCTCACCTGTTCAATCCTCACACACACGGCATCATCTCAGCTAACTACTCCCCTCTGAAACTTGCGCTTCCCAGTCGTCCCTTTAAACTGTTGCGCTCCCACGTCATTATCATCCATACTAATCTACCTGCGTCCCCACTACAGGTATCAGTCACTAACTAACCTTAACGTCACCTAATGTCATCTCTAGATCCCTACACACAATATAACCTAACCCACCCGGGCTAGTTTTCACTGCCATAAACCCCATAAGCTATTGCGCATTTTCCCCACCTGGGAAGGGTGGCAGGGATGCCACCCTCACCCACCGGGCCCATCGCTCACTACCAATTTTGCACATCAAATTTCAACAAATCAAAAATTTGCCAATCACTACCCATCATCTCCCAATCATTACTGCCAATCCTTTGCCAATCATCAAATTTTGTTTTTCTCTAATTTTGGGGCCAAAACACTATCCTCATCACACAGTCTACTCACTAATGCCTCTCGGTGCGCCAATTCCTGTCCAAAGCCCGGCTTCGTAAAGCCGAGCAATGAATGCGGGTTGTTCCGTGCCAGCGGCTGGATGCGTCCGGCATTCGGTGCAGGGACGGGGGCTTACCCGTGCCGAGATCCCACGCACCATCTCGGCACGGAGCCATCCAATGTCCCGATCTCGACCTGCCGGCACGTCTCAACAGAAAGTGGTCGCCATGACGACACTTCCTATCGGGCTGCCCGCTCCGCCGAGTGGAGCACGGACGCGGCCGTTCAAAGCGAGGCCCAGCGTAGTCCAGTCAATCTA
The DNA here is from genome assembly GCF_964187855.1 of Myxine glutinosa. Classification (NCBI taxonomy): domain Eukaryota; kingdom Metazoa; phylum Chordata; class Myxini; order Myxiniformes; family Myxinidae; genus Myxine; species Myxine glutinosa. Next base: position 139,701,090 of record NC_136265.1, on the reverse strand, counting down.
CGCCATTTTGGGGTCGAACCCACCACAAATTGCAATAGTAATGAAACATGCATTTTTCAATGTCAAATTTAGTGGAGAATGACATACTAAAAGTCAAGGAGAATCGGAGCATTGGAACATTTCCAATTTTTGCAATCTTTAAGAGAAGGTTTTAAGCGAAAATCTGCATAAATTTTTCAGACCAAAAACTGTTTCCGTGCTAAATCCTTATGAGATCCTGCAATTTTATGTCCCTGAGGCCTGCAATGTAATGGCTTTATGTGAACAAGTTCATATCGTACTATATATACAAAAAAAATCGTTAAATAATATTGAAAATAATATTGAAAAAAAAATATATATATAGAAAAAAAAAAAAAGTGTTTTATTTAATAATTGAATGAACTGCGATTCAAGCACCAACCTAAGAGCTTATTCTTCTTCTGGATCACTTTCTGGTTCTGACAAGGTCACATTAGAACAGTGAAGTCCTTTGCATTCACTGCATGCGTAAGAGCATTCCAGGCTGTACTTGCGACAGCTGCATCGTAGGGTGCTGCAGTCTGTTTTGCAGCCACAGTGGATGGCATCTAGAAGGTAATCTGGAGCAGGCTTCATCTCGGTCATCACGGGAACCATTCTCTCGTCACGGATAGCCCATCCCCAACCATTGGCATCCATGGCAACTCCTTGCCACTGCTGAACCTGAACATACACCCGTAGGCAATGTTGCTTTGCAGATGCTGATGTAGGGGGCAGGGTACGAGGCTCAACTCTGACAGTGCTTGTTGAAACCTTCTGGTGGAAGCGTTGAAGCCTCAGCATGTCCAGTGTTTCCCCGGGCTGGGCATTATACAAGCAAACCAGGGCATTCTCTCCAGCTGTCATGACATCCTCTTTTGACGCTCCAGGAGTGTTGAAGTTTGCCAAAAGCTCGGAGAAATACGCACTGGAGTTCAGCTTCTTCAAGGCTGTTGATTTGCCAATCGAGTAAATTCTTGACGTGGTATCACAACCCAGGAGTCCATGTGCAACAAGAAGCTTGTCACAAACATTGCGTCCAAGTGTCTTTTGCACTTGCTCGATATTCCAACATCTTGCTTGCCTCCTTGACGTCAGCTTAGGCTCAGGTCGGAAGAACAGGTTGTGAGATGTGGGCCCTGCACGACTGCAAAGGAGAACAAGAAGATCGGTGTCGTCGCCAACTATCACGGTGTCCTTGGTGTTTGCACATGCAATGGCTGTCTCCACTATGAGAACATCTGCATCTGCCCTGGCATGATGAACAGCGTTGTGCCGCCGTTGAAGGTCATCACTCAGTAGATTGATGAAACGTTGTTTATTTGTTTGGTTGGCAAGGAAGTCATCTTTCTTCATAGTACATACCATGTCCGTTGTGAAGTTGACAAGGGGACTGCTGTGAGATCGAACGCGCCTGCTGTGCGCTACATCTTTGGTGGAGGGTGCGCTCACATATCCATCGAACACTATGACAGCGTTACCATACCTGTCTCCAACATATCGCACGTAGTGACTGGCGATTCCTCCATATGTCTCGCCAGAATTCCAAGGAATTCTGTGTAGCAATGCCCCACCATCCAGAACATATTGCACATTCTGTGGCAGCACTGTGTTGCGAACGTCAAGGGGGAGTTGTTTCCAAATGGCTTCGGCTAGCGCTGGCTTGTCGGCCTCAAGCAGGATATCAGTGGTCTTAAACAGTGCTGGTGGGAAACTGCTTAGTTCGTACTTGAAGACATCTTTGAGGTCATCACAGCGTGATCCTGCCGTACTCAGACGTTGGAACAACAGTTGTGGATCTATCAGAACGGATTGTCTGCCAGTTTTCAATGATGAACGTGTGTCAAGAGTCACAACCTGATCTTTCTTCTTGAACGTGTGATCAAGAACCTTTTTGTCAAGCATTCCATCTAAGATCTTCCTGCCGACTGACGCTGCTTGGTCAGCATTGACCGAATCTCCAGCTGTGATGCCAGTGTCAATGCTTTGCAGAGTTGGATCGTTTCCAAAGGGATCCTTTGATGACAGGTAGCGAATAAGTTTGTGCGTGTCATCTGTGTCCCGTCCTTGTCGAGCTGCGCTTTGTTCTTTGTGCTGGTCACTGGTCCCATACTGCACTGATGTGTACTCTTGCAAAGCCATGTTGACCTCTGCACATATGGGGGTGGACAGCAGCCACGTGATCCTTTGCGGCTCGCTCATTCCACGACCCCTTGTTAGTCCCCCTGTGGTTTTCACACTTCTCATGAGCACTTGCTCGATCACAAGATCTGTGGACAAGCCGGCCCAGTACCGATCTGAACGCCGCACTACGTGAAATCCATTCTGGAACTGATGGTGGACCTCCGGATGCTGAATAGACAGTTGTGCCAGTCGCTGCAGGTAGATGTACACAGATTTTGTGTACAGATTGTGGCCTGCAGCTGCTAGGTAGGGCAACATGTCGTGCAAAGCGTGCACGTGCAGACGCCAGTCACCAGTGCGTTCCGACCTCAGGAATGTCCTCAGAATGTCTATCATGTCCATGTATTGCAGCCATAGCTGTGCTGTACGCAGATCCTTCTTCGATTGTCGAGCAACATTCATGATGTCACGAACAGAGTCCAGAACCGGGGCTGAAAGGATATCTTCAGTGCAACCCTCACCCTTCAACAATGAATCATACAGGTTTCGTAGCTCACACAGGTCAACTGGGCCAGCTCCCACACTTTGCGACCCTGACTCGGTATCACGCGGATCCATGGCTGCCTGTCCTGCCTCGGTATCATGCGGATCCATGGCTGCCTGTGCCTCATCTATGCTTTGCATTATCGCGTCTTCACTTGGTTCGTCATCTCCTGTAGTTGCTATGGAGATCATTGTTCGTGTAATTAAATTTTATTCACCTAATTAGGCTTTGTTCACCTAATTAGACTAGAGTAAAATCTAATTTGATATAAGAATATGATAGACCATTATATTAGCTTTCAAAATTCATTGATATGTATATTTTCGAAAAAATTCAATTTTATTGGGATAAAGCTACCTTAAATGTCAATTATCTCAATATATATACCTTTACATGTCAAATGTATTGTAAAACCAGGGCATAAGGCCTGTCTTACACTCTTAAACACTTACATTTCTGACATCTTTTGAGAATGTGAACGAAATAACAAATTAAGTGCATTATTTTGTGCCATTTTTATTAGCTTATTTTCGTGCATAACTGTCAAAAAGTGGTTGCTCGAAATGAATGTGTTCCAATGCCTCGTTATTCCTTGACTTTTACTATGTTATTACATGGGTCAAAAGAAGCAAAAATGCCAAGTTTCATTACTATTGCAATTTGTGGTGGGTATATTCGTAAAATGACCGGTCCTTTCGAACCCGCCGTGGCTCGGATCCCCGCTGGTTCTCGCGGCACGCGAAGCCCGGCACGCACCGAGGGCCCGATTCGGCTATAAGTCGTTCTAACCGCTGCTCCGTTTAACGTCGATGCTTCACCTGCATGCTTACACCCCGCAGCCCGTTCCTTGCTCACACATCCAGCCGTTCCCATGCTCCTCGTACCTTTCCTTACACACCCAGGTACACTCATTCCACTCACAGCCTTGGTCACACACCTGACCACCGAACACTTTGGCACACATTCGTTGGTCGCACACCTCACCAACACACCTCTTTGCGCCCCTTCCTCGGTCACCTCCTCTGTGACAATCACAGGTGTGCTCTCATTCGCACACCCAACCACGTGCCTCACTACCAATTCCAGCGTGCATTCCCACTCACGCTCTACCATTCCAGGTGTGCATCCTCGCTCACCTGTCACACCCAACTCACGCTCCTTGTCACTCTCACTACTCTCACCACCACTCTTGACAACGCACTCACCCTTACTCCCGACAGCGCACTCTTTCCTCATGCACCTGTCCGTTACACACCTCTCTCGCGCACACTCTTGCGCACACTCTCCCGTCACACCCTCTGTAACACTCACCACAGGCGTGCATTCTTCCTTGCCTTTGACAGCGCACTCTTTCCCCATGCACCTGTCCATCACACACCTTTCTCGCGCACACTCTTGCGCACACTCTCCCGTCACACCCTCTGTAACGCTTACCACACCGCGCTTCCATGTGCTCCCTCGCACACGCGCTACGACCGACTCACTCTCGCCAGCACCCTCACTCCTTGGCACGCACTTTTTCCTCACACACCCCAGAGTCGGACTTTCTCGCACACCTCCTTTTTCGCACACCAGACCTGTCGCACACTTCACCAACGGCCTCTCACGAACACCCGGGTCCATCTCGACCCCCAAGCTCATTAAATCACCTGGCGCATCATACGCACGACCATATTGGTCACCACTTACACCGGGTCCTCTTCCTCTTCGCTTCTCCTCCATCACCTGCGAATCCCTCATCCGGTTAATGAGCACATCATCACGATCCAAACACAGACTTTGAACCAATTCTTTTATTACCTTCGCAAAAGCGGAAGGTTATGTTTTGATCGCTGTGTATTTATTTGTATGTCTGTGTGTGTGTGTGTGTGTGTATGTTATTCGCATAACTCAAAAAGTATTCAACCGAATTGCATGAAATTTGGTGGGATGATTGGTTATTATACGGGACACATTTGATTAGATTTTGGGAGCAATCGGGTCAAAGGTCAAGGTCAAGGTCACGAAAAGGTCAAAATCGTATTTTTACCATAGCGCGGTCAATTTTTATCCAATTGGCATGCAACTAATGCCAAAATGTTCAGAATTCAATGCCCGATCTTGTGATATACGACATGACCCAGTGAAGACATTACCCTTGTTAGCGGTTGGGGGTCAAAGGTCAGGGGGGTCACGACCTTGCAAAATGTGCGTTTTTTGTCATAACTCGGTCAATTCTTATCCGATTTGCATGAAATCAGCACCAAACTGTTCACTGTTCTGTTCCCTACACTCCCATGCCAAGTACAGAACAGTAGCTGCGGCGAAGGTATGCGCTCTACCGAGTGCCCGTTCTAGTTTCCTCTTTTATCTCTTTCTTATCCCCTCTCCGTCGCTTCTTAATTTCGCTCACCCCTTCTTCCACTTCTTCTAATTTCTGCTTCACCTCTTTTATTCCCCGGTACGTCTCCTCAAGCTCGTCCTCCAAGGCTACCTTGACCGTTTCCATGTGCGTCCTCACCTGCCGGTCCTTCGTCTCCATTACCTCTGTCACCTCGTCCAACCTCGTTGTCAGTCCCTCACGTACCATCTGACATTCCCTCTTCGTCGCTATCAAGTCATCTTTTAGTTCTTTCTGTGTCGCCTTTAACCCTCCTAATACCGCAGTGTTCCTTTGAACCTACTCCGTTAGTCCTTTTTGTCCCTCCGTCAGCTGTTCCACCTCCTGCGTCAGGTCCTCTATGCCCCCTTGTAACTTTACAGTCCCCTTTCTCACCTCCTTCTCCATGTGCTCCTTACAGTGCCTCACCTCCTCGCGCACTCCTCCGACCTCCTCACTCACACCTCTTCTGATCTCCTCTCCCATCACTTGCATCTCCTGCCCAGATGCCACCCTCATCTGCTCCATTTCCTCCCTGTGAGCATCCAGTTTGGTTTCTACCCCCACTCTGACCCCCTCTATCTGCTGCCCCATTTGGTTAACTTCCCTTTCCGCTTGGTCCCTCATGTCCCTCAATTTGCCTTCCATCCTGTTTTCTAACCCCTCTAACCCATTTTTCACTCCCTCTATCTGATTCTCCTGGGCAGCCATTCTATTTTCTACCCCCATTAACCCATTTTTCACCTCTTTTATCCCGTTGTCTAACCCCTCAAATTTGTCGTCTAACTTCCCAAATTTCTTGTCTAATCCCTTAAAATTATTGTCTAACTCCTCACCGGTACCCCTCGCTTCGTCCCTCATTACCCCCATTTGGCCCTCCAATCGCTCACTATCAGCCCTCATTCCCACAATTTGGTTTCCCAACCGCTCACCCTGAGCCTCTATACTGTTTTTCAAACCTCCAATTTGGTCTCCCATTTGTTCCATAAGGGCCCTCATTTGCAGGAGGAAAAGGTTCGAATCCACCAGCGGCGCTACCACGGTCGCGGGCGTGGTCGCCGTGGCCATCCGCGAGGCGCCATTCTGCGCGCCCGCCACCTCGTGCGTGACGACGCTATTTTGCGAATCTGCTACCCTCACTGCTTCGCTCTCCTCTTGTCCCTCATTTTGGTCCTGGATCGACCCTGCCTCACTCCCTACTACCGGAACCCAGCCGTCTTGGTCTGCCATAGCGCGACTTTCAAAATTCGGGTTTTTATTTTTTTTGTAAAACACAATTAAATTTTGCCGTTATAATTTCGAGCGCGTGAAACGCGCTCCGGATCGAATCCCACTTCCCGACACCAAAATGTTACCCTAATGGTACAATTGGTGTTCCAAAATTTGGGCCTAACTGAATTTAGTCCCAGGTCCGAATCCAACTCCTCGACACCAAATGTTACAGACGCGGTTGTGGATGTTGGTTTACCGAGCGGTTTGGTATGACCGCGTCTGCACAGTTTACCCGATTATACTCGAACGTTGGCCGAGTCGCGCTACGCTAAATCAATTGAGGAAAGGACACAGCGGCTGGGTTAAAATGACACGACACCAGGGGTACAGTTCTCAAGACCTCCGGAGGAGGTTATAATATTTCGGAACGTTAGATTACAAGGACGAGAGAGACAGCATAGGAAGGTAGGCACTTAAATACGGTCTTATAGTAACCCCGACAGACGACAGATAAACGGGACAAGACTGACTCACACCGGGATTGATGGCAAGGAAGGGCAGGTAGTCGAGGCTCAAGGTGCACCTTGGCTCAGGGGCAGAATCGACCCGGTCCGGTCCAAAGATGCGGGGAGGTATCGTCGCGCTGGAGGTGGCGTCCTTTTCTCTCCGTAGTTCAGGCGCATCTGACCTCACATCCGGTAAGTCGCTGCGTATATCCGGCGGGGAGTGACACGCCCTCGGCTCGTTAGCTCCGCCCCAGATGGAATCGGCCCGTTGCTTCTTATTGGGTGCGGGGGGTTACCGGGCTCCGCCCTTGACGAGGGGCCGACAGGCAGCCCCTTCGTGGTAACCCCGTCGGCGCACATGGGCAATGGCGGCTAACCGAGCCGGAGTGAGTACGCACACTCCCCGCGCGCTGTTGTTGTTGTAGTTGTTGTTGTTGTTGTTGTTTCATGGGGAAGATGGGAGGAGGTATGGGGAGGTCCTAAACTCACTACTGGTGCCATACAATCACATTCTGGTGCAACGAAGAGTCAGAATTAATGGAAACGAGTCCTTAACTGACATAGACTAAGAATAACTAGCAAGAGGTCCTATAGTTGTCTACGTGAGATGCGGTGAACCTGGGCACGACATTTAATGGGGGAAAAAGGGGAAGGTCGGTTCTACAGAGTGTTGTTTACAGACAATGGGACTAGGGAATGGGGGATTGGGGATAGTTGGGGAGTATTGGGGAAATGGGGGAATATTTACAAGCGGATATGGAGGCCAAATCCCATATCCGCAACAATATATATATATATATATATATAGATATAGATAGATATATATAGATATATATATATATATATATAAGAAAGTTTTTGTTTGTTTGTTTGTTTTTTGTTTTTTTTGTCTGCATTTGCTAATCTCCTGAACGGTGAAAGATAGGAGGAAACCTCTAAAACAAAAAATGTCGGGACGGGCCCTGGGAAGGTTATAGGCTAGGTGGCGAGGCCGCCTTGGCCGGGCTGGGCCCATTTCACAATTAAAAGCTGAGCTGAATTATAGTAGTCAATCTTCTATGGCCGTGGGTAAAAGCTGAATTATAGTAGTAAATTCATTCAAAAAGAACTAAAAAATGTCGGGACGGTCCCCGGGAAGGTTATAGGCTAGGTGGCGAGGCCGGTCGAGACCGCTTTGGCCGGGCTGGGTCCATTTCGCAATTAATAGGCCGGTCATTTTACGAATATACCCACCACAAATTGCAATAGTAATGAAACTTGGCATTTTTGCTTCTTTTGACCCATGTAATAACATAGTAAAAGTCAAGGAATAACGAGGCATTGGAACACATTCATTTCGAGCAACCACTTTTTGACAGTTATGCACGAAAATAAGCTAATAAAAATGGCACAAAATAATGCACTTAATTTGTTATTTCGTTCACATTCTCAAAAGATGTCAGAAATGTTAGTGTTTAAGAGTGTAAAAAAGGCCTTATGCCCTGGTTTTACAATACATTTGACATGTAAAGGTATATATATTGAGATAATTGACATTTAAGGTAGCTTTATCCCAATAAAATTGAATTTTTTTGAAAATATACATATCAATACAAGCTGAAGATATCCTTTCAGCCCCGGTTCTGGACTCTGTTCGTGACATCATGAATGTTGCTCGACAATCGAAGAAGGATCTGCGTACAGCACAGCTATGGCTGCAATACATGGACATGATAGACATTCTGAGGACATTCCTGAGGTCGGAACGCACTGGTGACTGGCGTCTGCACGTGCACGCTTTGCACGACATGTTGCCCTACCTAGCAGCTGCAGGCCACAATCTGTACACAACATCTGTGTACATCTACCTGCAGCGACTGGCACAACTGTCTATTCAGCATCCGGAGGTCCACCATCAGTTCCAGAATGGATTTCACGTAGTGCGGCGTTCAGATCGGTACTGGGCCGGCTTGTCCACAGATCTTGTGATCGAGCAAGTGCTCATGAGAAGTGTGAAAACCACAGGGGGACTAACAAGGGGTCGTGGAATGAGCGAGCCGCAAAGGATCACGTGGCTGCTGTCCACCCCCATATGTGCAGAGGTCAACATGGCTTTGCAAGAGTACACATCAGTGCAGTATGGGACCAGTGACCAGCACAAAGAACAAAGCGCAGCTCGACAAGGACGGGACACAGATGACACGCACAAACTTATTCGCTACCTGTCATCAAAGGATCCCTTTGGAAACGATCCAACTCTGCAAAGCATTGACACTGGCATCACAGCTGGAGATTCGGTCAATGCTGACCAAGCAGCGTCAGTCGGCAGGAAGATCTTAGATGGAATGCTTGACAAAAAGGTTCTTGATCACACGTTCAAGAAGAAAGATCAGGTTGTGACTCTTGACACACGTTCATCATTGAAAACTGGCAGACAATCCGTTCTGATAGATCCACAACTGTTGTTCCAACGTCTGAGTACGGCAGGATCACGCTGTGATGACCTCAAAGATGTCTTCAAGTACGAACTAAGCAGTTTCCCACCAGCACTGTTTAAGACCACTGATATCCTGCTTGAGGCCGACAAGCCAGCGCCAGCCGAAGCCATTTGGAAACAACTCCCCCTTGACGTTCGCAACACAGTGCTGCCACAGAATGTGCAATATGTTCTGGATGGTGGGGCATTGCTACACAGAATTCCTTGGAATTCTGGCGAGACATATGGAGGAATCGCCAGTCACTACGTGCGATATGTTGGAGACAGGTATGGTAACGCTGTCATAGTGTTCGATGGATATGTGAGCGCACCCTCCACCAAAGATGTAGCGCACAGCAGGCGCGTTCGATCTCACAGCAGTCCCCTTGTCAACTTCACAACGGACATGGTATGTACTATGAAGAAAGATGACTTCCTTGCCAACCAAACAAATAAACAACGTTTCATCAATCTACTGAGTGATGACCTTCAACGGCGGCACAACGCTGTTCATCATGCCAGGGCAGATGCAGATGTTCTCATAGTGGAGACAGCCATTGCATGTGCAAACACCAAGGACACCGTGATAGTTGGCGACGACACCGATCTTCTTGTTCTCCTTTGCAGTCGTGCAGGGCCCACATCTCACAACCTGTTCTTCCGACCTGAGCCTAAGCTGACGTCAAGGAGGCAAGCAAGATGTTGGAATATCGAGCAAGTGCAAAAGACACTTGGACGCAATGTTTGTGACAAGCTTCTTGTTGCACATGGACTCCTGGGTTGTGATACCACGTCAAGAATTTACTCGATTGGCAAATCAACAGCCTTGAAGAAGCTGAACTCCAGTGCGTATTTCTCCGAGCTTTTGGCAAACTTCAACACTCCTGGAGCGTCAAAAGAGGATGTCATGACAGCTGGAGAGAATGCCCTGGTTTGCTTGTATAATGCCCAGCCCGGGGAAACACTGGACATGCTGAGGCTTCAACGCTTCCACCAGAAGGTTTCAACAAGCACTGTCAGAGTTGAGCCTCGTACCCTGCCCCCTACATCAGCATCTGCAAAGCAACATTGCCTACGGGTGTATGTTCAGGTTCAGCAGTGGCAAGGAGTTGCCATGGATGCCAATGGTTGGGGATGGGCTATCCGTGACGAGAGAATGGTTCCCGTGATGACCGAGATGAAGCCTGCTCCAGATTACCTTCTAGATGCCATCCACTGTGGCTGCAAAACAGACTGCAGCACCCTACGATGCAGCTGTCGCAAGTACAGCCTGGAATGCTCTTACGCATGCAGTGAATGCAAAGGACTTCACTGTTCTAATGTGACCTTGTCAGAACCAGAAAGTGATCCAGAAGAAGAATAAGCTCTTAGGTTGGTGCTTGAATCGCAGTTCATTCAATTATTAAATAAAACACTTTTTTTTTTTTTCAATATTTTTTTTTTTTTCAATATTTTTTTCAATATTATTTAACGATTTTTTTTGTATATATAGTACGATATGAACTTGTTCACATAAAGCCATTACATTGCAGGCCTCAGGGACATAAAATTGCAGGATCTCATAAGGATTTAGCACGGAAACAGTTTTTGGTCTGAAAATTTTATGCAGATTTTCGCTTAAAACCTTCTCTTAAAGATTGCAAAAATTGGAAATGTTCCAATGCTCCGATTCTCCTTGACTTTTAGTATGTCATTCTCCACTAAATTTGACATTGAAAAATGCATGTTTCATTACTATTGCAATTTGTGGTGGGTTCGACCCCAAAATGGCGTAGATTGACTGGACTATAAACGCTGAGCTGAATTATAGTAGTCAATCTTCTACGGCCGTGAGTAAAGGCAGGAATTATAGTTGTAAATTCATTCAAAAAGAACTAAAAAATGTCGGGACGGTCCCCGGGAAGGTTATAGGCTAGGTGGCGAGGCCGGTCGAGGCCGCTTTGGCCGGGCTGGGCCCATTTCACAATTAATAGCTGAGCTGAATTATAGTAGTCAATCTTCTACGGTCGCGGGTAAAAGCTGAATTATAGTAGTAAGACCTATGTACAGAAGATTAAATTCATTCAAAAAGTACCCGGGCAACGCCGGGTGCATTCAGCTAGTATATTATATTTCAACATTTCTTCCCGAATACATTGCCTGACAATTCAAATCTATTCACATTATTTTTATGCTTATTTTCTCCCAAGTAGATATCAAGTACATATCACATACTTTCAAAGTTACATTCAGTGCTTTACCTAGAATGTTTGCAATCATTCCATATAATCTCAGATGGATGCTTGAATATTAATCATGAAAATAGTACACCATCGTGTATACAATCTGGGGTCAATAATTCAAACACAATCATATTTTGATAATAACCAAATAACATCAAGTAAGTCATCCACCAATTACACCAATCCACAAACACCAACCATTCCACTTCCACCAATTAGTCATCCTCAATGGTATCAACATCTTCTTCTTCATCATCATCACTATCTTCATCATCTTCATCCTCGTAGCTGCAAGCTACCTTTGTTTGTTTTGGCATGGGGCTTCACCATGACGCTTGAAAACCATGGAACATGATAATTTAGCTGCTGAACAGCATTAACGTGTTTTTGAACATGGGTGTGATCTGTGGAACATCCACACCTAATCGTCTCAACAACTTCAGTAGGAGCTTCTGAAACTTTGGCAGGCCATGTAACTGGTTTAAGTGACTTGGTCTCTTCATCACGAGCTAACCAAAATGTACTGGATTCAATGGTGAGGGTCTTGATATCATGCTCAGTGCCACATACATACATGAAGTTGTGCTCTATCAACAATTTGTTCAAAGGAATCAGTGGTAGGTGGAAAGGTCTTCAATTTAAGAACTGACATAAGTTTAGATTTACCCATCGTTGTTGATATTTAGTAACAGACCTTGGACATGTTGTGATAATTAAGCGCTCTTTAACAATAATGAGCTAGAACAGCTCCGGCACTACGTAGAGCGCTTACCTCCGCAAGGCTCAACAGTTTACGTTTTGTATCCACTGATAGGCCAGATCTGGATCCGGACATGAAGCAAAATCTAATTGGCTTGTTCTTTTCACCTGTCCAACTCATCCACCGAGGTTTGCCACAACTCGTCCACAACTTTTTGAAATATCATGCTAGATAACGTCTTCTTACAGAGAAGATATCAGGTGTTCCCCCATATGTTACATCTTTACGTCTTCAGGTAAGAATGATGACGTGCACCTGTTGAGATAATTTACTCTTCCTCCCTGTTTAATCGGAACAATTGCTCTTTCCTTGCTTGTCTGTATTGTTTATCTCCACTGTTTGTGTGTGGCGAATAAAACCAAGAGCAATAGAATCAAATTTATTTATTTATTTATTTATACAATACATTTTTGCAATGTGGTAAATGCAATCGAATTTATCAGTAAAGTGGGCTTCAAAACCTGTAATGCCTTCATTAGCAATTCTATTTCACCTTTTCATAATTGCAAAGTTCAGGCAGATTCGTTATTTTACAGACAACAGCAAAAGCAACATCCCTCCTATCGGAACATGTGTGTGCGTCTGTGTGCATGTACATTCAGAAACCATCAGTGTCTGGAATGAGACAACGAGCAAAATAATAGTTTCCAGAAGAGGCCAGGACTTGATTAATGAGGAGAAGAAAGCAAATTGGTTTAGTGTAAAGGATACGAGGCAGATATCTAGCAACACCTACTCAATAATACAACAGCAAGGAACCATGATACATATTGAACATGAAAATTCCAATACAATCAGACATTGAAGCATTGCTAAATTTCCTCATCTTCATGTCTCCATCTCTGAACAAACACTAGAAAAAGGACGAGACCAGCAGCTACAGCAAGAGTGGCAATGATCACCCACAGGACTACTCTGAGCTTGCTGGGTGGCCCTGATCCATGGTAGATCACATAGTTCTGGGCCATGCCATGGTGGTTCTCCACTTGGCAGACGTACATTCCAACTAGATGTTCTTCTGTGATGTTGAGAATACCAATGACGCGTTGTACTTTCCTCGAGTCAGTCGAAGCCAGCAGAACCTCGCTTGAATCAAAGATATGTCCCACTGGGTTCCTCCAGGTGATTGTAGGTTCCGGTTTGGCAGCAGCCTCGCATAGTAGCCTCCCACGAGTGCTGGAGCTCACAAACTCAGTCGAGATGTCCAAGATCTCTGGTCTCACTGTGGAGTCACAAATTCATGTTTACGGAACATCTTGCACTGTGGCTCCATGCAAGTTTCATACAGGATTCTTTCCTTACTGCAATATGGAAATAAGCAATGTATACAGTTTTCAGATCACCATCCAGATTTATTTTGGTCTGAAAACTGGTATGAATAAGTATGTTATCTACAGCTGCGTCAGCAAAAGGGATGCACTCTAATGAGGCATATACCGATGGAGCAGGCTGGCCAACTTGAGGCAGAGTCATGTTCAGCGGCAAGATACTCAGAGTGAGTTGTTTCCGACAAACTACGCATTGAAATTGCCAACAATTTCCTCAAACGTGATGTTGGGAGACCCTTTAAATCTTCTTTTTCCAATCACAGTAGATTGGATTTGATTGCTTTTGTGATTCCCAGGTCTGTTTTGCTCAATGCATTGTGCTGATGGTGGCCAATTGTAGTGCAGGCAGGAAAAGTCTGATCTCCTGATGTCACAAGTACATCTTATGTTGTGTAACAAGGCCGTATCGGGTCCTTAACATCGACCAAAGATTATTCAATGTTGTATCGAAATTTAGTGGAAAATTTTGGGTTAACCAAGGACGCACAATCTTTACTTATGGAATATTAATTTAAACCAAGATTACTTACCATCAACTCGAAGATGTGTTGGATTTCCTTCGAATGTCCTGAAATTAGCAGACTCCATCCTACTCACGGTCCACCAATGTAGCCAAGTTGTCTCGTAGAACTCGAAGACACAGATGTAAGTTCCCTCATCGTCCATCTTCAGCTCGCTGACCTTCAGTGATCCATTGCCTCGAGATGCGTCTCCTTGAGGGTCCAGTCTTCCTCTGAATTCCTCCTGTATATATTCTGTTGTGCTGTTGTAGATAACTTCCATGTCGTTTTCACTATAACTTCTGAACCAAACAACGCTCAGATTTTTCATGTTGTAGTCTAACAGGTTAGTAAACTGGCAGGTAAGATCAACAGCCTCTCTCAATAGACCGATAACCTCCGATTGGACACACAGTGTCTTTACTCCGAACATTGTACAGTTATTTGCCTCGTGTGCCTGATATTCTGAAGGAGAAAGACATGGGGTTAGCAAGGGTTGGGTTGCTGTATCAAATGAGAAAGTGCCCTTAAAACATGAGATTAAGAAATTAAGTAGGTTCACAGAATACATCAGACAAGTCTGACCAAAAAATTAAAGAGTTGGATTATTCGACCCATTATGAAAAGATATGCTAAGCATTTACATTTAAAGTGAATGAAAGAATTGCTGCAGGAAGTGGACCATTGAACAAAATTTTACAAGATCCAAATTTAGATATAAATATGCATTGTTTTGTGTTTGCTATGGAGACATGGGAGCAACAACAAAGAAAGTGAAATAGTCAGCAAATTGTAACAGAGAGTTAATTCGGTCGAGGCTGAGCGGAGTGATGTCGAGGCTGTTTATTACTACCAAGGTCGAGGCCGTTCAATCCTTCTACGTGAAAAAACTGCAACCCTTGCCTGCAGAAAAGGGATTTTTATGGAATGTCGGCCACGTTTTCTATCAAATCATCATGTGACGTTGTATGAGGCTAACTTTTACCATTGCACACATTTCGTACTCAGTCAATTTGGTTGTAGGATGGCTGTGAAGGCCACAAAATCCAAGTTGATGAATCTTTCCTTAGTGTTGGGAAAGGAGGTGCACAGAGTCCACTGCACAAGCACAAACACATCTACACGTGACAATAGAGACCAAATTTCCTGAGCCCGACTGAAAACGCCAGAAAAAGGGATCCTGAAAAAATTCCCCACAATTTTCAAGGAATTCCTGGGAAACAATTTATCGGGAAGAAACACTATCTTGGGCTCTATTTGTTTGAAAGCTTTTCTCAGCTCAAGCTCAAGAACAATAGTCTTGCTCCATCTCTAATCTCTATCCATATGTGCGGTGCGGTGTGTCAGCGGTGTGGTACAATTTCTGCCGGTGTGGCATAATAGACAACATAGAAGATAATGAAGACTAAATATTATCCTGAACTTTGTTTTGACTATAACTTTCAGGAGAGTCCTTTTTCATCACATATACATAATGACCCTGACCGACGTTCCACAATATGGTTGTGGATTCCCATTACCTGCTAATAGGTACACATTTCTTTCTCTGCAGACCTGGATAACATCACAAACTGGTCAAACAAGTGGAACATGTCTTTCAACCCTGACAAATCTCACACTCTCACTTTGTCTCTCCAAAAAGACCGTCTGGGAAACCCTCCCATCTACTTTCTCAACAATCCTCTCCAAGAAGTTCTGTCACTCAAGCTTTTGGGTCTCACTATCTGCCATTATCTGTCCAGGGAAAACCACATTTCCCAGCTGGCCTCCAAAGCGAGTTGCCGTCTGGGCATCCTCCGTCGTGCAAAGTCCTTTCTGGGCACACCTGAGCTCCTCACCACATACAAGGCTTTCATCCGCGGCTCAATGGAATACTGTTCCCCCTCTGGGCTGGTGCTCCTGCCTCAGACCTAGCTCGGCTTCACGCGGTTGAAACCAAAGTATTCAGAATCATTGGAATCTCCTGCGATGGAGCTGATTCTGATGGCCTTTCTCTCTCTCACCGCAGGCAGGTTGGTGGTCTTTCTGTCTTCTACTGACTTTTCTCCACCCTTGCTCCCCCTGCTCTGTCTGTGCTCTGTCCCCCAAATATTCCTGCAGGACGCACAAAATCTGCCAGCAACCGTCTTCTGGTGAAACTGCCAAAATCAAGACTCTCTGCTCACCTTCACTCTTTCATTCCTCTTTTCTCCCAACACTGGAAAAATCTCCCACACTCTCTTCAATCCCAATCCTGCCTCCAGGTCTTTAAAACAACTGTTCACTACCATCTCTTATGGAGCATCCCCCATCAAAAACCTTGATCTTTTCTACCCCCGTTAAAACACCCCAAATCCGCCTCTTTCAATCCCCAACTTCTTTCCTGCAATTCTTGGTAATGTTCACTTGCTTTATACCGTGTCCACTCCCTCCTCCCCCAGCCCTCTCTCTTCCACAGATCTACCAACGTCCCTGTTCTCGACTGTTGTTGTGCCTGTGTGCTTCCCTCTCTCTCCCCCTCTTGTCACCCGCTCCCTTCCTTGCATGTTTTATGTGTCTGTGCATGTTTTCATGTTCAATGTGTTAGCTCTTACAGGATCCTCGATTCTGTCTACAAAAAAAAATTAAAAATAGTAAGGTGGATTTTCGGAAATACCGTTACATGCTGGACAAAAGCACCAAATTTCTATATAATTTATTGAAGGTTCTATGATTAATTTCAGAAGGGTTGCCAACAAAAATGGAAAATAGAAAATTTCCAGGAAAAGATACTGCAATACTGCTCTTAATTATATATGATTTCTTGTTTATATATGACGAGCTGAATGCACCCGGCGTTGCCCGGGTTCTTTTAAATTGAATTTAATCTTCTGTAGATAGGCCTTACAACTATAATACAGATTTTACTCACAGCCATAGAAGACTGACTACAATAATTAAGCTCAGCTTTTAATTGCGAAATTGGCCCAGCCCAGCCGAGGCGGCCTCGACCGGCCTCGTCACCAAGCCTATAACCTTCTCGGGGCCTGTTCCGACATTTTTAGTTCTTTTTGAATGAATTTACTACTATAATTCAGCTTTTACTCGCGGCCGTAGAAGATTGACTACAATAATTCAGCTCAGCTTTTAATTGCGAAATGGGCCCAGCTCGGCCAAAGCGGCCTCGGCCGGCCTCGTCACCTAGCCTATAACCTTCCCGGGGCCCGTCCCAACATTTTTAGTTCTTTTTGAATGAATTTACTACTATAATTTAGCTTTTACTCGCGGCCGTGGAAGATTGACTACTATAATTCAGCTCAGCTTTTAATAGCGAAATTGACCCAGCCCGGCCGAGGCGACCTGGACCAGCCTCGCCACCTAGCCTATAACCTTCCCGGGGCCCGTCCCGACATTTTTGTTCTTTTTGAATGAATTTACTACTATAATTCAGCTTTTACTCACGGCCGTAGAAGATTGACTGCTATAATTCAGCTCAGCTTTTAATTGCGGAATGGGCCCAGCCCGGCCGAGGCGGCCTCGACCGGCCTCGCCATCTAGCCGTTATCCTTCCTGGGGTCTGCCTCGACATTTTTAGTTCTTTTTGAATGAATTTACTACAATAATTCAGCTTTTACTCGCGGCCATAGAAGATTGACTACGATAATTCAGCTCAGCTTTTAATTGCGAAATGCGGCCATGGAAGATTGACTACTATAATTCAGCTCAGCTTTTAATAGCGAAATTGACCCAGCCCGGCCGAGGCTTGTTTGTTAATAAGCTTGTTAAGAGGATAATAAGCTTGTTACATACACGTCAGGTGGGTCGACGACAACCGTTGACTACCTGATGGTGCGTAGGCGAGATAGGGGGCACCTCCGGGACACAAAGGTGATCCCGGGGGAGGAGGCTGTTTCACAGCACCACTTGGTTGTCTGCGACGTAAGGGTGAAAGGTGCGAGGAGAGCTCGGCGGGTGAAGTACCAACCGAGAATGAAGGTGTGGAGGTTGAAAGAGGTGACAGTAAGGGAGGCATTAAAAGAGAGGCTGAGTAGGGTCGAGGATGATGTGGTTGAGCTTGAAAGTGGTTGGATGTCAATGAAAGCTAGTCTGTTGGGAGCCGTTGGTGAGGTATGTGGATGGACAAACGGACCACCGAGGCACTCGGAAACATGGTGGTGGGATGATGAAGTTGGAAAGAGGATTGACGAGAAGAGGAAGAAGTTCAAGGAGTGGCAGAAGGCGAAGGGTACGGGAGCAGAAACAGCAGAGCATGAAAGTTATAAGGCAGCCAGGAAGGCTGCAAAGAAAGAGGTAGCAAAGGCGCAGGAGGCATGTAGGAAAATGTTCGGAGAACGCTTGGATTCGGAAGAGGGTCAGAAAGCGGTATTCAGGATTGCAAAGCAGATAGCGAAAGAGAGGTGTGATGTGATGGGGGTGAGTTGCTTGAAGGATGAAGTGGGACAAATCGTTGTCGACCCAGATGGATTAAAGGAAGATGGAAGAGATATATGGAAATACTGTTGAATACAGAGAATGAGTGGGATGGCAACATAGAGAGTAACCCAGTTTTAGGACCAGCAGAGAAGATAACTGAGAAGGAAGTTGAGGAAGCGATAAAAGCAATGAAGGGTAGAAAAGCGGGAGGCCGACGGGAGTTGTGGGAGATATGTTGAAGGCAGCAGGAAGTTGGGGTGTGAAGAGAATGACAGCGATCTGTAATCTGGTGGTGAAAGAAGGCCGCATTCCAGTGGTTGGGAACTGAGTACCCTCGTCCCTCTATACAAGGGGAAAGGTGACCCTCTGGAGTGTGGCTCCTACCGAGCGATAAAGTTATTGGAGCATGGAATGAAGGTATTGGAAAGGGTGTTGGAGAGGAGGATAAGGAAGAAAGTGAAGATCGACGAAATGCAGTTTGGATTCATGCCAGGAAGAGGAACGACAGACGTGCTTTTCATTGTGAGGCAGTTGCAGGAGAAGTACATGGAGAAGAGGAAGAAGTTGTTTCTTGGGTTTGTTGATCTTGAGAAAGCATTCAATCGGGTTCCACGCAAAGTATTGACATGGGCATTGAGGAAGTTAGGAGTTGAGGAATGGTTGATCAGTGTAGTGATGGCAATGTACAAAAGAGCGCGCACAGCTGTAAGGACGAAGGACGGGAACAGTGGTGAGTTTGAGTTGAAGGTGGGAATGCATCAGGGGTCGATACTAAGTCCACTACTATTTGTAGCTGTGATGGAGGGGCTGCCTCAGAACGTAAAGGAGGGTTTACCGTGGGATTTGTTGTATGCAGATGATCTGGTGTTGATTACGGAAAGTATGGATGGACTGAAGGAAAAGATGAACACGTGGAAGGAATGTATGGAGACAAAAGGTCTAAAGGTGAATGTCGGAAAGACGAAGGTGATGGCAAGTGGTAAAGCATGTGGTGAGGTGGAAAGAACTGGGAAGTGGCCCTGTGCTGTTTGTAGGAAGGGTGTCGGAGTGAACTCCATTCAGTGTACAATGTGCGTTGAGTGGGTCCATCAAAAATGTAGTGGTCTGAGAGGGTCATTAACCAGTGTGGCAGCTACATTCAAATGTAAGGTGTGCACAGAGGGAGTGCAGATGGAGGAAATGTTGAGTTGGATCTTGGAGACGGCGTGAAGCTGGAAGGTGTGAAAACATTTTGCTACCTCGGAGACATGCTGAATGGAGAAGGTGGATCAGACTCGGCAACGGTTGCTCGAGTGAGATGTGCATGGAAGAAGTTTCGGGAATTGAGTGGTGTGCTGATGATGAGGGGAGTGTCGTTGAAGCTGAAGGGAAAGGTGTATGCTGCATGTGTGATAAGTGTTATGATTTATGGGAGCGAGACATGGGTAATGAACGTAGAGCAGCAACGAAGGTTGGAAAAGGTGGAAATGCGAATGGTTCGACGGATGTGTGGAGTATCGTTGAGAGAGAGGAAGACAAATGATGAATTGCGAAAGATGATGGGAACAGAGCCTGTGATTGATGCTGTGAAGAGGAACAGGTTGAGATGGTTTGGTCATGTGTTGAGGAAGGATGAAAGTGACTGGTTGAGAAGAGTGATGGAAATGAATGTAGAAGGAAGTAGAAGACGGGGAAGACCGAGAAAGACTTGGCTAAAGATGGTGGAAGAAGAAATGTGGGCAAGCGGGTTAACAAGGAGAGATGCAGGAAATAGGGCAAAATGGAGAAGATTGTCGTGGGGACCGCAAGGCTAACCCCCGCTCTAGCAGGGAAAATGGCCTTTAAAATGCATGTTTTTTGTTGTTGTTTTAATTGCGAAATGGCCTCAGCCCGGCCGAGGCGGCCTCGACCGGCCTCGCCACCTAGTCTTTAACCTTCCGGGGGCCCGTCCCGACATTTTTTTGTTTCAGAGGTTTCCTCCTATCTTTCACCATTCAGGAGATTAGCGCGTGCAGACAAACAAACAAATAAACAAAAACTTTCTGTTGTACAGTCACGTGAAAAAGTAAGTACACCCCACGTAAAGTTTTGACTTTTTCAACATATTTCAACATACAGCTATTTGATCTTCATTTCAACAATATTGATAGACTAGTGGAGTCACCCGTGGGAATCCCACGGGCATGGACGTGTGTGACATTTGGACATCTTGATTTAGATGCTGCACTTTAAATTTTACAAAATGGTTACAGGCAATTCATCAGATCCAGAAATGGTGTCATGAACACAATTTATTTATTTCACATAATATGTGACCCCTCACTCCTCTCTACCTGACACTCTCCCCTCTCCACCCTCACGCCTCTCCAATCCCACTCCTCCTCACACTCTCCTCCAATACCTCCTCAAACTCCTCTCCAATACCTCCTCACACTCCTCTCCAATCCCTCACACTCCTCTCAAATCCCTCACACTCCTCTCCAATTCCTCACACTCCCCTCCAATCGCTCCTCACTCTCCTCTCCAATCGCTCCTCACTCTCCGCTCCAATCGGCCCTCACTCTCCAACTCCATGCTCCTCAGTCTCCAACCCCTCGCTCTTCACTCTCCAACACCTAGCTCCTTGCTCTCCAACCCCTACTCCTCGCTCTCCAACCCCTAGCTCCTCGCTCTCCAACCCCTCGCTCTTCGCTCTCCAACCCCTAGCTCCTCGCTCTCCAACCCCTAGCTCCTCGCTCTCCAACCCCTGCTCCTTGCTCTCCAACCCCTCGCTCCTCACTCTCCAACTCCTCGCCCCTCACTCTCCAACCCCTCGCTCCTCACTCTCCATCTCCTCGCTCTCCAACCCCTCGCTCCTCACTCTCCAACCCATCACTCCTCTCCAATCGCTCCTCACTCTCCGCTCCAATCGGCCCTCACTCTCCAACTCCATGCTCCTCAGTCTCCAACCCCTCGCTCTTCACTCTCCAACACCTAGCTCCTTGCTCTCCAACCCCTACTCCACGCTCTCCAACCCCTAGCTCCTCGCTCTCCAACCCCTCGCTCTTCGCTCTCCAACCCCTAGCTCCTCGCTCTCCAACCCCTAGCTCCTCGCTCTCCAACCCCTGCTCCTCGCTCTCCAACCCCTCGCTCCTCACTCTCCAACTCCTCGCCCCTCACTCTCCAACCCCTCGCTCCTCACTCTCCATCTCCTCGCTCTCCAACCCCTCGCTCCTCACTCTCCAACCCATCACTCCTCTCCAATTTCTCACTCCTCTCCAACCCCTAGCCCCTCACTCTCCAACCCCTAGCTCCTCGCTCTCCAACCCCTAGCTCCTCGCTCTCCAACCGCTTGCTCCTCGCTCTCCAACCCCTAGCTCCTCACTCTCCAACCCCTAGCTCCTCACTCTCCAACCCATCGCTCCTCACTCTCCAACCCCTCTCTCCTCACTCTCCAACCCCTCATTCCTCACTCTCCAACTCCTAGCTCCTCACTCTCCAACCCCTAGCTCCTCACTCTCCAACCCCTATCTCCTCACTCTCCAACTCCTCGCTCTCCAACCCCTCGCGCCTCACTCTCCAACCCCTCACTCCGCTCCAATTTCTCGCTCCTCTCCAACCCCTAGCTCCTCGCTCTCCAACCCCTAGCTCCTCGCTCTCAAACCCCTCGCTCCTCGCTCTCCAACCCCTAGCTCCTCGCTCTCCAACCCCTAGCTCCCCTCTCTCCAACCCCTCACCCCTCACTCTCCAACCCCTCGTTCCTCACTCTCCAACTCCTAGCTCCTCACTCTCAACCCCTAGCTTCTTACTCTCCAACCCCTAACTCCTCACTCTCCAACTCCTCGCTCTCCAACCCCTCGCACCTCACTCTCCAACCCCTAGCTCCTCACTCCCCAACCCCTAGCCCCTCACCCTCCAACCCCTAGCTCCTCACTCTCCAACCCCATCACTCCTCTCCAACCCCTAGCCCCTCACTCTCCAACCCCGAGCTCCTCACTCCCCAACCCCTAGCTCCTCACTCCCCAACCCCTAGCTCCTCACCCTCCAACCCCTAGCTCCTCACTCTCCAACCCCTAACTCCTCTCCAACCCCTCGCTCCTCTCCAACCCTCCTCATCATTGTTGCAGCAGCATCCTGTGCGAGTCTGTGATCACGTTCGTCGAGGGTCTTGTTCTCCCGCCTCGTTCTTTTTCTTGCTGCAGTCTAGTGGGGTCACCTGTGGGAATCCCACGGGCATGGACGTGTGTGACATTTGGACATCTTGATTTAGATGCTGCACATTAAATTTTACAAAATGGTTACTGGCAATTCATCAGATCCAGAAATGGTGCAATGAACACAATTTATTTATTTCACATAATATGTGACCCCTCACTCCTCTCCACCTGACACTCTCCTCTCTCCACCCTCATGCCTCTCCAATCCCACTCCTCCTCACACTCCCCTCCAATACCTCTTCACACTCCTCTCCAATACTTCCTCACACTCCTCTTCAATACTTCCTCACACTCCTCTCCAATCCCTCACACTCCTCTCCAATTCCTCACACTCCCCTCCAATTGCTACTCACACTCCCCTCCAATCGCTCCTCACTCTGGTCTCCAATCGCTCCTCACTCTCCCCTCCAATCGCTCCTCACTCTCCACTCCAATCAGCCCTCACTTTTCAACTAACTAAACAGGTCTAACTAAACAGGCCTCAAAGCTATTCGAGTTAATAAAATGGTGGATATTTGTTTACATGAAGTCTAAACAGAGTAAGCCACACCCCCGGACAGACAGACAGACAGACAGACAGACAGACAGACAGAATCACCGTAGCCTATTATAATAGAGATAAAGGTGATATAATATAACAAATAACATGAAACATTTACATTTTGTAGTCCATTGTATAATTTAAATAAACATAAATGCAAATTTCACATGTGGAAAAAGTAAGTACACCCCTACATTTATCACTACTTCAAATACCTAAAATTAGAATCAGGTGCACCAGCTTAGGTGCAAATGATTAGAACATCATTAGAGAGGATCTTGGAGGAACCTGCCTTATTTAAACCTCAGACATTTAGTTTGGTTTGCTCTTTGTTGTTGAAGTGTGCGGCGTCACCGTGCCTAGATCAAAAGAGCTCTCTGAGGCCTTCAGAAAAAAGTTGTAGATGCCTACGAGTCTGGGAAGGGATTTAAAAAGATCTCCAAACAATTTGATATCAATCATTCCACTTTCTGGAAGATCATCTACAAGTGGAGAAGATTCCAAACAACTGCCAACTTGTTCAGGCCAGGCCGGCCCAGCAAGTTCAGCCCGAGAGCAGACCGCAAGATGCTGAAAGAAGTCTCTAAGAACCCCAGAATGTCATCACGGGACCTACAGGTAGCTCTTGCCACTGTTGATGTCAAAGTGCACATGTCTACCATTAGAAAGAGGCTGCACAAATTTGATCTACATGGGAGGTGTGCCAGGAGGAAACCTTTGCTGTCCAGAAAGAACATCAGGGCAAGACTAAAGTTTGCCAATGAACACCTAGGAAAAGACCAGTACTTCTGGAACAATGTGCTCTGGACAGATGAGTCAAAGGTAGAGCTATTTGGCCACAGCACCAGAAGACATATTTGGCGAAAACCAAAGACAGCATTTGACCACAAGAACCTGATACCAACTGTAAAGCATGGTGGTGGAGATATTATGGTTTGGGGCAGCTTTTCTGCATCAGGGCCTGTGCAGCTCACCATCATAAAATCCACTATGAATTCTTCATTGTACCAGAGGGTGCTTGAGGATAATGTGAGGCCATCTGTCAGAGAGTTGAAGCTCAACCGAAGGTGGACCTTGCAACATGACAATGACCCTAAACATACCAGTAAATCCACCAAGGAATGGCTGAAAAGAAAGAAATGGAGGGTTCTGGAATGGCCAAGTCAAAGCCCGGATCTAAATCCCATCGAGATGTTGTGGGGGGATTTGAAACGAGCTGTGCATGCAAGAAACCCCTCAAACATCGCACAGCTGAAATAATTCTGCATAGAGGAGTGGGCAACAATTTCTCCCAGTCGATGTCAGAGCCTGGTAGACAGTTATAAGAAACGCCTACTTGAGGTTGTTTCTGCCAAAGGGGGCAATACCACCTATTGGAGCCAAGGGTGTACTTACTTTTTCCACATGCGAAATTTGCATTTATGTTTATTTAAATTATACAATGGACTACAAAATGTAAATGTTTCATGATATTTGTTATATTATATCACCTTTATCTATCAATATTGTTGAAATGAAGATCAAATAGCTATATGTTGAAATATGTTGAAAAAGTCAAAACTTTACATGGGGTGTACTTACTTTTTCACGTGACTGTAGTTATTGCTACATGGGTCCAACATTTTATCAAGATAATTGGAATAGTGAAAAGCAAATATTAATAAAAATGTCTGAAACATTTAAACTACAAGAGATATTGCCCGCATTGCCCCCTATTCACATACATCACATGTGAAGCATTATAAACTGTCTTTTTATTTAATTGAATAAATTTACAGGTGACAACTAATATAAATTTAATTGTATGCATTTTTGACTGTTTACGGATTTTTTTTCCCAATAACTGTCATTTAAAGACCTACTGACGACATACGTCATATCTGTGGGTAATATCCCATGTTGAAATCCAGTTTCCCCTGGAGGACATATGTCATATCTGTGGGTAATATCCCATGTTGAATTTCATTTTCCCCTTCTGAGGACATATGTCATATCTGTGGGTAATATCCCATGTTGAATTTCATTTTCCCCTTCTGAGGACATATGTCATATCTGTGGGTAATATCCCATGTTGAATTCCAGTTTCCCCTGGAGGACATATATCATATCTATGGGTAATATCCCATGTTGAATTTCATTTTCCCCTACTGAGGACATATGTCATATCTGTGGGTAATATCCCATGTTGAATTTCATTTTCCCCTACTGAGGACATATGTCATATCTGTGGGTAATATCCCATGTTGAATTTCATTTTCCCCTACTGAGGACATATGTCATATCTATGGGTAATATCCCATGTTGAATTTCATTTTCCCCTACTGAGGACATATGTCATATCTGTGGGTAATATCCCATGTTGAATTTTATTTTCCCCCTCCTGAGGTCGCATTGTACTATTTCTGGGTGGCTACCCTTCTGAAATTAATCATTATGACGTCAGGAACATTAATGCAATTTGGTACTTTTGTCAACCCGGTAATGGTTTGTCAAAAATATTTCATGAAGCCACCTTACTATAAGATTTATATACAGACTTGGCATTTAATATGGAATTTTTTTTTTCTTGACTTGGGATTACTTTCTTAACTCAGTATATCAATCTAGTGAGTTTCTTTTACACTTTGGTGATTTATTTGTTAAAAGAACCATGTCACTGATTGTCTGTCACAGCAAGAAGTCAACAACAGGATTATATCACAGATGGTGTGGCAAAATGTACGGACAAGTGCATTTGATGATTGGCTTCACAGTCGGGTATACAAGGGTTGTTGCGTTCTGTATTAGTGGAAAACAACTGCTGCACGTCTCCAAAAGTTATTGCCGCTTCCTCTGGAGATGGTCCATCAACTCGACAATGCTGTTTGTCATGGAGTGGTGGCTTTACGAAATTACGGCATGAAACAGCGTGCTATTGCTCGGCAGTATGGCATCACTCAAGGTCAAGTCTCAAAGATCCTGAAACGAAATGCTCAGAGGGGTGTCCATACTCCAATACCGACGCCTGGACGTCCCCGCAGAACCACAAGGAGGGATGATCGCCAGCTGCACCGGTTAGTCCGCAATGGCCGTACCAAGTCAGCTAATCGGCTTAGGGCTGAGTGGCAGCAACTGACAAATGTGCCTGTATCCAGAAGGCTAGTCAACCAACGACTGGTTGAAGCAGGCTGTCGTGCCAGGCGTCCCCTGAGAAAGCCATGCCTGACCAGACAACACCGCCAGCGCCGATTGCAGTGGGCCAGAGAGCACCGCCAATGGCAGCCAGGACACTGGAATCACGTGATCTTCAGTGACGAGTCTAGATTTCTGGTCTATCGTCAAGATGGTCGCGTCCGAGTGTGCAGACAAGTGCATGAAGCCTACAACAAAGATTGTATAGTGCCAAGAGTCCAAGCTGGAGGTGGTGGGGTGATCGTTTGGGCTGCCTTTCATGCAGGGGGCAAAACTGACCTGGTTGTTCTGAATGGAACCTGAACTAGTTCAAGCACAGGGCCATTCTGGAAGAAACATTGCTTCCATTTGCTCGTGCAGCCTTTCGAGGAAACTTTGTCTTCCAAGATGACAATGCACGGCCTCATCGTGCTCGCATGATCCAACACTTTCTTGCTGACCATGGTGTAGAGCATATGGAGTGGCCTGCCATGTCCCCGGATATGAATCCGATAGAGAACTTGTGGGCAGAATTAACGCGTCAAATCGACCACTTGGACCAGCAGCTGACCTCTGTGCGTGAATTGCAGCAAGCTATTGTCACTGCATGGCAAGCGATTCCTGTCCAAACCTTGGCAAATCTCGTGAACAGCATGCCTCAACGTGTACATGCTCTCCTGAATGCTCGTGGGGGTTACACGAAGTACTGAACTGTAGTTTTACTGTCCGTAATCCCAGTCGTAATTTAACTTTTGTTTTTGTTTAAAAAATTTTTGGCCAATGTGCAAAATAAAGAGATACTTCTGGAAAACGTACAGAAGTTTAACACAGTACTGTCCATGAATTGAGTTCGATATCAGTTTACATCACTTTCAAGGATCAATTTATTTGTTTCGAAATGTCAAATGTGGTTTTTGTTTCTTTTAAAGGTCACATTAACAAAATCTAGAATAATTTCAACATAATTCCAATGAACTTTTGTTTCTAAGACATCTTGAAAAGTAATTTCACCCCCACAAAAAAAATATTCCATATTAAATGCCAAGTCTGTATGTAAAGGGACCTGCCTTGTAAAACAGCAGCAACTAGAACCATACTAGATATACCTCATACCTCTGTCAGGCTGAACAGTTTACCTTGTGTATCCCACTGAAAGGCTGGATCTGGATTCAGACCTGAACCAAAATCGAATTGGCTTGTCCATGTCACCTTACAAACACATCCACCAAGCTTTGTCATAACCTGTGCACAATATTTTGAAATAGCATGCTTTGTATCATTTTGACCCGATCTCTAAATTGTGAAGAATGACTAAAAATTAAAAATAAATTCTTGTATCCGGATCTGAATTTGGATCTTCACCAAAATCGAATCGATTCGTCCTTGCCACACACCAACCTGTCCACCAAGTTTCATCCGAATGCGTCCATAATATTTCGAGATATGCTCGTCACAGACAAACAAACAAAGAGACAGACAAACAGGGGTGAAAACATAACCTCCATCCACATTCGGTAGCAGAGGTAAAAACAGAAGGGGAATTAGACTCTCAATAATTAAAAGCTATCTTTCAGATTTAAAAAAAAAAAAGCAGAAAAGAAGATAAATCGATGCCCACAGATGAAATCCTTACCTTGAAACATACCAGGTAGAAGAAGAAAAACGAGTAGATTTCTATTGGATTGATGAAATAGCCTCATGGTGCCTCATCAGTGATTTCTCGTTCTCATGCAGTATCAGCAACTTCTCCTAAAATACTCATGTGATGTACACAGACTGAAACCAACAACAGTTTATGACAGATATTTCATTCCAGAATATGTCAGCCACTTCCTTCCTCCAATGATCTCCGCCCTGAAATAAAAAATCACCAAATTCCTCCGGAATGACCGCGTCAGCACCAATTTTTTACACCTTAAAGGTTGCAGAGGTTAGTGTGCTAAGGGAAAGAGATTTAGACAGGATTGGGAAAGAGAATTCCGAGAGATGTACGAATAGGTGTAAGGCATATATGGGGGTGAATGTGAAAATTCCTGATATTTTTGAATACACGATAGGAAGAGTTTCATCCCAAAGTGCAATGAGATGCTGATTCCACGTTTCGGGAGATACCGACAGCTCAGCTGCATGTTCGATGGTACTCGATATATGTAAGTAAACGATTTTTCTACAAAACGTTATTTCTACAAAACGTTATTACAAAACGTTATTTCACATATCGATACATTTTTCGTACATAGATGGCATTCTGAGCATCCGACTGAATAACTGAGACATATTTGTTTTGGAATCAAACTTTCCATATAAATATATTATTCCAAATCCCTTTAAACTTTCATTACCTCTGTCGAAGTGGAATTAATTATTTGCATACTTAATTTGTGAACTGCCACAGTTCCACAATAAATAATTAATTCCAATCAATTAAATTCAATTTTCAATTTAATGAATTCAATTAATGAATTGAATTGATCAATTTATTGGCAATAACGATAAATTAATTCCACAACACCCCCAAGATCATACTTCACATGCAACAAAGTTTCTGCTATTGTGATTATTGAAGAGCTAAAGTTCCTAATGTTCAATCAATCCACAATGACAATGAAAACAACCAAATGTGAGAAAGTTCCAAATACTTGGGATTTTAAGGAAAACAACTTTTCTGTAATTGCATCATGAGCTGTTTAGAAATAGGTCAAAGTGTTGCATTGGAGTATCTATGTCTACGTGAGTTGAGATGATGGTCTCGAGGTAGTCACACTCGTCTCTCAGCTATCTAGCCTGGGTTCGAATCCCGATCCAGCTATAAACTGTCATCCTGGTATTTCATCAGACAGGGTCACGCATCAACGTGAGTGTTGTGCCCTCAGATGGACGTTAAACTGGTGTCCCGTCTCCGGACATTAATTGGTGGATGGATGGTAAAGATCCCACGGTGTCGGTGTCCTTCGTGAATAATAGGTGAGTTATCGCCTGAACAAATTTCAAATTCCTGCAGTAGCTCCTTTTGGAAAGGTAATGGCAAACCACCCACTACAACTCTTGCCACAAACTGCTTTTGAGCCTGCCTTCCGGCCGAACACCAGAATACGAACAGAAATATGACTAGATACCTGCGATCACGCGTGACTTACCCTTGCCTTGGCCCGTGATCCAATGATGGCGGCATTTATTTTGAACCACCATTTGACCTTGACCTTCACCATTTAGGGATAGAGTTTAAATTAACAAAAAGTGCCCCCTTCTACATTCTAACCAAAAAACTCAACATCATGAAAATCGGAGGAAAATTATTCAAGTTATGATCAAAAAGGTGTTTTTTGTTAAATAGGTCACAATCCAAAAAAAGTAGGTCAAGAACACTAATATCAAATAGCAGGTGCACAACTTCAGGGCAGGTATGATATCATGTTGCAAGAACATCTTGGAAGACCAAGCGGTCTTTGAGATTCAAATTTGGCAAAATTGAGCGATGACAAAAAAAATTTTTTCAGACCGTTCAGTTTTCGGACTGTTTTTCAGACCGTTATCTTTTTCAGACCGTTATTTTTTTTCAGACCGTTATTTTTGTCAGACCATTATCTTTTTCAGACCGTTATTTTTTTTCAGACTGTTATTTTTGTCAGACCATTATTTTTTCAGACCGTTATTTTTTTCAGACCGTTATTTTTTTCAGACCGTTATTTTTTTCAGACTGTTATTTTTTTCAGATCGTTCAGTTTTCGGACCGTTTTTCAGACCGTTATTTCTTTCAGACCGTTCAGTTTTCGGACCGTTTTTCAGACCGTTATTTCTTTCAGACCGTTCAGTTTTCGGACTGTTTTTCAGACCGTTATTTCTTTCAGACCGTTCAGTTTTCGGACTGTTTTTCAGACCGTTATTTCTTTCAGACCGTTCAGTTTTCGGACCGTTTTTCAGACTGTTATTTTTTTCAGATCGTTCAGTTTTCGGACCGTTTTTCAGACCGTTATTTCTTTCAGACCGTTCAGTTTTCGGACTGTTTTTCAGACCGTTATTTCTTTCAGACCGTTCAGTTTTCGGACTGTTTTTCAGACCGTTATTTCTTTCAGACCGTTCAGTTTTCGGACTGTTTTTCAGACCGTTATCTTTTTCAGACCGTTATTTTTTTTCAGACCGTTATTTTTGTCAGACCGTTATTTTTTTTCAGACTGTTATTTTTGTCAGACCATTATTTTTTCAGACCGTTATTTTTTTCAGACCGTTATTTTTTTCAGACCGTTATTTTTTTCAGACCGTTATTTTTTTCAGATCGTTCAGTTTTCGGACCGTTTTTCAGACCGTTATTTCTTTCAGACCGTTCAGTTTTCGGACTGTTTTTCAGACCGTTATTTCTTTCAGACCGTTCAGTTTTCGGACTGTTTTTCAGACCGTTATTTCTTTCAGACCGTTCAGTTTTCGGACTGTTTTTCAGACCGTTATCTTTTTCAGACCGTTATTTTTTTTCAGACCGTTATTTTTGTCAGACCATTATTTTTTCAGACCGTTATTTTTTTCAGACCGTTATTTTTTTCAGACCGTTATTTCTTTCAGACCGTTCAGTTTTCGGACTGTTTTTCAGGCCGTTATTTTTTTCAGACTTATTTTTTTCAGACCATAATTTTTTTCAGACCGTTATTTTTTTCAGACCGTTATTTTTTTCAGACCGTTCAGTTTTCGGACTGTTTTTCAGACCGTTATTTTTTTCAGACATTTTTTTCAGACCGTAATTTTTTTCAGACCGTTCAGTTTCCAGACCGTTTTTCAGACCGTTATTTTTTTCAGTCGTTCACATTCGTTGGTGTCTTTCTTGGAATTGACAAAAGTAGATAAAGCTTTGGACCCAGATAAACATCCGAGAGTATTGAAGAAGATGCCAAAGCAGATAGGCTTTTCTGCTCGGCCAACACAATTCCATGTCATTGATGGCCTACCTTTGATCTTACCTTTCGTCGTACAACGTGATAACCATTCGTCACAAGAACAGCCACATCACTGATCCACCTCGACAGACTTCAACTAGATATAGGCATCCAAAGTTTTCCATGACGTCACATCTTCCAGGATGTAAATACTTTTTGTAAAAATAAGAGAATTCACCAAATCTGGGTATGAAATGGTTTGTACGTTCGTCTCGTTTCTGGACGATGTCCTATTCAGCAATTCATCTGGGTCTGTGTTACCTATAACCTGTATTGATATAATACCCTCTTCTGGTGAAACTGCCAAAATCAAGACTCTCTGCTCACCTTCACTCTTTCATTCCTCTTTTCTCTTGCCTCTGGAACAAACTCCCTTAATCTCTTCAATCCCACTCCTCCCTCCAGGTCTTTAAAACAGCTGTTCACCACCATCTCTTATCTTCCCGCATCCAAAACCTTCATCTTTTCTACCCCCGTTAATCACCCCAGGTCCACTATTTTGAAATAACAACTTCCTTCCTGGAAGTCCTAGCAGTGTCCATGTGTTTTTTTTTTTACCTCTCCCCTCTCCCCCCACATTCCCATGCCTCCTCCACCCAAGCCCTCTCCCTTCCACAGATCTCCCGATGTCCCTGTTCTTCTACTGTTGTACGTGTGTGCTTTCCTCTCTCTCCCCCCATCTTTTCTCCCACTCCCTTTATTGTATGTTTTGTGTGTCCGTTTTTTCTTGTTTGTTTTTGTGATTAATGTTAGCTCTTATGCGAGCCTCGATCTTGTATATAAAAAAAAAGAAAGGAAAAGTGCCCAATGTATCACAAAGCCAAGGTTTGATCCTATTGTTTGGCCATAAAAGCAGACAAAGCACAATAACTCACCCGATCTGAAAGTGGGTGTCTATTATTATTTTATTTTTTAACTGTTGGTTAGCTAAGCTCCACCTCAGATGGATTGAGGTGCCGGAGCGCCGATCCGGCGTGCTCCGGCAGGACTGCACCCCTGTGACTATGTGAAAAGGTGTAGCCGATAGTGGAGTTGGGTAACTTTGGATGAGAACGAGATTCAATCACCCAAAGCTAGGACTGTGGACTGTAACTGCAATGACAACCTGGGTTAAATCTGGCCCCTACATTCACCACCATTTCTGCCATGTCACACCCAATAAGCATGGTTATTTTGGTGTTCTGTGTGTTGTGGTCAGGAAGGAGATGCCATTGTGCTTTGATAGGAGAAATTGTGAGCAGTGTGTCAGCACTCTCTTACATAGCCAGCCAAAGTGTGCTGGATAAAATCTTCACTGACTGCCACTTTAATTTTGGAGAGACAGAATTATTATCTGAAAGGAGTTCTGACGTCATTATTTATCATTTTGTCTATCTCTGTCTTCAGTGCTTGAATGGCCATCTTTATCTGTGCGGAGACTTTGCGTCAATCTAACTTTTTACCTCCACCACCACAGGTGGACGGAGGTTATGTTTTCACCCCTGACTTTCTCTGTTTGTTAGTGAGGTCACATGTCGGTCTGTCCTGTTTGCTTGTTTGCTTGTTTGTCTGTGAGCGCGATACCTCGAGAACGCTTTTAATTACCTTCGTCAAACTTTCCCAGAGGGATCTGAAGGACAAAAGTGAGGCTGTTAATGTTTTTGGACTATAAAGGTCAAGGTCAAAGGTTAAGGTTCTCTTGTTTGGCCAGGCGATATCTCAGCCATCCTTTGAGCTAGCAAGCTAAATTTTGGCCTAAATAGTGAACAAGTGCTTTCACCGAAACAGTATTTTTCTTTGGATTAATCAAATAGTTGATTAATTACTTAATTATTATCGATTCATCAAGTACTTATTTATTTCCTTTCTCGTTTGGGCAATATTTGAGGCACCTTTTGAGTTAAGAAGCTGATATTTGGACATGACAATGATCAAATGATTTGGTCATAAAGGGTATTTTTATTTATTGATTAACGAATTAATCGATTACTTATTTCATTTTTCGATTAATTACTTAGCTAATTTTCAAAAAGTTAGAGGTTCGGATGAAACAGTGCTGGTTTACGTATACTATTATTAGCCAATTATATATTTAAGAAATTAATTATTTTATGATTAGTATTTATTTACTTTAATTAAACAATTAATCAATTATTTATTGATTCTCTCGATTTTCATCATACCTGTCAGCCTACCACCTGACGCCTTCTTGTTTGTTTGTCTGTCTGTGTGTCTGTTTGTGAACAGGATATCTCAAAAAGTTGTGGACGGCTTCACACGAAAATTAGTGGACACGTTTGGTGTGTGACATGGATGAAATGATTAGATTTTGGTGAAGATCCGGATCCGGCTACTAGAATGTTTGAAGTGATTCTTCTCCATTGGGAGATAGGGCAAAAACCGATATATAGCAGGATATCTCAAAGAGTTGTGGACGGATTCGGACAAAACTGGGTGGACAGGTTGGGTGTGTGAGGACAAATTGATTCAATTTTGGTAAAGATCCAAATATGGATCTGGATATGAGAATTATTAATTTTTTAGTTATTCTTCACCATTCGTAGATTGGGAAATGATATATCGCATGGTATTTCAAAAGGTTGTGTACGAGTTATGATAAAACGTTGTCTCAAGTTGGAACCTCCTTACTCGTCACTAAATGGCTACCCCAGTATTGTGGTGCATTTTATGTCACTGTCAATCTCTCAAAAAGAGTATTTACCACGTTTGGTAAAAGTAAATAAATAAATTAAACCCGTTTTCGATTCCAATCAACCCACTTGTCATTGCCTTAAACTTGCCACGTACGTTATTTAATTCACATATGTGAATCACATCTTAATCAACATGTGAATTACAGTTTGTTTATAAATTCTGTACTTGAACAATGTTCGGCCTTGAAAACTCGGGCAATAAATAATTTTTTTTTATAAATAAAGGCTTCAAATTAACTAGATATCTGCAATCACAAAGCGATCGCCAAAGGTAAGACTCCCCCTCGGTAGAGTTACCCTTGGCGATCACCCGCGACTTATCCTTGGCCCGAAATCCAATGATGGCCGTATTTTATTCGGACCACCATATCACCTTGACCTTCATCATTTAGGGATAGAGTATGGATTTAGAAAATGTGTCACTTTCTACCTTCTATCCATAAAAGCGCACATCATGAAAATCGGAGGAAAATTATTCAAGTTATGATCAAAGAGGTGTTTTTTGTTAATTAGGTCACAATCCGAAAAAGTAGGTCAAGGCCAATAATCATATAGCAGGTGCACAATTTCAGTGTGGGTCCACACTATTCTGATGCAAAAATATATTGGGAGGCCAAGCGTCTTTGAGATTATGCATTGGCAATATTGTGCGATGACAAAAACGTGTTGTATTTCTGAATGCTATTTGACCTTGACCTTTAACTCCAAGGGGTATGATGGAAATGAAGTGTAAACACAACTTGTTATTCGGTTATTTATAGACGGCAATTTAGTCCCTTAGTCGAGTTGTGGTGAAAATTGTTTAAATGTCAATAATTGGGTCATGACCTTGAAAATTAGGTCAAAGCAAAAAGGTCATGTCAAACTTGCTTTTTACTCCCATTATTGAGGTAAAGTTTTATTCTGAATATCCCAGTCAGTTCCGAGATACAGCTCTGAAATTGATAGTTTGGAAATTTGGAGTGTTGAGTTGAGAGTGCAGGAAAAAATAAAAACCAAAAATGGCACTCTTTGACGTCACGACGTCAACCAATAGGCCAACGTCATGACGTCACAACGTCAAAACATCACGACGTCAACCAACCGACGTCAACCCACATTATTACATCATTATACATACTTGTACCAAGTTTGATTTAAATGACTTCAGCTGTTATCAAGTGTCACATTTTTACCTGTCATGACCTCTGACCTTTGACATATTGATGCCAAAATCGAATTATTTCATCTTTGTATTATAACATATACTTATACCAAATTCGGTCAAAATCCCATAACAGGTTCACGAGTTGGCATGGTAACAGATTTTTTTTACCTAAAGGAACCTTTGACCTTTGACCTTGAACAAAACTGTTCTGTTCTCCCCACTGGGTTGGCTCCTCGGCCTCACACCTTGCTCAGCTTGACGCCATGGAAACCAAGGTCTTCAAAATTATTGGAATCTCTCACGCCGAAGCTGAATCTATGGGTCTATCACTCTCCCATCGCAGACAAGTCGGTGGTCTCTCTGTCTGCGACCACCCCCTTTCTGTTCTTGCACCCTCTGCTATTTCCATGCTTTGTCCACCTCCCCCTCCTCACCTCAAGCCTTCCTCCTTCCAAATTTCCAGTTTTCCTTCCTGAGAGTTTCCTTTATTTTGCCTCCATCTTGGCTACTCCTTGCACATCCTTTCCCACTCCCAACCCCCAATTCCTCCCCACCTCCATTGTTTGTCCAAGTCTCCTTTCTTGTCCTTCAACTCTGCTGTTCGTGTCCTCCCTCTCTATACTGTTCCTTTTGTCCCGTTCCGTCCTCATCTGTTCAGTTTCCTAACTCTTCAACGAGCCTTCAATCTGGATACAAAAACAAAATAAATAGATGGAACCACCTTCCTTCCAAGTCTTCATAGCCCAGCGGCTAAATCGAAAAATATTTCACTTTGTGGAGAAATTATGAAACTTTGCAGACAGGTGGAGGACCCCAGTAGGAACATTTTTCGATTAGGACCCAACTCTGAAATGCCCCCTGGTGGCCGATAGAAATACGATTGCAGTGGCTAACTCCCCCCCCCCCCCCCCCCATGACAATTTGGGTGAACAGGTGATCAGTTAGCACCCCATATGATTTTACTTAGCACCCCATATTATTTCAGTGCTGCCATCTGTTTGCATTAGTTCACGTTAAGACAGAAGATTTCCTTTTTTATGCAATAAAGTTCTTTGCAGACATCAAAGTTCGTTATCATTATTGTATTTACGCATGTTTTCTTTTACAGGTGGAAAACCATAAACCATGTCCAGGTCATTCAAGATCGTTCCTTTTCAAGTCAATCGGATGAAAATTGAGGATTTTAGAAATTTGGCCTATGTTGACCTTTTGGCCAATGTTGACCTCAAAAATAATTGGTAGTTGTATTCAGTGACATGATATGTAAATGCTCTTCAAATTTCAAGTCAATCAGATGAAAATTGAGGATTTAAGAAATTTGACAAAGTTGTTGACCTTTGGCCTATGTTGACCTTTTGGCCTATGTTGACCTCAAAAATAATTGGTGGTTGTATTCAGTGACCTGATATGTAAATTCTCTTCAAATTTCAAGTCAATCAGATGAAAATTGAGGATTTAAGAAATTTGACAAAGTTGTTGACCTTTGGCCTATGCTGAGTTGGGTCCTAATCGAAAAATGTTCCTACTGGGGTTCCCAACCTGTGTGCAAAGTTTCATAATTTCTCCACAAAGTGAAATATACTGCCATATTTTTCGACTTAGCCGCTGGGCTATCAAGCGGGCAGCTCACTTCAAGATCTTGAAGCGGGCTTCAAGATCCCATGTTTATCCTTCATTCTTACCACAATTTGTATTACTCCCATTAACCTTTCCCTGCCCAACTCTCTTAATTTTTCTCAATGAATTACTTCTTCATTAATTCTTAATTTATTTTTTATTTAATTCCTAATTTAATTCTCAATTAATAGTTAATTTCTTAATTTTTCCACCCTCTTCTCTCATCCCTTTTCTCTTTTCCTCCTTGTTCATTCCCTTGCTTATAATATGCAATTGTTGTCCCACTGCCCCCACTCAGTTTATATATACCCCCTTTCACCTTGCTCTTCCATGAGCCTCGACCTCGAGAAGTGGAAAATGAATAAGTATCAAGAAATAATCGTCTAAAGTGGAAGTTGAGTAATTGCAAAGGGATATTTTTGAGAATAGTGTGAAAATGGGCAATCTGTAAATGTCGTGTACACCTGGGGAAGAGGAGTGTGAAGAATTATGATATATTGAGAAAAGCAATAGATGGGGAAGAGGATAGAGCATAAACATAGAATAGAGTATGGGAGCAGTAAAGAGAGAAGGGGAAAAGCTTAGGAGGGAATAGGACCAAAACTAGGGGGATGAGAGGAGGAAGGAGGTAAATAGGGTGGAAGGGGTTGAAGGGACATGTGTTAGATGAGGGGTTGTCAAGAAACTTTGCACATTTGCGTACGTAATATTTATATAGTACAAGATAATCATTGCTGCCACCATCATCATAAAAACTCTAGATCTGCTCAAGGCTAATAAGGTGTGAATAGGATTTTTACTACAATTTGATCTTGTTCAATCAATATTTATCCCGTCCACTGCGCAGCAGGAGATGGGGTTTTGCAATCACATCTGTGTGCCTGTCTGTGTGTGTGTGTCTGTCCAGGACATCACTTTTTTTTTCTTTTTTCTTTTTTACCATTTGAGCTATTGTCATCAAATTTCACCAAAGCTTTATTATAATAATATGGAGAAGCTAAATTAATAATTTTGTCAAGAGGTCAAAAGGTCAAAGGTCAGCATCACCTAAAATCATCAATTTTCATCCAATTGACCTGAAATTTCAATTTACCATTTTTTTTTTTTTTTTTTTTGTATACTGAATCGAGGCTCATGAAAGAGCTAACATTTATTTCACAAACAAATCAACCAGACAAACAAAATATACAAAAAGAGGGAGCGGAAGACAAGATGGGGAGAGAAGGGGAAGCACACAACCACAACATTTGAGAGCAGGGAGAAGTGTGGGAGGGAGAGGGCTTGAGGGCAGCAGGCGTGGGAAGGGGGGGGGGGGGGTGGGAGAAGTATAAAACACAAGGGGACCGAA
Organism: Myxine glutinosa; assembly: GCF_964187855.1. NCBI lineage: Eukaryota > Metazoa > Chordata > Myxini > Myxiniformes > Myxinidae > Myxine > Myxine glutinosa. The sequence continues at coordinate 139,663,095 of NC_136265.1, read as the reverse complement.
ATTAGCGGGGGTAGAAAAGATCAAGGTTTTGGATGGTTTTGAATTTGAGTTTTATCATCAAATTTTCAACAAAGCTTTATTATGATAACATGGAGAAGACAAATTAATAATTTAGTCTAAGGGTCAAAGGTCAGCATCATATAAAATTGTCAATTTCCAGCGATTGAGCTGAAATTTTAAGGATTTGCATATTGGGCTACTGAATTAGTTCACCAATCAAAACCTAGAAGCTGATTATTATTTTTAGATCTAAAGCTGAAAGGCCAAGGCTGCATAAAATCAACAATTTTCATTTTGCATTCAACTGTTTGCATTATTTTGAGCATAATGAAGAAGAAGGAGAAGAAGACGTCTGACACAAACGGATGCGGACGGGCTGTGCATTTTTAGATTCTTTCTAGTTGATATTGCATTATAATGCACGTTACCTTCTTCATGACGTAATGCTTATCTTTAATTTTCGTCCTCCGTTGTTCATGTTAAGTCCCGGAAATGACGTCAGTGAATGTGAGATTATGCAGTGGGGTAATGAATGTATGGGTGGGGGATGATAATATGAGCAGAGTAGTATTAAAAACACTTTATTTTTCATCTCGTAAATTATGCCGTGCATATCAAGCAAACTACACATGTAGGTAAACACACATAACTTGTTTTTACGAGTTGTCTATACATTGGGAAAGATCAGATCAAGGGAAGTCACTAAAAAAATTCAGTGTTATGTTAAATATTGTGGTTGGAGTGGGAAAAAGTGAAATTGTGGTTCGTGCATCCTTTCAGAGTCTGGTATGTTGGCGGTTGTTGCTGACTATAGCCTATTCGTACCTAACACTTTATAAAGGTATGCGCTACTTCCTCGCTCGATGCTCAGCATTTAGAGGATAGAGCACGGATGAACCCTGTGGGTTGACATCTCACAGGGAGGGGTGAGATGGGGCAGGTTTGGGAAGATTTCTCCTTTAGAATGATCCGTGGACATAAAAGTAACACCACTAGAGGGATCCAGAGTGCGTATGGATGAAACTTCCCCCAAGACATTTGTCTCACTTTAAAAATCAAGTTCTGTGTTCTCTGATGTCTCTGTCTGCATGTGTGTTAATTCTGTCTGCATGTCTGTATGTGATTTGTGAGGGACAGCTCTTACATGAGCCGCAAAGTTAAAACTTTTCAAAAAAAATCACAATATTTACATTATCCACACTCTCACATTGGTCCGAACCCCTTGGTCACGACTCTCACTCATTCCAACCCTCCCCCAGTCTAAACAATTAATTTTAATACTTCTTCCTCTTTTTTTTTTTTTTTTTTTTTTTTGGATACTGAATCGAGGCTCGTGAAAGAGCTAACATTTACTTTACAAACAAATCTACCAGACAAACAAAATACACAAAAAGAGGGAGCGGAAGACAAGATGGGGAGAAAAGGGGAAGCACACAAACACAACATCCGAGAGCAGGGAGATGTGTGGAAGGGAGAGGGTCCGGGGGGAGGAGGCATGGGAAGGGGGGGGGAGGGGGAAGTATAAAGCACAAGGACACCAAGGACTTCCAGGACAGAAGTTGGTATTTCAAAAAGTGGAATTGGGGTGAAATTAGCGGGGGTAGAAAAGATCAAGGTTTTGGATGGGGGAAGATAAGAGATGGTGGTGAACAGCTGTTTTAAAGACTTGGAGGGTGGAGTGGGATTGAAGAGAGTGAGGGAGTTTGTTCCAGAGGCGGGAGAAAAGAGGAATGAAGGAGGGAAGGTGAGCAGAGAGTCTTGATTTTGGCAGTTTAACCAAAAGAGGGTTGCAGGCAGATCTTGTGCGACCTGTAGGAATATTTGCGGGACAGAGCCCAGAGAGAGCTGGGGGGGCAAGGCCAGAGAGGAGTCGGTAGAAGACGGAAAGCCCACCAACCTGCCTGCGGTGAGTGAGTGAGAGGCCCTTGGAGTTAGCTTCATCGCGGGAGATTCCAATGATTCTGAATGCTTTGGTTTCAACAGCGCGAAGGCAAGCTAGGTGTGAGGCAGGAGCACCAGCCCAGAGGGGAGAGCAGTATTCCATTGAGCTGTGGATGAAAGCCTTGTATGTGGTGAGGAGCTGAGGTGTGCCAAGGAAGGACTTCGCATGACGGAGGATGCCCAGTCGGCGACTGGCTTTGGAGGCCACATTTGAAATGTGGTTTTTCCAGGAAAGATCATGGCAGATAGTGAGACCCAAAAGCTTGAGTGACAGAACTTCTTGGAGAGGATTATTCAGAAAGTGGATGGGAGGGTTGTCCAGTCGGTCTTTTCGGAGAGACATCGTAAGAGTGTGAGATTTGTCAGGATTGAAAGACATGTTCCACTTGTTTGCCCAGTCTGTGATTTTGTCAAGGTCTGCAGAGAGTGAGGAGGCTGCAGACTGCCGATCTGAGGGATGAAGAATGGAGCGACAGAGAGTAGAGTCGTCAGCAAAGAGATACAGAGGATTTTCAAGAGAGTCAGAGAGATCATTGATGAAGACCAGAAAAAGCACAGGGCCCAGAACACTGCCTTGGGGAACTCCAGCCTGAACAGGAAGAGGAGATGAGAGAAACTCATTCAGGGCCACACGTTGACTACGACTAGAGAGGAAGTCCGCCAGCCATGCGTGGAGATTTCCATGGATACCAAAAGAGGAGAGTTTGGTGAGCAGAGCGGGGTGCCAGACCGTATCGAAGGCACGTAATATGTCAAGGGAGACTGCTCTAATTTCCTGTTTGGCATTGAGGACCTCCATCCATTGTTGAGAAAGCAGAAGCAGCATGTCCAGAGTGGAGTGTCCAGGTCTGAAACCAAATTGATGATCAGAGATCAAGCCATTGGAGAAGAGGAAAGATTTCATATCTGAAGCAATGATGGATTCCATGACTTTGCTGATAATTGGGAGAAGGCTGATTGGTCTGTAGTTGCTGGGATCTGTTTTTGCACCTTTTTTGTGCAAAGCGGTGATGTTGGCAGATTTCCAAGCAGATGGAAGATGACCTTGAGCAAAAGAGAGGGTGAAGAGAACAGAGAGAGGGAGTGAAAGAGCGGAAGAACATGATTTTAGGACCCGTGGGCTGATGCCGTCAGGTCCAGTTGCAGACTCAGAGTCGAGGGTTGACAGAAACTTTTCCACCTTGTCAGGAGGAAAGGACACAGAGTCCAGGAGCAGCTGGGTACGACTGGGTACAGTGGGTACAGAGAGGGATGGGTTTGGGACACAGGATTTAGAGGCAAACACAGAGTTGAGGCATTCAGCTTTTTCACGTGCGGAGTCAGCCGTGTGGCCATTTAAGGTGAGGGAGGGGATGGAGGGGGAACAAACACCAGAAACAGATTTTACCAGATGCCACCAGGATTTGGAAGAGGGAGACAGATAAGAGAGTTCGGTCCTGAGGACGGAGAGATATTGTTTCCTGGCTCCCCTGAGGGTGGACACACACTTGTTTCGGGCTTTGTGAAAGGAAATGAGATTTCCTTCCGTTGGATTTGCTTTCCAGGAGACGAAAGCAAGTTGTTTCTGGGCAATAGCCTCACCACAAGATTCCGTGTACCATGGACGGGAGGAAGGGTATGACAACTGAAGACGAGAAGGGATAAATCTGTGCATGAGAGAGAGCAATTTACTTTGGAAGAATTCCCAGGATGAGTTTATGTCAGAGGCAGTAGAGATGGGAGACCAGTCCAGATGATTGATGGCTGCTTGAAGACCGTGCCAGTTGGCCTGAGTGAAATGCCAGACTCGTCGACGCTGAGGAGGCTCTCTGAAAATGGTCAGAGAGATGTCCACTTTAACAAGCACATGATCAGAAGAGCCGATTGGAGCAGAAGAAGAGCAGCAGACATTTTCAGGGAAGTTAGTCATAACCAAGTCCAGAAGAGAAGATTCTCCGTTGACTGAGATCCGGGTTGGGAAATTGACAGATTGTGTCAGTCCCAGTGAGTCACAGAAGTCCTTTGCTGAAGAGCCATGGCTGGTGAGAGAGGTACCCACACCCAGCCAACTGGCATGGTGACAGTTGAAATCACCACATATGAGGAAGAGAGAGTTGGGATGGGTAGATAGAAGTTGGTCCATATTATCAGACAGCGAGATGTAGATGGAGTCATCACTGTTTGGTGGACGGTACAACACGCATATGAACAAAAGGTGGGAGCGAAGGGGAAGCCGTAGCCAAAGGTATTTCTGGGGGTGAGGTGGAGAGAGGGCAGTGCAGGGCGAGTGAGGAAGAGAGTTTTTTATAAAGATAGCAACCCCACCTCCAGGACGAGGCTCAGGTCTATCATACCGGAGGAGGGAGTAACCTGGGAGAGATACCAAGGAATCAGAGACATCATGAAGGAGGAAGGTTTCTGTTAAGCAGATCACGTCTGGTTTGTCAGAAGCAACCTGTATGGAGAGATCAGTTAAGTTTGAGCGAAGGCCCCGGATGTTTGAGGTCCATACTGTTAAGGAAGAGGAAGGGGGAGCATCGGATACAGAACAGGGGGGGGGGGGGAGCGGTAGGGCAGGATGTGGAAGAGGAGGAAGAGGTAGGGAGAGCTGTTGCAGGTGTGTCAGAGATTACAGAATAGCTTGGAGAAAGGGAAGAATGGGGCGGACAAAAGGTTTGATGGTGTTTGGGTGAGGCGCAGTGAGGTGTTATTTGAGGAGGGGGAAGAGTGAGGCAGAAGGTTGAGGAAGATGAGGGTGAAAGTTGGAAGGGAGAAGAAGCGGGGAGGACGCTTTGAGGAGGAGGGGTGAGAGGGGAGTCTAGGAGGGGAGGAGTGAGGGAGAGTCTCGGAGGGGAGGGGTGTGGGGGGAGTTTAGGAGGGAAGGGGCAGGGGGGGAGATTTGAAAGGGATGGGTGTTTGGGAAGATTTGGGGGGGAGGGGCAAGGGGGAAGATTTGACAGAGATGGGTGATGGGGAAGATTTGGAGGGGAGGGGTGTGATTGGATTTTGAAAAGTGTACGATTAATGGGAAACGAACATTTATTGCAAAATGAGTTTCTTGAGACATTCGAGTCAAAAATACGTTTGAGGACGCTGAAGGATGGGCGGAGTTCTGGAGAGTTTAGGGAATGAATGAAAGATGCACTGTAAGAGATGGAATTTTTTTTTTGAATGAATAGAATTGGTGAGCAAGTCGAAAGCATCCTTTTATAGAAGTAGAAAAAAGTGTTATAGAATATGACATAATAATAAAGTTCTTCAGGGGACAGATGAAACATGTATTAACAACTTTTTTTTTTTTTTTTTTCTTTTTTTTTGTATACAAGATCGAGGCTCGTGATTGATCACGTGATCTCGAACAACGTGGTCGAAGAACGAAAGAACAAATAACGAAGAACGAAAGAGCAAAAGAACGAAGAACGAAAGAACAAATAAGAACGCACAAGCGGATAAGAACAGGGAAGGAGAAAACATTTTTTTTTTTTTTTTGAGATTTTAAAACAAGGGAGTATGGGTGAAAAGACCGTGAAAAACAGACACCGAAAGTAGTTGCAGCGCAATCGAAGAACCGCTGAGACAAAAAACAAAAGCCTCAAGCCAAGGTCTGAGGACACGGTAGCCTACTAGTACTACACTAGGCCTCAGAATACACGATACGAAAAAACCGACGATTCTGTACACAGGTATGAAAAACCAACACCGAGAAACCTATTAAAGTCACCCCAATAGGTACATGCACCGAAAGAAAGATAAAGATACGACAAAACATTCTACATTTGAACCACGGCATAGACACAATCCACGTTGTGTATGTCAAAATCAGTGTTATCACAGCTTCCTGAGGATGGGCCCAGATTATTCATTTGATGACACATACCAGCAAACATCATCCTGGTTTCTTTCTGCAGGAAGAGAAACAGTCCCTTGTAAAGAGGTAAGCAAAAAAAATAAAAATAATAATATTAGATATATATATATATATATATCGTTGTATGTAAACGTTAAAATAATAAAAAGCCAGTGAGTGCATAATGTACAATCAAATATACTATTTTATTTATGAAAAAAATTCTAACACAAAGTGATGATTTTTGTAAAGTTCTGGGAAGAATGAGTTAGTGTGCACAAAGCAAAAAGCGGAGTTCAGCAATTGGTTTGCTTTGTCTGTCTGTCTACACACGTCAGTCTATGATCGAGGAACTACTTGATTTCAATTGAATGGTATATTTTGAATATTGTACAATTGGAACGAATTGGAACGTTAATTGGAATACGCACCTGCAGTTTCGCAGTACGTTGTCTCGGAATTTGGCAAATTGAACGGAATCTCGTCCCGATCGCTCATGCGCAGTAAGGTAACTTTTAAAAGACTGTCTGCTTGTCTGGCAGTTAAAAAATTGAAAATCATTATAAGTGGGAAAGTTACTGTTTTAGGGGTGTCATAAAGGACACAGGCACGATAACTAATGTAACGTGTTAAATAAGATGGCGCAAAAGATACTATATCAACGGCGGTAAACTTACGAAAAAAGTTTTTTTTTTTCCAGCCTTTAAAACCTTTATTTTATTGCAATTGAATTATATACTTGAACACCGGAGAACACAAATAGCCTCCTTGGCACTTTCAACAACCTCCCGTTTAGCAGTAGAGTAAATGGACAAAATATTTACACTGTATTATGCCCTGAGGGCAGAGTAATTGTGAGATCCAGCATTCAGACCAACATTGCAGCACCTAGCGCTGTTTTTTAATTTCAAACATTATGCAAGAGTTCAAAACACCTTCCCTATGTTCTTTTTATCAAGATTGCATGGGACAAGGTGTTCTATGAACTCTCTCGTTAGCCTGCGCTCATGAAGCGAAAAACGAGATTAAGCGATCGGCTGCGTACGTACGCAGGTATGTACGTATGTCGTACGTATCTGCATTTTTAAAATTCATTTTTGCAACAACCATTAGTGCGATTCAAACAGAATTTCCATCATAGTATGCATCTACTCGTGTATAATGTTCAGTGAAATGTATGATGTCACAGGTCACATGGTACCGGCGCCATCTTGGAAAACCCAAAAAAAATTGGACATCTATATCTCTGAAACCGCTCCATGGAAAAAATTGAAACTTAGCTCACTGTAAAGAGCTCCACATGTAGAATACGTGTTTTTAATGATGACGTCATTGATGCCTTCATCATGACGTCATTCGACAAGTACACGCTTAGTCCGATCAGTTTGAAATTTCTTAAGCCTGATCTATGCAACAATTATATTGGAGAATGTAAATTTATGATGTCACCAGTCACATGGTCTGGCAGCCATATTGGATCAAAGAAAAAAAAAACCTTACAAAAACAGAAGAGTTGACTTGCACCAAGTCGACTGCGTGGGGTAAGTACTCTATGAATACCATCTAGTTTCTTTAAGTATCTAGTCTAGGGATGTATGAACAATCATAAATGAGGAATGAAAAAAGAATGGATGTGTGCATTTTGAATGGGAGTAGAATGGAGGAATGCACAATAACTGCCAAAATAATGTCAACGATACTCACAGGCTCCTTCAGGTGTATAGTGCCTGAGAGAAAGAAGAAAAAATGAGAAAGAATAAATTCATTTGAGACAATACGCTGACAGTCCACAATGTTGTCCATAATATTGGAAGATGTCATACTGTGATGGTAGGGTCCCAATACCAATCCCACATATGTTGTGTTAATTTATCCAGTTTCCTAATGTCCTTGCAATGCATGTAAAGGTACAAATATCCGTTATTTATTTTACAGTGCTGGTGATCCCACAGGTAATTTAAGTGCAAGATCCTTCGTAAGCACGTATCAGTTGGAGAAAAGAAAACTGCACATTATAGATGGAGATGAGGTGACCAGGAACTAATCGAGTTCATTTTTACAACATGAATTTTTCAGGAAGGTTTCCATTCAAATAATGTCCCTTGTCAAAGGAAACTTCCTGTTTTGAGACAGATCTTGCGCATCGAGGATAGTTTGCACCCTTAAAATGAAAGCTGAGGCACAACACTTCCTACTATCTCGCTGCAAACAGGTATCAGTTTCCTACCCACACTTTCCTGGTCATGCATCAGCAGCCACTTCCTTAATCTGCCCCTCTCTCGCTCTTCCATTAATGCAATCTTCACTCGGTTCTCGAGATCTATCCGCATCAGAGTGGCGACCCGTTCAGGGTTGTGCCCCTTTGCCAAAGAAAACAGCTTAGGCAGCCCCATGCCTCTGAAGATGTGAAAGGAGTGGTTCTTTTTCTTCTTCTTCTTGATCGAAAATGTTGCGGAACCATTTTTCAGAAGTTTGATCCACATTGCACATCCTCTTCCAGTTATTTAAGTTGTCAGTTCACCATTACTTTATGTCCTACCCTGAGTCCAGTTTTGGTATTAATCTTCTCTCTGTATGACTACTTCATGCTATTTCATACTGTTCAATCCTCATCAGCCTGCTCTTTGCATCAGCCTGCATCAGCCTGCCCTGGCACAACACCCCATTTTCACAACTATCAGGAACGCCTCTTCGTGGTTATTATACTCCCCAATGCAAGTCGGGGGCAAAATCTTCCCCATTCTTCCCTGCTGACCGGATTTGTCAGGGTAGTGCGGTCACGGTCAGTGCTGATCGGTGCCCATAGTTTGCACAAAGTGGACATAAAAGTTTTCATCTTGTATATTGTTCAATCAATTGTTCATTCCCTTGCTTATAATATGCAACTGTTATCCCACTGCCATACTCAGTTTATATATACCCTCTTTCACCTTGCTCTTCCATGAGCCTCGACCTCGAGAAGTGGAAAATGAATAAGTATCAAGAAATAATCGTCTAAAGTGGAAGTTGAGTAATTGCAAAGGGATATTTTTGAGAATAGTGTGAAAATGGGCAATCTGTGAATGTCGTGTACACCTGGGGAAGAGGATACAGCACAAACAAAGAATAGGGTACGCTAGGACGTACTTGTATATTGTATTTCTTGTATATATACTAGAGTAGCTCATGGTGGTTGAGTATGCACTTTATTGTACAGACCTAAACTCTTCAGGAATCCACTAATTGAAGGTCCAGGAACAATATTTGGTTGGTAACACATTTGCCACTGACGGCGAAATAGCTGAAATGACCACACCCCTTTTTGGGCCACGCCCCCTTTTTGCCGTGACTGTATCTACAGAACCGTTGGACCTAGGAGGTTGCCCGACCACTCAAAATTTGCGCAATGGCCACATTATGGGGGGTCAGTAATACATTTTCATATCCAAAAGTCAATGGTTTTTAAGATAATTGCCAAAAACCGATTTCAACATGTTACGAACTACAATATTATTCGTAATTGTTCCTGTTCCTGTTCCTATTGTTCAATTACTTGATTCCTGAAGAGTCTAGACTAGACTAGAGTCTAGACTAGAGTCAAGACTAGAGTCTAGACTAGAGTCTAGACTAGAATTTAGTCTAGAGTCTAGACTAGAGTCTAGACATGGCTAGAAATTCCGGTCATGGGTCATAACATATTCCTTGGAATGGGACCTTTTCACATGGAGAAGATTGTCATCGCTTGCCTTGGGAAGTTTTTAGGCTGTATCGGTATTGATCTGGCTTTGATTGAGACTGAAGCCTTTGGCAAGGTCGTTGTAGAGAATAGTGTCATGACTGGAGGTCACTATTGCAAAGGCAAGGAGGGAATGAGTCTTGTATCAGAGGTGATGACAGTTCTTATGTTTGAGAAGTTTCAACCTGACCAGGACAGTACTAGTTGTGAATTAGACCAGAAAATAGAGACCATGGAAACTAAGATGCAGCAGGCTTTAGATAGTGACCATACAGAGTTCAGAGAGATTTGGGAAGAAAGCAAGATCTTACATGCAGACTTGAAGAAGTATTTCACCGAATGGAAAGAAACGGCCTGTAATGAGAATGTGAGGTACTGGAGCTTGTTTCTGGATGAGCTGTATCCTATCCTGAGAGATCTTACACACTCTATTCGGCAAGGCGATTGGCATCTTTTCGTTTCAGCTGTGCGGAGGTGCATGCCTTTGTTCTTCGGGTTTGGCCGGACAAACTATAGCAGATGGGGTACGCTGTTCCTTGAAGATTGCCTGGACCTACAAAGGAAGTTCCCGGGTATCTACAGATGCTTTACAGATGGTGGATGGGTGATGTACCACACTACCCAACAAGGCAGTGCAGTAGGATTTGACATGGCACTCGAGAAGTGTTACAATAAACCCGCCAAGGTTGCTGGAGGTATCATTGGGATGACCAGACAGAAAGAAGCAGTAGCCTTATGGAATCTCCTAAAGCATGAGAAAGATCTTCATGTGGCACAGCTGCTGGAATGGTGCAACTTGGGAGACAAAGATGACAGTGAGCTGAGCCTACACCATGAGTTCAATCCAAGTTCTACGAAGATTGGCCATGTTCGTGCAAAGGCCCTTCTGGATTACATAAAATCCATCAACAATCCGTTCGACGCTGGAATCAGACTTCAGAACATCTCTACTGGAGCTGACATTCCCCAGGAGGTTGTCGACGGATTACTTGAATGCCTGGAAATTGGTGAGAAGAGTTATGAAGAGTTTGTTGAGACCAGATTTCAGGATAAGGAGAAGCACCTACATGATACAATCCCTACCAACCGCAAGACTGTTTTCGTGAAACGTACTTCTACTCCGTTCACAGCGAAGAAATCGATGGCGAAAAAGGATGCAGCGGAAACGGTTAGGTACATTGACTATGCTAGAGAAAGAGGGTACAGCATGCTAGAACTCCTGAAGTATGAATTGACCAGCACATCCCAGTTCCTCACCACTGAATGTAAAGATGGCATCAAATTGAAGAAGCCCGATAAAGCCTCCTTAGCCAGGGAACTTGTCAGTCGCCTTCCACAGGAGACGAGGAATGTAAAGAGTGACGCTCAGATGACAATAGTGGACTTCATGGCACTTGTGCGTAAACTACCGATGAAAAAGATGGGCCTTCACACATTCGGGGAATTGGCTGAGAGTCTTTCCAACAGGATTCTTGCTACAGGCTCCGTGTCCACAAGAATAGACATTATTTTTGATGTTTATCAAAAATCATCAATCAAGCAAATGGAACGGGCACAGCGAAGTTCCTCAGAACAAATCACAATCACCATTGGGTCTGACAATCAGAAACTCCCTGTCGATCTTGATATGTTCTGGAGCTCAATGTTGAACAAAGTTCGGTTGCAGGAGTATGTCTTCAAGTGGATGCTGCAGAATGTCGAGTCGGACAAGGAAATATTCTTTGGAGGAGTATATGGGGGTGAATGCAGGAAACTGTTAGCTGGCACTGAAACACAGATCGCAGAGCTCTCAAGCAACCAAGAAGAAGCCGATGACAGAATCATGTTCCATATTAATGATGGTGTTGTGAAACACGGGGTTCAATCAGTCTTGGTCGACTCGCCTGACACAGATGTCTTTGTCAACCTCATCTTCCACTTCAACACAACCTGGCAACTACAAAAGCTGTACGTGAAGCTTGGTAACCGGAAAACAAAGAAAACTGTACCAGTCCACATGTTGGTTGATCAACTGGACAACGGTTTGGTGTCGTGTCTCCCAGCCATTCATGCTCTCAGCGGTTGCGACAGTACCAGCAAGGTGGGTCCAAAGCTGTCTGGCCTGAAAGCATCCATCGATCTCTCCCTACTGGAAGGGTTTGGTGTAGAAGAACTGTCACCACAGATAACAAGCAATGCTGAAAAGTTCCTTGTGTCTGGATTAAAGAAGACCGACTGTTCCACTTTCGATGAATATCGATGGGAGCAGTACCACAACTCCAAGAAAGAACTGGACTTCAACCAGCTTGTGTGCTGTTCATCAACGCTACGAGAACACATAAAGCGAGCATTTCTTCAGTGTAAGATGTGGTTGCAAGCCCCAACTCCTGCCGTCACCAAACCAGATCCACTCCAGTATGGGTATGAAGCAACGGACGTTGGCATAACACCAGTGATACTGCCAGTATCGTGCAGGCCCGATGACCTGCCTCCTCCATGCAAATGCCCAAGAGCATGTATGAGTACCAAAACGTGCACTTGCAGAGACAGGAACATTAAATGTGTCACGTTTTGTGGCTGTAGTAAAGGCGAAAAGTGTAGAAATCCAAATAAGTAAATTCCAAAATAGGATGATGCAAAAGGTATAAGTGTCATATAATGTTGTGGCCTTGGTGGTATCATACAATTGTAGTTCGTAACATGTTGAAATCGGTTTTTGGCAATTATCTTAAAAACCATTGACTTTTGGATATGAAAATGTATTACTGACCCCCCATAATGTGGCCATTGCGCAAATTTTGAGTGGTCGGGCAACCTCCTAGGTCCAACGGTTCTGTAGATACAGTCACGGCAAAAAAGGGGGCGTGGCCCAAAAAGGGGTATGGCCATTTCAGCTATTTCGCCGTCAGTGGCAAATGTGTTACCAACCAAATATTGTTCCTGGACCTTCAATTAGTGGATTCCTGAAGAGTTCAGGTCTGTACAATAAAGTGCATACTCAACCACCATGAGCTACTAGAGGAATACTTGTATTTGTATATTTCTTTCATATTTTTTATTTCTTGTATGTATTATTATATACTAGGGCATGCCCGTACTATATATAAGCTAGGACGTGCCCGTACGTGGGTGCCCGTTCCTTGCCAAAAAAAAAAAAAAAAAAAAAAAAATTTGTGTAGGGGTGTGTGTGTGTAAACATCCTAGGGCGTGCCCGTACGTGGGTGCAAAAAAACATGCGTGCAAACAACAACAAAAAAAAAAACTTTGAAACCACGTGGCAGTAACGACCACAGAACCCCCCCCCCCTCTATTTACATGAATGGTTTGGTCCATTCGCAACGACCACAGAACCCCCCCCTCTATTTACATGCAATGGTTTGGTCCATTCGCAACGCCAAAGCGAACGGCGAACGGCTAAATCGCCATAGCTCGGTAAGTACTTGTCCGATTAATTTAAAACCTTGAAAAGGCACATCCTCGGGTCCCCAGCAATATACCTGGCAAGTTTCAAGTATATCGGACCCGTGGTTGTCGAGAAACAGCGGTCACAGACAAACACACACACAGACACACAGACACACAGACACACAGAGATTGCTGGAATTATAGATAGATTATTATTATATATTTTTATATATTTATTATTTATTATTTGTATACATTTATTTGTATGTATATATCATTATATATTTATATATTTGTATATATTTGTATATATTGTCGTGTGACTGCTCTCAGTTAATACCGGGAGTGTCACGCATAGCAAATCGAGCGTTAACTTCGAGGCGACGATCAAATACGCACTCGCCATACAAGCGCGGGAAGAATAAAGAAGAAGAAAAAGCTGGCAGCTTTTACCTGTCAGTCCCCAAGCAGTCTTCAACCCTGCAAATTAACTCACACGAAAACGGATGGTAAAGTTTACAAAAATAAACAGGTTTATTACCACGGATGCCGATAATCTATATATATATAACACAGTTTGTGTGTGTGTGTGTGTGTGTGTGTGTGTGTGTGTGTGTGTGTGTGTGTGTGTGTGTGTAATGTTACCGATAGACTCCTAAACGGAGAGGCTCACGTACTTGATATTTGGCACAGACATGGCCATTGAGCCTGGGAAGAACATGGCCGACCTAAAAATTTATTTCATAATATTTTTTTACCATATTTTAACCTCAGCGCAGAATATTATGACCGGAATCTGACCGCGAGCAGGGCAGCGCGCTGATTCGCTCAGAGCGATCACGTGATGTTCGTTGCCGCCATTAACTCAGTAACGGTTCGCACGTATTTCAGAGCGAAAAGCGATTGCGTTTTTGCCGGGTACTTCTGCATGATTAGCATTTAGCATGATTTAGCATGATTTAGCATAGATAGTAGCATGTTTCACATCGATTTTTTTTCAGCGAGCAGAAGTACCCGGCATTGTACGAATAATATATAGACAGTGCCGTGTAGGGCGGACTGCGGAATGATGCCGCTGTGGGAGCGACCGAGCAAGGTCGCTGTGGGCGGGGCCGAGCGAGGAAGCTATGGGCGGGGCCGAGAGAGGTCGCTGTGGGCGGGGCCGAGCGAGGTCTGCGTTAGTGCGTTGCCGTTGCCTGGTATAAAAAGATGGTGCTTGATGCTCTCTGCGTCAAGATACGGACTTGATGTCCGTATCTTTACAACAGACATTCCAATGATGATGATGATAAATGTAATACCACTCAAGGAAAGCCCACAACTCAAGAGAGTGGAAAAAAACAATAAAATGAACAAAAATACGGGGAAGGAGAAGCAACCACTCAGAAGAATGACAGAAAATAATTTCCCTTAAATTTACCGTGTTCACCAACTAGCACGACCAGATACAGGACACCAAAATAATTTCCCTTACACATATCGTGTCCACCAACCAGCAAGACCATACCACTTACCTCTGGATCAAACTGTATTTCAAATTTTCAAACGGTTTTTACATGCTGCCGTCTCCTAGCAACCAATGAAATTTTTCAAAAATATTGTAGTACATTTCTTTTTTAATAATGTACCATATTTACGGCAGTATATTTATTTACGCCATGAGTAAGGAAGGAAAATTTCCAGCGCGCTGATTCGTTCATTCGCGCTCATTGATGACGATCACGATCACGTGATGACGTGATCACGAATGATGTTCGTGACGCGATCACGTGATGTTCCTTGCCGCCATAAACTCACAGCAAGTAGCATAGATTTTAGCATGATTAGCATTTACCATGATTTAGCATGATTTAGCATAGATAGCAGCATGTTTCACATAGATTTTTTTTCAGTGAGGAATATTATACACGGATTCTGACCGGTGGCAGAGCAGCGCGCTGATTCGCTCAGAGCGATCACGTGATGTTCCGAATAAGCACAATCAATTGAGTGTGCCGCATGACCATGACCATGACCATGACCATCTGACCATGAGAACTGCAACGTCATTGTTGACTGGCCCTCCCCTTCCCTCCCCCTTCCCCCTCCCCCCTTCCCCTTCTCCCCTCCCCCTCCCTTTTCCCCTCCCCTTCCCTTTTCCCCCTCCCCACCCTTTTCCCTCTCCCCCTCCCCCTCCCTCCTACCCCTTCCCCACCCTCTCCCCCTCCCCCCTCCCCTACCCCTCCCCCTCCCACCCCTCTCCTCTCCCATCCCTCCCCCTCCCCCCCTCTCCTCCCCTCCCCCCTCCCCTCCCCCTCCCCCACGTTTATACACGGAATGCCGGGTACTTCCCCCCCTCTTCTCCCCTCCCCCCCCCCCCCGTTCCCCTCCCCTCCTCTTCCCCCTCCCCTCCCCTCCCCTGCCCGGCAATGCCGGGTACTTCTGCTAGTACAAAATAAAACGTGCGATAATTAATGTCCTATTTGGAGCGCTCCCACACCAGACACATAAAACACGCAAGGGAATATACAGACTTGGCATTTAACATGGAATATTTTTTTTTCTTGACTTGGGTTTACTTTCTGAACTCGGTATATCAATCTGGTGAGTTTCTTTTACGCTTCGGTGATTTCTTTGTTGAAAGAACCATGTCCCTGATTGTCTGTCGCAGCAAGAAGTCAACAACAGGATTATATCACAGGTGGCGTGACAAAATGTACGGACAGGTACATTTGACGATTGGCTTCACAATCGGGTATATAAGGGTTGTTGCGTTCTGTATTAGTGGAAAACAATTGCTGCACGTCTACAAAAGTTATTGCCGCTTCACGTGGAGATGGTCCGTCAACTCGACAATGCTGTTGTCATTTAGTGGTGGCTTTACGAAATTCCGGCATGAAACAGCGTGCTATTGCTCGGCAGTATGGCATCACTTAAGGTCAGGTGTCAATGATCCTTAAACGAAATGCTCAGAGGGGTGTCCCTACTCCAATACCGAGGTCAGGATGTCCCTGCAGAACCACAAGGAGGGATGATCGCCAGCTGCACCGGTTAGTCCGCAATGGCTGTACCAAGTCAGCTAATCGGCTTTGGGCTGAGTGGCAGCAACTGACAAATGTGCCTGTATCCAGAAGGCTAGTCAACCAACGACTGGTTCAAGCAGGCTATCGTGCCAGGGGTCCCCTGAGAAAGCCACATCTGACCAGACAACACCACCAGCGCCGATTGCAGTGGGCCAGAGAGCACCGTCAATGGCAGCCAGGACACTGGAATCATGTGTTCTTCAGTGACACGTCTAGATTTCTGGTCTATCGTCAATATGGCCACGTCCGAGTGCGCCGACAAGTGCATGAAGCCTACAACGAAGATTGTATAGTGCCAAGAGTCCAAGCTGGAGGTGGTGGGGTGACCGTTTGGGCTGCTTTTCATGCAGGGGGCAAAACTGACCTGGTTGTTCTGAATGGAAACCTGAACCAGTTCAAGCACACGGCCATTCTGGAAGAAACATTGCTTCCGTTTGTTCGTGCAGCCTTTCGAGGAAACTTTGTCTTCCAAAATGACAATGCACGGCCTCATCGTGCTCGCATGATCCAACACTTTCTTGCTGACCGTAGTGTAGAGCATATGGAGTGGCCTGCCATGTCCCCGGATATGAATCCGATAGAGAACTTGTGGGCAGAATTAACGCGTCAAATCGACAACTTGGACCAGCAGCCTGCCTCTGTGCGTGAATTGCAGCAGGCTATTGTAATTGCATGGCAAGCGATTCCTGTCCAAACCTTGGCAAATCTCGTGAACAGCATGCCTCAACGTGTACGTGCTCTCCTGAATGCTCGTGGGGGTTACACGAAGTACTGAACTGTAATTTTACTGTCCGTAATCCCAGTCGTAATTTAACTTTTGTTTTTGTTAAAAAAAATTTTTGGCTAATGCTCAAAATAAAGAGATACTTCTGGAAAACGCACAGAAGTTTAACACAGTACTGTCCGTGAATTGAGTTCGATATCGGTTTACATCACTTTCAAGGATCAATTTATTTGTTTCGAAATGTCAAATGTGGTTTTTGTTTCTTTTGAAGGTCACATCAACAAAATCTAGAATAATTTTAACATAATTCCAATGAACTTTTGGTTCTAAGTCATCTTGAAAAGTAAGTTCACCCCTACAAAAAAAATATTCCATATTAAATGCCAAGTCTGTATATCAAAAATAAAGGCCGTGCGCGTGTGTGTGGGCTTAGCTCGATCGGATGGTGTGTCAGGGATCGTCAGGCTCGAGCACGCAGTTTGGACGTGGCTCCGGTGTTGGCGGAGGAAGGCCACCCGGTCGTTGGCGCGAACCAGGCCTCGACGCGCCCTTGTTCCCGCGCTGCTCGGCCAACGTACGCTGCAGCGGCAAGCCTCGCTTGTACGCTCGTCGCTCGCACGTGAACACAGGGGAGGAGAATCGTCAGCGCTCCACCGTCCGTCGTCGCCCAACAAGCAAGGATCCAGGGTCAAGAACGCAAGGAGGGAAGTCGTGGGCAAGAAGGGTCCAGAACGAGAAGGGACGAGTGGGGAAAATGCCGGCCAGCCAGTTATTTTATTGGCCGTCTCGTGACGTCATCTCTCTCTCTCTCTCTCTGCCAATCCCCGCCGGCCAACATCACAGGCTCAACTCTCCACCAATGGCCGCATCACCCCTCTCTCATGCCATCGGTCGGCGGCCAATTAGCACGCCGCTTCCTTCCACCTACCTTTCACCAATCCGAGGGAAGCTTCTTGCCCTTCCCTCTACCAATCGGCGGGCTTCATCCTGCCTCGTCTCCCTATTGGTGGTGTTTCGTCCAATCGCTGCCCCTCTGGGAGTGTCTATTTCCTGCTTGCTCGATGTTTCATCGCCATGCCAGCGCAATGCGCGGGTGCTTCCTGCCTGCACCTCCGGTGAGTTTTATTGTGGGGGAAATTTAATTAGTAGGTGTGTGTGTAGCTATTGGGCCTTTCCTGCTCTACGTGCCGAGTGCGTTGCCATACGGGACAAAAGATAGATCATCAGGTCTCACACACAGGGGAATTAGCATAATCCCTACTCCAGTTAACACAAGGATCATCCTTGTATGATCACAAAGATACACTTACACGAACAATCTGCCTACACAAACTTATTACATGTGGGGTTCCCCATCACGATAATCGGAGCATGATACCTACACAGATCTACGTGATCTATATATTACTCTATCCCAAAATTCATAACAATATTATATTATATTTTGTTATCTTGCATTCATTTGTATTCATTATTATTTTATTTCATATTTTATATTATTTCTATATTTATTTCTTGTCTACTTTTATTTCATGGATTGCCCTTTCCATCTTATCTTCTCTTTCTTTCTTTCTTTCTTTCCTTTCCTTTCCTTTTCTTACCTTCTTTCTTTCTTTCTTTCTTTCTTTCTTTCTTTCTTTCTCTCTCTCTCTCTCTCTCTCTCTCTCTCTCTCTCTCTCTCTCTCTCTCTCTCTCTCTCTCTCGTTCGAGAGAACTGTCTGGGGTTATACAACAACAACAACTCCCCATCTTCAATTTTTTACACTCCCAAAACAAAACAGGATGAATTGAGTTAGCACAACATTATATCTACATTGATGGGCAGTTTTAGAGGTGGTTTTTTTTTTAGAGGTGTGAAAACATTTTGCTACCTCGGAGACATGCTGAATGGAGAAGGTGGATCAGACTCGGCAACGGTTGCGAGAGTGAGATGTGCATGGAAGAAGTTTCGGGAACTGAGTGGCGTGCTGATGAGGAGGGGAGTGTCATTGAAGCTGAAGGGAAAGGTGTGTGCTGCATGTGTGAGAAGTGTTATGATTTATGGGAACGAGACATGGGTCATGAATGTGGAGCAGCAACGAAGGCTGGAAAGGGTGGAAATGCGAATGGTTCAGTGGATGTGCGGAGTATCGTTGAGAGAGAGGAAGACAAATGATGAATTGCGAAAGATGATGGGAATAGAGCCTGTGAGTGATGCTGTGAAGAGGAACAGGTTGAGATGGTTTGGTCATGTGTTGAGGAAGGATGAACGTGACTGGTTGAGAAGAGTGATGGAAATGAATGTAGAAGGAAGTAGAGGGCGGGGAAGACCGAGAAAGACTTGGCTAAAGATGGTGGAAGAAGAAATGCGGGCAAGGGGGTTAACAAGGAGAGATGCAGAAAATAGGGCAAGATGGAGAAGATTGTCATGGGGACCGCAAGGCTAACCCCCGCTCTAGCAGGGAAAATTGCCTTAAAATGCATGTCGTTGTTTTGTTGATGGGCAGTTTTAGATGGAACGTACCAGCAATATAAGAATAAAGTGAAGTACACTCGACGCAATAAAGAATGGATATGTAATGATTCATCGAGTTCACATGCTATTGCATTTTGACTTCAACTGCTTACCTTTTATTGACCTTATCATTTTACATTTCTTCTTGTAGATGCAGGATCCAAAAGCAAAAATAGAGAGAAGATAAAGGATGAGGATGGCGGACCACCCAACTATGACATGAAGGGTTATTTCATATTTCAAGCCTTTATAGAAGATATGTCTCCTCGCTCGGCCGTACTTGTTCTCCACCAGACAGCTGTAACTTCCAGATGGCGTTTCTCCAGTGATATTCAAAATACTGATGATTTGCAGTTTATTTGGGACATTCTTGTCCACCAAGACCTCACTTGCATCAACCAGATGTTGCTTTGGATTCAGCCAAGTAACTTTCGGGCTTGGTTTGGCTTCAGCCTTGCAAAAAAGCCTGGAAGAGGTGTTGTCGTTCATGAACTCAATCCGTAGGTCAACGACCCGGGGACGCACTGTGGGAACACGCACGCTAAACTTATTGACTAAACTAAACCATTCACTAAACCATCATTCATTAACTAAACTTCTTATTCACTAAAACATTTCAGTACATTGTTATGCCTCCGCCCCGAAGGTGGCCGGAGGCATTATGTTTTCGGGTTGTCCGTCCGTCTGTATGGGCTAAACCTCGTTTTTCTCAGCAACCACATGTCCGATTGACACGAAACTTTCAGGGTAGGAGTGACACCTATGCAGAATGTTTCTATGATAATTGTAACGTCATAGGTCACGTGGTATGGCAGCCATCTTGGATTGAATGAAAATAATTAAAAAATTATTTCTCGGAAACCCCTGAATGGAAAAATTTGAAACCTGGCGCATTGTCAAGTACTCCCAATGGGGAACAAAAGCATGACATCATAGGTGAAGTGGTATACCAGCCAAAAATGTTTTAATCGAATTCTTTATCCTAAAAATATGAAATTGCATGCACATGATCTATGACCCATTTGTATTGAAATATTAAATTTATTACAACATAGGTCACATGGTTTGGTAGCCTTATTGGACTCAACCTAAAACCTTAAAGAAAACACCTTCTCCCAAACCATCAAATCGATTGACTCCAAACATTACATGTGTCATTGACTAGGCATGCTGATTAAATGTTGATCACAAAAATATAATTGGTCACGTGGTTTGGCAGCCATCTTTAATAGAAAAACAAACCTCATCCGATCAACACGAAACTTCACAAATGTGATCCCTGACACATACATATGCAGATGTACATTTTTAAGGTCATATGTCACGTGGTGTGGCAGCCATATTAGCTTGAAAGTTGATATTTTAAAAAATCCCTTCTCTGAAACCGCCTCACCGATCGATGTGAAACCTATCATGGCTGGTGAAAATGTGATACTTTAAAACAGCTGGAGGGATTTAAATCAAACTTGTTTATTTTTAGACAAGTGAATGAGGGCATTTACCCATTGTGGGACTATGCGGAGGCATATTGGCGACACAGTCGCATTGCTCTCGTTATCCAATACATTTCCACACAAAATGATATTTCTTGTAATGGACTGGTTGTAATCTACAATCGACTAGTTATAATCTACAATGGACTAGTTGTAACCTTCAATGGACTAGTTATAACCAACAATGGACAAGTTCTAACCTAAAATGGCCCAGTTGTAATCTACAATGGAATAGATGTAACTCACAATTGACTAGATGTAACTCACAATTGACTAGATGTAACCCACAATTGACTAGTTGTAACCTACAATTGACTAGATGTAACGCACAATGAACTACTTGTAACCTACAATGGACTAGATGTAACCCACAATGAACTACTTGTAACCTACAATGGACTAGATGTAACCTACAATGGACTAGATGTAACCCACAATGAATTACTTGTAGTCTACAATGGACTAGGTGTAACCTACAAAGGCTACAATGGCCTAGTTGTAATCTAAAATGGCATAGTTGTAATCTACAATGGACTACATGTAACCTACAATTGGCTAGATGTAAGCCACAATGGCCTAGTTGTCATCTACAATGGCATAGTTGTAATCTACAATGGCATAGTTGTAATCTACAATGGACTACATGTAACCTACAATTGGCTAGATGTAACCTACAATTGTAATCTACAATGGCATAGTTGTAATCTACAATGGACTACATGTAACCTACAATTGGCTAGATGTAACCCACAATGGCCTAGTTGTCATCTACAATGGCATAGTTGTAATCTACAATGGACTAGTTGTAACATACATTGGCCTAGTTGAAATCTACAATGGGCTAGTTGTAACACACATTGGCCTAGTTGTAATCTACAATGGACTAGTTGTAACATACATTGGCCTAGTTGAAATCTACAATGGGCTAGTTGTAACACACATTGGCCTAGTTGAAATCTACAATGGACTAGTTGTAACCTACAAAGGCTACAATGGACTAGATGTATCCTACAATGGACTAGATGTTGTAAGTTGTAACCATTGTTAGTTTTGTAGACCCGAGAATCAACAGAAGGGCAATTTTGTCTTGTTATTGTGTTGATAGCAAATTATATGGATTGCCCAAATCGTCAGTGTCACTTCTATATGGTGTTATGACTGATGTTACTACAGGTCTTGTCTTTCCTTGATTCCATGTGACATCCTGGAATGTCTGTGGCTTTGTAAGCAACTTCAACATATTTTTAAAAAATTTTTTTTACTCACCATTGACACGAAGCTTTGTTTCATTTCCTTTTCTTGTTGCTAATACATACGTTTTGCCACGGTTCTTGTACTGAAAGCTACATGTGTACGTCCCCTCGTCCTCCATCTTCAGATCTCTGATCCTCACCGACCCATTGCCCTCACTTGGCTTTCCCACAGGTTCAAGCCTCCCTTTGAAACTCCTATGTACATGATTTGTTTTGCTGATGTAAATCAATTCCTTTATTCCTGAGCTCGGTTCTTCATAAGGTGCTTGAGAAAGCAACAAACTCAAATCTTTAGTCAAGTTTCCTTCTTCGTGAGTAAAGAGACAGGGAAGAATCACATCGTCGCCCCTCACTCCGGTCACCTCTGGTCGCACACACAGTTTATTTGTTCCTTCACTTATGCAGTTGTACATCCTGTCCTGGCTTTGTGAGTCTGTGTGGGAAGTGGGATAGAACACAATATGTTTACTTCCAGAGGCAAAAATTCATTTTATGAATTCACAACAACTCTTTTTATCCAGGACAATAATATAAGCAATGCTTCCAAGTACTAAGCTTATCATCGAGCAAACCTCGGTATTAAATGTTAACATGCAATAAGTTATTGGTTTATCAAGTGTAGATTCACAAAAGTTATTCAAACCTCCATGGGAAGCAAAGCTGAGCTGCCATTTTGGATGTTAGCCCTTCGCTGGAGCAAGACCGACACTAGTCGGAACAAGACCGACACTTCCAAGATAATGTTCGACTTGGATTTTGTCCCGATTTGTCTTGTCCATTAATATGAATACAGAAAAGCCAATATTAAGGGATATAAATAACCTAAATGAAAATAATTAATAAAATAAATTAGTAACGAAATTATAATAGAATAATAATAATAAATAATTAAATAATAATAAAAGAAAATAATAAAAATTAATAATAAATAATTAAATAATAATAAAATAAAATAATAAAATTTTAAAATAAACAATAATCTATTTAGAAATCTTGGCAGAATGGTCTTTAAGATTTACTTTTAAACAATATATTCATTCATATGGTGCCACTTTTATGTCTTTAAAGAAGAGTGAAGAGTGCACATACATGACAAAGAAAAGGCACTCATGACGAAGAATGAGACTGATGTTTTATAGAGGAGAGAGCATTACATGAAGACTCACCGATTAATACAATTCCAAATGTGACAAAGAGAGAAGAATAAAACAGAAAGATCATTGTTTCAGAAGAGAAGAATAAAACATAAAGGTTAGAGAAAGGAGATCCTCGACCTGATTTGGACTTCACAAAGCCTGTGAGTGTTATGAGTGGATAGTTTCACAACGTCAACGTCGATAACTCAAAATGACCAAAAGTTTACTTCTCTTCAAAGGCAAAGAGGATCCGATTGGCCCATTTTGCAGTCTCCTCCCACCATGTATTCAGACTCTGGAGTAAAAGTACCTGAGGCACCGCAGACATCGAATCGACATTTTTTTTGCACCGATTCTCAGTTGTTTCTTCATCTGAATATCTTGAATCAAAAAGACGTGTCAATAGCTGAACATAAAACCAGAATGATCACGATTTCCTCATGTCCCATTCAGTGCATTGGGAATCTGATGTCAATATTATCATGATGTTTCATGATACTATGTGGAAAACGTCAGTTGAAATTGTTCTAAGACCAAAATATTAGACAAAGATCAGTTTATTTCATAGTCTAATGTGTCAGGCCACGAACTTCGTGATCAACCATTGTATGTCGAAGAAAGGGAAGATGGAGGGAGAGAGATTTCTGAAGATTTCCTTTAGCCTATTGAGTGTCTAATTCAATGGCCTTCCGGATCATAAGCTGTGCCCCATCCATCATCAAGGTTTTCTCCTTTCAATCCACAAACAATGGGTCCACAACATTTGTTATGTCCGAAGGCCATCCAATTCAAAGAGTGAAATATTTTATCACAAAAATATAAATGAATATTTACCCTCGCCTCCCATTGTAATTTTTAAAGAATGATAATTGTGACGTCATAGGTCACATGGTATGGTTGCTATTTTGGAAAAAACGAAAACCTTTGCACCGCAATGTCTCCGAAACTGATCAAAGGGCAAAAATTGAAACATGGCTCATTGTCAAGTACTCCCCATGGGGAGCCACATATATTTATGATGATGTCATCAGTGCCTTCATTATGACGTCGTAATTAGACAAGTGGAATGCTTGATCCGATCAGTTTGAAATTTCTTGAGAGTGATCCACACAAATATTGTATGGGAGAATTAAAATGATGACGTCATCGGTCACGTGCTTCGGCAGCCATATTGGATTGAACATAAATCTACGTCATCAATAAACCACACAAACAAAGCAGCTAATAAACACCACACAAAATACACCATACAAACACGTCCTGGCAATGGCCTGCAATCTCTGATTGCTCTTTTTTGTTACATATATAAGCAAGTAAACAAACCATTCAACACAGGTCTAAGGAAAGAAAGATAGAACCAAAGGATACAATGAAATATAAACTGAAATCGCCCAAAAACATTTTTTTTGCCCTACAGGAGTGAGGCTCATGGAAGATCAAGTTGGGACAAACGTCAAGTGAATGAACCAACAGCAAACGGGACAAAAGTAGAGGTCAATGATATAAATACAATTCATACAATGAAGGATAGTGCATAAATTATATACACATTACAAGCATATCACTAATTTATTTCCCTGAACTATACAATATCCTTCAAAACACCTTGTGTCCATGAACTCATCAAGCCCCTTTTACTCTGAGAAAAACCAAATTGAAGTTTTAATATTTCTGACACCAGGGCATTAAATATAAATAGCCATGAGTGGGCCGACGGTCATCTCTCCAGGTTGTAGTTCAGACCTCTGCTGATATGGGGACCCCCATGGGAGTCCCCCTGTCCCATGGGAGTCCCCCTGCCTCAATGGGAGTGCCCTGCCTCACTGGGAGTCCCCCTGACCCACTGGGAGTTCCCCTGCCCCACTGGGAGTCCCCCTGCCCCACTGGGAGTCCCCCTGCCCCACTGGGAGTCCCCCTGTCCCATGGGAGTCCCCCTGCCTCACTGGGAGTCCCCCTGCCCCACTGGGAGTCCCCCTGCCCCACTGAGAGTCCCCCTGCCCCACTGGGAGTCCCCCTGACCCACTGGGAGTTCCCCTGCCCCACTGGAAGTCCCCCTGCCTCACTGGGAGTCCCCCTGCCCCACTGGGAGTCCCCCTGCCCCACTGGGAGTCCCCCTGCCCCACTGGGAGGCCCCCTGATAGAAAATCGAGAAATTTAAGATCGAGGAATCCTGTGGACCATCGAGTGGAAGGGCTGTATTGGGTTTCAGAGCAATAGGTTGGTAAATAAAGGACAAGTAGAGATTCAAAGTTTGGGGGGTAACCTCCTCCCCCCCACCCCCCCTCCCCCCGCCCTTCGAGAGCCCCATGATCCGAAATCGAAATATCGAAGCCTGATCGATTGTGTGGGCGACTGTCTTGTATCCATGTGTCAAGTTTCAAAACAATCAACCAGGTGATAAGGGAGGAGTAGCAAAATCAGCAAAAAAGGTAATGGACGGACAACTAGACATCACGACCCATTTCATAATGCCTTCATTTCGTGAATCGAGATGAGATGATCTAACAACATTACCTGAGATTGCATTGCCCGATGGCCTTTCCATGTAACTTCTCTTTCCTTCATAAATATATTGCAAGTTTGGCTGTGGCTCTTGAAAACGCAAATAGCATACGCACCTGTTCTCGCTTTCCAGTAACCCTGAAAAAGAAGACCACAAAGAGAATGTAACTTTAATTTTACATGACACACGATTCAACAAATGAAATAAGGGAACTAATCTTGTACAGTTCATAAAAGCATGAACAGGTTTTCAGTACATACATAGAATGGGCAACATGGAGATAGATGTAGGAGAAAATAATTAATTAATTTGTTTGTTGGAACAATCTGGTGTACTAAACACCACTGTTGATAACATTCCATTTTATGGCAAAATTATAGGCAATAACCTCCAACATATGATTTATACAGGTCTTTGATCCTTGTATTTTGAACTAGAACAACACTCTTCAACGTCACGACGTCGACCGATATGCCTCCACCCACATTATTACATCATTATAATACTTGTACCAAGTTTGATTTAAATCCATTCAGCTGTTCTCAAGTTATCACATTTTTACCTGACATGATGTAATGAAATGAAGTCGAGACCTCTTTCCCAGATATGAGGCTTTATTGAAATATATCTCCACATACCCGAAAACACAGACAACACACAACATGCATTTTAAGGCCATTTTCCCTGCGAGAGCGGGGGTTAGCCTTGCGGTCCCCATGACAATGTTCTCCATTTTGCCATATTTTCTGCATCTCTCCTTGTTAACCCCCTTGCCGGCATTTCTTCTTCCACCATCTTTAGCCAAGTCTTTCTCGGTCTTCCCCGTCCTCGACTTCCTTCAACATTCATTTCCATCACTCTTCTCAACCAGTCACTTTCATCCTTCCTCAACACATGACCAAACCATCTCAACCTGTTCCTCTTCACAGCATCAATCACAGGCTCTATTCCCATCATCTTTCGCAATTCATCATTTGTCTTCCTCTCTCTCAATGATACTACACACGTCACACATCCACCGAACCATTCACATTTCCACCCTTTCCAGCCTTCGTTGCTGCTCTATGTTCATTACCCATGTCTCGCTCCCATAAATCATAACACTTCTCACACATGCACCATACACCTTTCCCTTCAGCTTCAACGACACTCCCCTCCTCATCAGCACGCCACTCAGTTCCCGAAACTTCTTCCATGCACATCTCACTCTAGCAACCGTTGCCGAGTCTGATCCACCTTCTCCATTCAACATGTCTCCGAGGTAGCAAAATGTTTTCACACCTTCCAGCTTCCCGCCGTCTCCAAGATCCAACTCAACATTTCCTCCATCTGCAGCTCCCACTGTGCACACCTTACATTTGAATGTAGCTGCCACACTGGTTAATGACCCTCTCAGACCACTACATTTTTTATGAACCCACTCTGCGCACATTGTACATTGAATGGAGTTCACACCGACACCCTTCCTGCACACAGCACACAGCCACTTCCCAGTCCTTTTCACCTCACCACATGCTTTACCACTTGCCATCACCTTCGTCTTTCTGATATTCACCTTCAGACCTTTTGTCTCCATACATTGCTTCCACTTGTTCATGTTTTCCCTCAGTCCATCCATACTTTCTGCAATCAACACCAGATCATCTGCATACAACAACTCCCACGGTAAACCCTCCTTTACGTTCTGAGCCAGCACCTCCATCACAGCTACAAATAGTAGTGGACTTAGTACCGACCCCTGATGCACTCCCACCTTCACCTCAAACTCACCACTCTTTTGTACATTGCCATCACTACTCTGATCAACCATTCCTCCACTCCTAACTTCCTCAATGCCCATGTCAATACTTTGCGTGGAACCCTATCGAATGCTTTCTCCAGATCAACAAACCCAAGAAACAACTTCTTCCTCTTCTCTATGTACTTCTCCTGCAACTGCCTCACAATAAAAAGCACGTCTGTCATGCCGCTTCCTGGCATAAATCCAAACTGCATTTCATCGATCTTCACTTTCTTCCTTAACCTCCTCCCCAACACCCTTTCCAATACCTTCATTCCATGCTCCAAAAACTTTATCGCTCGGTACGAGCCACACTCCAGAGGGTCACCTTTCCCCTTGAATAGAGAACAGACTATCTCTCATTAACATCCAACCACTTTCAAGTTCAACCACATCATCCTCTACCTTACTCAGCCTCTCTTTTAATGTCTCCCTTACTGTCACCTCTTTCAACCTCCACACCTTCATTCTCGGTTGGTACTTCACCCGCCGAGCTCTCCTCGCACCTTTCACCCTTATGTCGCAGACAACCAAGTGGTGCTGTGAAACAGCCTCCTCCCCTCCTCCCCAATCACCTTTGTGTCCTGGAGGTGCCCTCTATCTCGCCTACGCACCATCAGGTAGTCAACAGTTGTCGTCGACCCACCTGACGTGTACGGAACAAGCTTATTATCCTCTTTCTGGAACTGAGTATTACAAATCAACAAATCAGCTCCATCAGCAAACTTCAAAATCCTTTCACCTTCTCCATTTCTCACACCATATCCGTAACCCCCATGAACCCCCTCAAAACCGTCCATACTTCTTCCCACATGTCCATTTAGGTCTCCTCCAACCACAACAACTTCCTCATCTTTCACGTTTTCCATCAGCTTCTCTATCGCACACCATAACTTGTCCTTCTCTTCATCGCTCCGACCAGCCTGTGGAGCATATCCCGAGATGACGTTCACCAAGAGCTTTCCAATCATCATTTTCACCATCATCAACCTTTCACTCACTCTAGTCACACTCACCACACTGTCTACAAACTCCTCAGAAAACAGGACAACAACACCATTCACGCCCTCCGGGCACCCTTGCCACACAAACCTGTATTTCTGTCCCTGCCTACCCTTCACCATTCTCACACCACTTCCCTTCCATCTCGTCTCTTGCACACAACATATGTCCACTCTTCTTCTGACCAATACTTCCACCACTTCTCCTGATCTCCCTGTCATTGTCCCTACATTCCATGCCCCAAACCTCAGAAACCGATCTCCACTTCGGGCTGTACCCTGCCCATATGTAGTTGTAATTGTCATGGTTCTCTTTTTGAGGCAATGTTTTTATGGCCGGATGCCCTTCCTGACGCCAACCCTCTTAGTCGCCTCTTACGACATGTAGGGATACGGTGTACCTATTCTAAACCAGGGTACACACGGATACATCTAAATTCTAAACCCTAACCCTATAACACAGAATAAAATAATAATATTAGAACTACAGAGAAAGAACGAAATAGCATTTCCAACTAATCGATAAGCAAGCAAATGACCATTTAACATTCCCCATCATATATATATATATATATATATATATATATATATATATATATATATATATATATATATATATATATATATATATATACATACATATGTATATATATATATATATATAAATATATTGTTGCGGAAACGGAGCACAGCACTCCCCTTAACGGGGGGGGGGGGGGGGGGGGAGTTAATCCCCCTTCTATTTGCACTGGCCGCCTCCGATCCTGAAGCTACCCCACTCCTCCGTGGTGGGGTAGCTTCACTCAAATCCGCAACACGGCACCCTCATCCTCCAGGCACGTCCCGGGCCTATAAAACTTTAACTTAATGTGGCACGTAGGTGTAATTCCCTCTACAATTAACCTGACCCTGAGTGCGACAGTTTTAAAACACAAATAAGTATGTCCCTCTGCTGCATTGCACCCTACCTAACAGAATCACGCCCACAGGATAACCGAATTGCGGAATTGTTTTCAAACTAAACATGTACGGTGGGGAGCATTATTTACAAGTGATGCTATTTCATTATTTACACAATGCAACCCAGGACCTGTGATTTTTTTCTTTTGGGGGAACAAAAAGACAATCCTGTGGGAGGGGAGGAGACAGCATGCACTGCATTGACGCACCAGCACCAATAAAGAGCACCAAAACACCAAAGCACCATAAAGCACCATCACCTCAGTTCCATAAAACAAACACACTGTTGGTGGTCTTGCTCTTTGGCTCCCTCTGCTGGCCGATGTTCTTCCAGATGTTGTCTTTCTTGTGGCCTATTTGGTGGAAATAAAACAAAAGCACAACCGTGTCCACTGTTTTTATTTATGGCCCACAGGGGCTGAATATGGGTGGTTCACCTGTGGGCTTGGTGCCACCTCACTGGGTCCGCAAGCAAGATCTTGGGCCATCGTGGCCGGTCCCAGCAGAGGGGCCATACCCCAACCCGTGGGGTCCATGAGTGGTGCCTGGCCACAGACATGTGGTCCATAAAGTGGTGCATCGATGCAGGCAGCCAGTTGCGGGGATTCGGGCACACCGACGCGGCCTCCCGCACGCTCCCCTCAGTGCCCAGAGAGCACGATCCATGGGTCGGGGAAGGAAGACAGAGAGGGCAGGTTAGCGAGGGCAAGGGTGCAAGGGTACACATCAAAACAAGGCAATGCAGAATGAGGGGCGCATGGGAGTGAGCTGAGAAAGGTTCGTCCCTACATACACCCCCCACATGTGACCTACACTGCCCCCCTTGCCCCTCCCCGTATTTACAAAAACCTACACATTTACAAATCCGTCACTACGTCTCGTCCTCCCCATATCTCCCCTAATACCAAATTCATCCACAATCCCAATTTCTAACCAAATTTGCCATCACCCAATTCATCATCAATCCCTCTTAAGGAGGAAGAGATGGAACAACAACACAATGTCACACCCACGTCATGATGTGTCTCATATTCCAAACATTTGCACAAAAATAATAAAAACATGGCATGGTGTGGAGTTACGTCACCTCAGGTGAGTGGATGTAGATGGTGCGAGGAGATTTCAATCCTAACTACTAGTATAGGCATATTTGGAATTTCGTGTATTTTTTTTGTTAAAAGCAAAAACTCAATTGATTTTGTAAGAAGGTATCATAAGCTTTAAAAAAAATTAGGGTGGCATTTTTTCTGAACATTCTAAGACTATGAAATCCAAGATGGCGTCCAAAATGGCCGCCAAACACTAATAATGCGATATCTTCGCGAGTACATGTGATACAATTACAAATAAAGTGTCTAAATATATGTTTTCTGAGACCAGGAATCGAATGGAATCATCAAATTTATGTTATATGTATGATCTACATGCCAAATTCCAAAATGGCCACCGTGCACCCGCAATGTAAACTATACCTTCTCCCTTCGCATGTAATTACAAACAAAGTATCTATTTAAAGACATGTATTTTTCACAAAGAATACATAATTAACAAGCCAACAAACAGATCTAAATAAAATGAAATACTTAAATTACTGTTCAATCTCTTAAATCGTTTAAACAGGAAGATGCAAAAAGTCATACTGATTAAATACCTGGCTTTCATTTAGTATTTTTAACAATGGATATCAAGTGAATTATAATTTTGTGAATGTCATAGAAAGTAACACCTCAATCTTCACAGTCTTCATTTATCCCTGGTTGGACAGTTTTGTTGTTGCAGCTGAAAACCCAGCATCCACAAACTTCCGTACATGGGATATTGTTCTTGCGACAGCTGCACCTTCCTTCGCATCCACGGTTGCACCCGCACTTTATGAGGTGCAATACTGCTTCACGAGCTGGTGGATTCAAACAGCGAACTGGAGAGAAGTTCTCAGTGTGGATGGCTCTCAGTGCGGTGTTTAAAAGTGACATCTTCATGTTTTGTTTCATAGGTGACCTGCCGATCAGACTTGTATGCACATACGAAATGTTGTGCCAGCACAGATGCACTTTGGTTCATAGATTCGGCCCTGCTGATTGTTTTAACATGATGTAAACCTTGGATAGCAAGCTTGCAGAGGAGTTGAAGCAAAGCAGGTGGTTCATAATTATCAAATGCTCCTTCGAATTTCCACGGGGTTGCGCTTGCAATGTCTCTTCTCAGTATTTTAGATGCTTTCAGAAGGACTTTCACATCTTCTCTTACGTCTTTTGTATCGGAGGCCAACGCACCAGCTAACAGGGTTTCCTTGGATTTTGTAGAAAGTACTTGCTCAGGTTTGGTTTTGTCTGGAGGCCTCGTGAAGTGCACATCAGCGATGTTGTCCAAAATCAGTTGCTTTAAGTATGGTTTGTATCGCGGATTGTCGGGTAAAGGGAACCCATTGGCTTCTAGCAAACCAACATATGATTGTTCAATGTCGTTCATATTCAAAGCTGAACTGTTAGATGGGTCATTGATTTCAGTTTCCACCATGTCGAGCATCTCCAGGTCAGACACTAACTGTGCAAAATGAACATGCTGTTTTGGAGGTCTGTTAGCTTTTTCTATGTCTCGTTTTGCATGGCCTAAGCACAGAAGGTGATACTTCATGTCCTCAGCAACTGCTGTAAGAAGATCAGATGAGCCTACAACATTGCTCAGTCTAACTTTCAAAAGTTTTCTGTCTGTTTGTTGACCAATGGCTTTGAGCTGAGCTCCCATGTTTTCAGTTGAGACGTCGTGCAATTTGTCTGCTTTGTCTTCCTGACAAATGACACACATCTCCTTTTGTCGAAAGCCTGACTTCTGGTAGATCGCTGTGATGTGGAAGCACTTGTAGATGCAGCATCAGATTTTTTCGGTCGTCCTTTTGTCTTCTGTTTTATACAACTGACGCTGCCTGTCGCTTGTCCTTTCTCATATCGGGTCTTGGCTCGTTCAATGCATGTTTTATGTGTGAGATCCTTATAACATGTCTTGTGGTATGAAAAACCATTCTGTAACAGTTCATGGGCTGACAAACCTTTTATGCGATTCTTTAATGTAGAGAATTCTGTTTCCCCATATGAACATCGAACATCAGTTGTTGTAATTACTTTCTCTACTGAAGGCAAAGAAGGACGAAGCACATAGTTTGTATAATCTGTTTGCTTGCTGCTTAACTGGCAAATAAAGCATAGTTCAAAATCCACCGTTTTTGACTTCTTGTAAGATGAAGACTCTGCCATTTTGGTTAATCTAAGGTCTCTAAGCTATGTTATCCTGGGTGATGGTTGCTGTGGGTACATGCAGCCTGCAAAAGAAGAAAAGAATATGTTAGTACACCATAAAATGGACAAGTGGAACCTTAACACTATAAAGCGAACAAACTGCTGCCGGTGACTGGATTTGAATGTCAATTTTCCGGCCGCCATGTTGAAATAAAAAAGGCAGCCTCTGTCTGAAATTGTGCAAAATAAAAAGATTAGTAGTCAGGTGGAAGTTATTGTTATTATAGTCACCTCTATATACAAGTTCCAAGCAGTTCATGCTGAAAACAAAAAAAATTAAACCACATTAAGTTAATTTGAGCGTCAAATTTAGGGCGTTTTGCTACGGTGGCGGCCATCTTGGATTTCAGGCCGTTAGAATGTTCAGAAAAAATGCCACCCTATATATTTTTAAAGCTTATGATACCTTCTTACAAAATCAAGTGAGTTTTTGCTTTTAACAAAAAAAATACACGAATTTTTTTTTCATGACAAATATGCCTACAGTATACCTTCTAAATGCCTTTAACACACTTTACACTACCCGGGGTCTTTCCCTGCCAATCCATTGGCCATCTTACACTCTATGCGGTTTAAAGAACCAAATTCCCATTGACCAAACTGTGGTGCTTCATCAATTTGGGGTCTCACTCCCCCGGTTCAACTCCCTGTGCCTTTGCACAATTTCAGGACTGGGTCATGTGGCTCTCCCAGCAGGTCTACCCACCTGCACACCTCCACCACTGCAGTTGCCTCCGAGCTTACCTGCTCCTTACCTAACCTATCTACCTGGGAAAGGCCCTCCTTGGCGCTTACCCCACTCGGTGCCCACTCTGGCACTGGGCTACCCGGGTCCGTCCTCCGGATCCTCGGGCCCCATCCACAACTCTAACGGCTCCCAGAGCCCACCTGCGGCCTCACCTGGCCGACATCCTCACAGTGGCAGAGTGCCCATTTAACTACACACACTAACAGGCCACACGCCCAGCCATTTCCATGTCACTAATGCACCCATCCAAACACCATTCTTCCACACGCATCACAGATGCCAATATCCAACCACAATTTACCTGTACCCTCTACCTAACTCTTAAACTACCCGCCCCGGGTATTCGTGATGGGGTCCATCCTCCCCATACACTCCCTTCGCACCAACCACTCCACTCCATATTTTCCACCATACTCACTCCACACCATCCATTCCATACTCCATGTATTCCATACCATACATTTCATTCAACCATGCTCACCTGTATTGGCACACCTGTGCAATCACTCCTACACCTGGTGCTTCCGGCACCCTCCTTCCTCCAGGACCATTTGCTCAACACAACACTCAATCACCATTACTCACTCATACACTGCTCCATACACTTTCGATTCTCAAACACACGGCATCATCTGATCCACCTGGTTTCCTTCTAACTTGGTGCTCCCCGTCTTCCCTTTAAACTAAGCATATACCACGTCGTTATCATCCAAACGAATCTACCAACGTCCCCACTACCTGTATAATGTCGCTACTTAAATCTCCAGTTACCTATGGTCAATCTTCTCTAGATGCCTATCATTTTATCCTAACCCTCCCGGGCTAGTTTTCACTGCCAAACCCCATAAAACTATAGCTCATGTGCCCCGTATTGTGAGGGATGGTGGATTTGCCATCCCACCACATCGGGCATCTTCTACTATCAATTTGGCCCATCCAATTTCCTGCAAATCAAAATTTGCCAATCACTGCCAATCATTCTACCAATCATTAATTTGCCAATCATTACTGCCAATCCTATCCACTACTTTCAATTTCGGATCCAAAACACTATCATCATCACAGTCCACTATATCTGAGCCTCGGTGCGTCGTTACATTCTTAAAACTCGGCTTCGCAAAGCCGAGCAATGAATTCGGGTGGTTTGGTCGCCTGCAGGTTGAGTCGGTCCGGCATTCGGTTCAAGGGAGGCGGCATGCTCGGCCCGAGATTCCACGCACCATCTCGGCGCGGATCCTTGCGGTCTCCGGCCCGATGGCTCGATCCCGCCCGGCCGGAACGCCGCAACCACAAGGGGGCACCGTCCGCTTCCTCCTACCTGCCCTTGAACTGGACCGGTCGCCTTGCCCGGCAAGGCCCGGACTCGACCGTGCGGGGCGGGGCCAGACCCGAATCGTGCACGACACTTCGAAGAGAAGCGACGCAGCACCGATCCGCGCCGAGCCTCGCATCCAACAAAGCGCACCGCATGCCGAGTGTTCGTGTCGGCTATCCGTCACCCTAAACGCTGCCCCGTTTAACGTCGATGCCTTACTCGCATGCTCACACGCATACGTGACCCTTTTCACACTCACCAAACCCGGCGTTCCAACGCCACCCGTACATTCCACACACTCCGTCCATTCCACCACCGCACTCCCTGTTACACACCACACCTCTCGCGCACCCTCTTGCGCACACTCGTCGTTCGCACACTTTGTTCACACCTCTCCTCCGTTACGTCCTCCATAACACTCACCATGGGCGTGCACTCTTGCATCCACCCACTCACGCACTTCAATGGGCTCTCCCACACCCGTGCCACAACCAACTCAGGTGTGCTTTCTCGCACACTCTCACCGTCCATCCCAAGCGTGCATCCTCACACCCGCTCCTCCACCAACTCACTCTCCGGGTCACTCTCACCCTCGCACGTACACTCCGACGTGCATTCTTGCTCGCACTCGGTTTCACACTCGCGCTCCGATGTGCCCTCTCGCACCTGCGCCACCACCAACTCACTCTCCGTGTCACACTCCGTACACTCCGACGTGCATTCTCGCTCGCACTCGGTTTCACACTCGCGCTCCGATGTGCCCTCTGGCACTCGCGACACCACCAACTCACTCTCCGTGTCACACTCCATACACTCTGTTTCAAACAGACCCTCCGACGTGCATTCGCTCTCGCACTCGGTATCACTCCCACACTTTGTAACACGCTCATTCCCCGATGCACACTTTTTTTCCACAAGCGCGCCATTTCCACTCGCACAACTCACAAGGGACCCTTCACCAACGCCCGGATGCTTTCTCGATCCCAAGCGCGCGAAAATTCTTTCTGCGCCAAACATCCTTTTACAAAATCTCCCCGCACAATATACAGCACGACTCACCTGGGCGCTTCTTCTTCTTCGCTCCAACACCACCTGCAAATCTTTATTGGGGTTATTAAGCACAGCATCGTGATGTGAGCAGGGACTTTGCACATTATCCATTCCTTCCTCCAATTCCCGGGCTACCTCCGTCGTCTTTTCAATTTCAACTATACCCATTATTTCTTTGTTTACCTCGACGACCGTTGGCTTTAATAAAATTCCCTCTACCTCAGCGGTCGCCGGCTTTTCCATACCCCGGGTCGCGATGTCTACCCCAGTCCAGTTACCTGTGCTTTTCTCCACTTCGCTCAACCTGCGCTCCTCGAGTCGCGTTACCTCGTCGTGCACCCGTGTGCCCCTCCCGCTCAACCTGCGGTCAACCTCCCTCTCGGCTTCCCTCACCTCATATGCGGCTTGCCCCCTCGCCAACCCCTCATTAATTTATTTGGCTTGGCCAATTATGCGCCCCAGTTTGTCCCCTAATCTGCTTCCGAATCCCTCAAATTTGCTTCTGAGTCCCTCCAATTTGCTTCCGAGTCCCTCCAATTTGCTTCCGAGTCCCTCCAATTTGCTTCCTAAATTATTGGTGTTGGCCCTTACTTCTTCCCTCATTGGCATTGCATCCATCTTTTCCACCTCCTTACTCAATCCCCCGAATTTGGTTTTCCAATCATTTCTCATTTGCTCTCCATCGGCCCTCATTTCTGCCCTTAATTTGTCCCCCTCTATTCTCAGCATCGCGGTGAATTGCGCCACGAAGTCCCCCACATCAAAGCCCGCTGGTAGTGGTACAGCGGGCGTGGCTACCGTGCGCTCGTGTGAGGCGCCATTTTGTGCGCCTGAAACCTCATGCGCGAGGGCGCCATCTTGTGCGCCTGAACCCTCCGCAACCCAATGCGTATTGCGCTCCTCCTCCATTACTCCCAAATCCTCCCCTCGGTCCTGGGTCGACTCTAAACCCTCTAACTCTACCCCCACCGGCATCCGGTCGCCTTGATTATCCATGGCACGATTTAAATTTAGGATGTGAAAATAAAATTTTGGCCACTAGTAATTTTGAGTGCACTAAGCGCACTTCAGGTCCGAATCCCACTCCTGACACCAATTGTTGCGGAAATGGAGCACAGCACTCCCCTTAGCGAGGGGGGGGGGGGGGTTAATCCCCCTTCTATTTGCACTGGCCGTCTCCGATCCTGAAGCGACCCCGGGGAGGTGGGATTGGCCGAGGCGATCGGTCAAAGGATTCCCGTACGCCCCCGCCGAGCCCTCCACAAAGCAGGTGGGCAACCCCGTTCGAGACCGCGGACAAGATGTTATTTGCCGAGCGGGTTAGCAGCCCGCGGCTCGAACCATGAACAAAAACTAGACCCGATCCTAAACGTTGGCCAAATCGTGCCACAGGTATTCAATGGGGAAATCACAAAGACGATCGGACGAGCATGAAGAAGAAGACGAAGGTAGGAAATAACAGGATTTATTATTACTAATTATGTACAAGTCAAAGAAACCAAGGAGAAGGAAAGAAAACGAAAGTAATTTACAGAAGAGGAAGACACAGTGCAATTCTACTTATCTATACAGTCTTACTTATTCCCCAGACAAGACAAACAAAACAAACTCACGTACACAAATGGATGAATGAGGGCAGGAACGAAAGGCTGGAAGGGGAGGAAGGTTCAGCTGGACGCAGGAGAACGGCCGGGCCGGGAGTGAGCAGCCGCCGACTCTCCACCCTCGGGTCCACACCGCCGGGATGTTCGCAGCAGCGCGTCGGAGCTTGACGTGGCAAGGCTGGTTGGAAACAGCGTCTCCCTCACTCGTACTCCCGCAGGTTGCACGTTTCTCTTCACCAACTCAAGCGCCTTCCTGACAGAAACTCCCTCGCTCATCTGGCTCCCTCAATCATCTCTGGTGGGGGCGTCGCGCCGCGGGTTATATATCATGCCCTACCAAGCCATACCCACTGATTTGTGGTTGGTCGTTCGGGGCTCCACCCTTGGTGACGAGGTGCGGGCCATGCCCGTAATGTAGCTCCTCCCCCTTCTTCTCCGAGGCTTGACCACGCCGTAATGGCGGCAAATGCAGTTGGCAATAAATGCAGTTGGAAAGGGAGGCTTTGGGGGAATTGAAAAAGGGGATCTATCTTATTCGATTCGGTGCAATGCAGTGTCAACTATTAATGGGAAACAGAGCCTTATAGGCCTACTGACATAGAATAAGAAATAACTATCGAGAGGTCTATGATTTTCTACGTGCATGCGATGGACTCACTAAAAGGACGACCTTTGATCTTTCACACAAAACGGAGGTATTTACAAGAATTACTATTTACAGCGGGTGATATTTACAAACACAGGTTCTCAAATCCGCAACAATATATATATATCGAAGCCTAACAGTTGGAAATCCATTTTAGACTTCCACATTACTCTGTTGGTAGTAAGAGCAGAAACCCAAAAACACTTGCTACTCTTTGATGTTGTGAGTTACAGGCCAATCTTCCACCACTCTTAATTTAATTGGGTCAGTTCTCACTCCCTCACACCTGATAATGTGACCAAGATGCACGTCTTTCACAAACAAAGTGCATTTACTGTGGCTCAACTTCAAGTCTGCCCGTTTGAGGTAAGCAAACACCTGGTCAGAGAACAGGAAGAAGAT
Source organism: Myxine glutinosa (assembly GCF_964187855.1). Lineage (NCBI taxonomy): Eukaryota > Metazoa > Chordata > Myxini > Myxiniformes > Myxinidae > Myxine > Myxine glutinosa. The sequence continues at coordinate 139,624,765 of NC_136265.1, read as the reverse complement.
ATCTAAATGATTAGCAAGGAATTTGTGTAAGGCCACCCGTTGGGCCTCCTCTTGACCTATACTACTATGATCAACGATCTATAAAATGGAATAAGGCTAATTTCTACTCTACTCTAGACATTCCCCTAGGGTCGGTTTGACTGGTTTTTGTGTCTCCAATCTCCATGACATCAATAACTCGGGTGAAGTTACATACCTTCACGCCTCATCCTATTGTGCATGGTTCCATACTGACATTAATTACTCTGATGGCCACAACAGGCCGGTGAGTTCATACAAGGGTGTGACAAATGACTAACTCATCGATTGGTTTCCTTGCCAGACTGGGTGATCCTGCACTGCACCGGGATTATTGCTGCAATGCCTAAGGGGATGGTCACAGACTCCAGAGCCCCAGCTCCACTTTGTCCTCCATGCTCACCTCACCCCTCTGGACCCTGGCCCTCCCCCTGTGGCAGCTCTTCGGACCCCACCTGCAGGACACCCCAGCCAAAATACATTTTACAACTACTGGCAGCTAGCAAGTCCAACCCTATTAGGCAGAGGCCATACATTTCTGCCACCCAGGCTCTTCACTCCGCTTTACCGTACACAATTTCAGGGTGACTAAATCACGTCATATGAAGGGAGATTTTACTCCAGTCATCAACTAGATATTTACTCCAACATCAACTAGTCATCAACAACTAGGCTATGATATTTTAAACTGTGAATATCATCCATCCCACATGATCATACTGAAATCCAGGACCATAGTGTTCATGATTGTGGCGCTCCTTCCTGTGTCCACTATGGCATCTACCCTTATGCCTTCATTTTACACCAAGTTGTCAAACTACCCGGTACCAATTTGTCCACAAATGACTATTTGTCACAACAATGAGGGCTCTGTACCAACTACCATTGCTGAATGTGGCCCTATATGTTCGGAACTTTCTTGTTTACCTGGTTATGGTGAGGGGAGAGAGGGTGTCAGTGACCGTCTATTCTGGGGTAATTGTCTTTCCTTGTGGGGAAACCTACAATCTCTTTCTTTATGACACAACTGGCCACAGTTAAGGTGAGGTGCGCTCCCCCAAAATTCCAGATTGCCCCTCTGAAGTGCCTATTTGGTGTCCCTGTCAATGGCCTTCTATGATCCCACCATTGGGGCTGCCTGCATGCTAAGTTAAAAATCTTATCGTTTTGTCAAAAAAACATGTTTTTGTTATGCAAATGTTTAGAAAAATAATCTTTGATACGCAACATAGAAATTGTTTTTGGTGATTTGTTGACAGATTCAAAACACGTATATTTGCTCTTCGATGTTGTCCCACCAAAAATTTATTGAAGAGAATGAGGGTTTTCCTAAAAATTGAATAGCCCAGAAAGCATGGAGGATTTCTCTTAGCCATCTTCTACAAGACTTGTATTAAATTTCCAATATGCAATTTTACGTGTAGACTGAGGGAAAGGTAGACCTCATGGTTACTAAATAATGGTCAGAATAGAAAATGACTTCAGAAAAAACAGCCATCCTGATATGCGAGTTCAGGTACCAGCGGTCAAGTCTCACAAAATATACCCACCCATTGGTAAAAGGACCCTACGTATAATGAGGGTTGTCTGGGGGTAATGTAACAGCAAGAGATCTAGCAAACCCACCATAGATAGTAAAACTAGAACGGTACTCTCTAGAGTGTATACCTTTGCCAGGCTGCACAGTTTATGCGGTGTATCCACTGATAGGCCGGATCTGGATTCGGACTTGAACCAAAATCTAATCACTTTGTTATTGTTACCTAACCAACGCATCCTCCAAGTTTTGTCATATGTCGTCCACAACTTTTTGAAACATCATGTTATTTATCGTTTTTGTCCCTATTACTGAATGGTGAAGAATCACTTTTAAAATTCTCGGATCCGGATCCAGATCTTCACCAAAATCAAATCATTTTGTCATTGTCACACACCCAGCCTCTACACCAAATTTCGGCTGAATCCGTCCACAACTTTTGGAGATATCCTGTTCACAGCCAAACAAACAAATAAAAAGATGTCATGCAGAGCATGATACTTGCAAAATCCACCGCTCCCCCATAAAAGTTACTATGGATACATCAAATTGTCCATTTCATGAAGATTAAAATTGACAATCTTAATCAAAGCTCGGATCAATCAGATTAAAATTGATGATTTTTCAGAAGAAAATTGATATTAGAAGTTTGACCTTGAGTTTACCTTTGACCTTTTGACCTAAAAAATAGTTGGTTTCCCAATTCAGTGATGTACTATGTAATTGCTGTTTAATTTTCAAGTAAATAGGATGAAAAGTCATGATCTTTCAGATAAAAATTGATGATTTTGTAAGTTTGACCTTGAGTTGATCTTTGACCTTTTTACCTCAAAATTAGTTGGTTTCCCAATTTATTGACTCAATGTGCAAATGATGTTCAGTTTTCAAGTCAATTGGATGAAAATTGATGAATTTTCAGATGAAAATTGATGATTTTAGCAGCTTGACCTTGAGCTGACCTTTGACCTTTTGACCTTAAAATAGTTGGTTTCCCAATTTAGTGACTTCATCGACAAATGCTGTTCAATTTTCAAGTCAATTAGATGAAAACTGATGATTTTTTAGATGAAAATTGATGATTTAGGAACTTTGACCTTGAGCTTCCTTTGACCTTTTGACCTTAAAAAGAGTCGGTTTCCCAATTTAGTGGCTCTATCTGCAAATGCTGTTCAATTTTCAAGTCAATCGAATGAAAATCGATTTTTCAGATGAAAATTGATGATTTTAGAAGTTTGACCTTGAGTTGACCTTTGATCTTTTGACCTTAAAATAGTTGGTTTCTATATTTAGTGACAATCTGCAAATGCTGTTCAATTTTTAAAAAGTCAATCGGATATAAATTGATGATTCTTCAGATGAAAATTGATGATTTTGGAAGTTTGATGTTGAGTTGACCTTTTGACCTTTTACCTCCTTTGACCTTTGAGTAACGAAACAGACCGACACATGACCAAAACTTTCAAATTTCGTCACAACAAACAGACAGGGGTGAAAACATAACCTCCATCCACCTTTAACAGGGCAGGAGGTCATTTTAAACTGAGGTTTAACTTTAACGGAGGTAATAAACAGGGCAGGATGAAAAGTTAAACAGGGAAGGGGGGAATGAGAGATAAAACACAATGGCAATTCAACACAACCGAGAGCAGCCCCACAAAGCCACCATGACACCACATGCAGAACCCGAACAACCACGAGGGGGCAAGTGAGAGAGAAAAGGTAACCCAATGGAACCAAATGTGTATAACACTTTTTAAGGAACGTCGCACTGTGTTTGAGCATTAATTTGGTGGATAACACAGCTTGCTGAAAGTTGAATTGTGCATTCATATGCAGCCACCAGTTGCAGGTATTAATGATAATTTAAATGAATAAACATCGTGCTGCTCCATTTTAAGTACCGTAATGATCTCCATATGTGGGTTTCAGAAGGTGTCTCTACCTGCCTACCAGGTCTCAAAGTATCCACCTGTGTATGTGCGTGTGTATGTTTGTGCATGTGTGTATATGAGAAAAGGGGGTGGAAAAGAAAGGAGAACAGGAAGTGCAGGCAGAAGGAAATGTGTACATCTGCAGGTTTCTGTTTTTGGCTGCTATCTCCACACGTGGGTGGGTTTCAGGAGATGCAACGGAGACCCACCAGGTCTCACCACCGCCGTTGTGTGGATGTGTGTGTGTGTATGTATGTGTGTGTGTGTGTGTGTGTGTGTGTGTGTATGATTTTTCATTCCTCTAATTCACCTGCAATCTATTTAAGTTTTCTGAACTAGTATGATTAATAACTAGCTCTACCTTTCATCTTTTGCTTGGATGAATTAAATTACGTGGCCATCCTACAATTTTCCTGAGCTGAGCCTCTTTCCTGGAATTAAATATGGCTTTTTTCGGCAATATTTCCCATACCATTATCTGCCAACACAAGACTTCAGTGTTGCTGACATCTTTGTAATTTTTCCATATACTCCAGTCCTATCTGTCTGCCATACTAATCTCCTTTATCAAACTATCGTCTCTTATCTTTGGACGAACCTGTTTGCATATCTTAGGAGGATACTATATGCTCGTGTTTGCGTACCAGCTTTCGTGCTTCCCGACAAGCCTCAGCTGATGACGTAACTGAGGAGCAACTTTTTTGTTGTGTAATTCTGTAATTTCTCTCAAAAGATGCATCAGTCATTTTTCAACGGAGATTAAGACGCATGTACATTTATCAGCACACGCGTTGACATTTGGACACATCAGTGCATTTTCATGGGAATAAAGGCAAACATTTGATTTGGAGTGAATGGACAAATCCTCACAGTATCTGGGATTCCAACCTGGGATCACAGTTTTTTTTAGGAAAAAGCGAACCAAACGTGTGTAAAGTAGATATCGATGTAACCAGACCTTAACCGTTCATTACGATTCTTCTCGATGATTCTCGGTTATTGTGCCGGTCGGCAACCTCCGTGAATCATCGGTGCACGGAGTTGATTGGTTGAACAAATGTTTTCCGTTTTTTTTTTTTTTAGTTGTTACTTGAGAATATGCGGATGTTCCTTTTGAGATGACCGTGAGAAGTAACACTTATTTTATAGCAAAAACTAGCAAAAACTGTTATATTTATAGATATATGTTATATTTATTTATAAAACTGCTATAAAACATTTATAGCAAAAACTGTTATAAACTCCCATGATCCTCATCGTCACGGGTTCCGCCATCTTGATGCGAGCCATGCGGTCGATGGCCGATGAGTCGTGGACATTGGGACTCGTCCGTTATCTCTACCATGTCCATGTAGCTGTCACCGGGGATTTTTCATCCATCTCCACCTGCAATGCTCAATAAACTGATGAAGCAAGATCAGTTGTTCTCATCTCGCCTTCCACACGTGAAACAAAATGACTGAAAGATCTTGATAAAAGGGTAAAACTTATCAACAAGCTCAAGCATCCATTTAAAGGGAGACAATATATGACTTAATAAGAAATTAAAATTAAATTAATCCTTCAGATTGAAAGGAGGGTTCAGATTCATCTCATGCGATACACAGCTTTCATTCGTTCTAAATTCATGCAATACATTGATTGGCAGCAACACTTACTCTCTGGTGTGTCTCAAACTCTCCTCTGTAAATTCCATTGTACCAGAACAGATGTTTTGGAAGTTTGGAGAGATAATGCTTTTCACATGCATATTTGTAGGTTTCTAAACAATATTAATATGACCCTACTGCAAAGCCGCAATGAGCCGGCGAAGCCAAAGCCTCTATTGAAATTTTTCGCAATTGTTTATGCATACTTCCACATCCGCAAGATGGCGGCCTCCATGGAGCGATTTGGTGCGTCAAAGCTTCGAAATTCTCAAAGGATCCAGCAAAATCTGGCTTTTCAACATAATACGTACGCGTTCATTCACAACACCGGCTTTGCAGGCCATTATATCCCATAGAGGATGAGACTTCATGACCAGGCAACAAAAGCACCCACCATTATCTTTGTGAAGAAGAGGAAGAGTGATAAATTCTTCCAGATTTTTTACATTCTTCCAAATTGTCTGAGTAAGCATACAATTAGACAGGATTGATTTAACCTTCAAGCATATCACACAAACTGCGACAAAATGTGGTGTAATGGGAGAGTATAGCTTCACACTGATGAGTCTCCAATTTCAGGTGCACAGAGCACGTGAGTAGAAAAAACACCCACAGGCATAGTGACAGAATGCAGAAATGTGAAAGAAGTAAAATAAGGAAAGTGAAAGACAGAGATGGAGGTACACCATCCAAGCTGGATGTGCACACCTTCAAGAGAGTAGAGAACTAGAAAAGCTAATAATGGTAAATGAAAAAAAAAAAAAAGAGAAAGAGCTAAAGAAGATTGATTAATTGTTTCGTGCTCTGCCTGAAGGAAGGTCCTTGGCTGCTTGACATGGGTGATACTGGATGGTTTGCCATTGCCTTCCCAGCAGTTAATTATGGTAGTAATGAAGGAGCTGGGGCTCCCACGTCGATCGGAAGAATGGACGCGACAAAAAGCTGGAATTCATCCGAGTTGCTTTAATCAAACCAAACACTCAGGCACTCTGAAAAGCCCGTTTATCGGGCAGCAATATATATACATATTATCCCGGAGCGTTTGCCCAGGAAAGGCGAGAGGGGGCGTGGCCCAGCGTCCCGACCGAGGCCTGGCAAGTTGAGCGCGGGCCTGCCCGGGCGTCCTGGACGAGCCCGGCATGGTGATCGCTCCGCGTCCTTGATAGGTGCAAGGCGATTGTGAAAACCCAGCGGTAGCCGCTACACACGTCCCCCCAGAATCGACTTGCACCGGCAGGGTCAATTTGAGGGGGGTCCTGATGACCCGGCCGAAGCGACCCCTGGCGGGTCGTGGGAGGGGGTCCGGTGTGGTGGTGGGCGGTCGAGTGGGGGGCACCGTGGACGGGGGGCGGCCTCGCCGTGGCGGAAGGGCCACCCGTGGTGGGTGGTCGACGTCCACGTGCGCCGGCTTGAGGCGGTCCACCGCAATCCGGTCCGACCTGCCGCCGATGTCGATGACGAACGACTTGTCGTCCCGTCGCAGCACCCGGAAGGGCCCGTCGTACGGCGGCCGGAGTGGCCCCCGATGTGCGTCGTGACGCACAAAAACATACTCCGCTGTGCGAAGTGCTGGGGGGACGTAGGACTGGGGGTCACCGTGGTGGGATGTTGGCACGGGGGCAAACCGTCGGGCGGCCTCCTGGAGGACCGAGCGCTGGTGAGCTGCGGACCAGGGACTGGTAGCGTCGGGCACGAATTCGCCCGGGACGCGTAGCGCCTGGCCATAGACAAGCTCGGCGGTGGATGCCTGGAGGTCCTCCTTGGGGGCCGTGCGGAGGCCCAAAAGGACCCACGGCAGCCGGTCGGCCCAACCGCCGTCTTGAAGGCCGGCCATGAGTGCGGCCTTCATGGAGCGGTGGAATCGCTCGCACAACCCGTTTGCTTGGGGGTGGTAGGCCGTAGTACGGTGGAGCTTGACCCCCAGGTTGCGGGCGACCGTGCCCCACAGCTCGGAGGTGAACTGTGGTCCGCGGACTGACGAGATGTCCGCCGGTGCGCCGAAGCGGGCGAGCCAGGTGGCGATGAAAGCCTGCGCCACGTCGGCGGTGGTGGTGGAGACGAGGGGAACGGCCTCCGGCCACCTGGTGGTCCTGTCCACCATGGTGAGCAGGTGTGTGAACCCCCGTGACGGGGGGAGGGGGCCCACCAGATCCACGTTGACGTGGTCGAAACGTCGTTCGGGCACGGTGAAAGGTGCCAGCGGGGCCTGGGTGTGTCGGTGGACCTTGGCCCGTTGGCAGGCCGTGCAGGTGCTGGTCCAATCGCGGACGTCCCGACGAAGGCCGTGCCAGACGAATCGCGCCGACACCAGCTTCTGGGAAGCTTTCCGGCCCGGGTGGGAAAGGCCGTGGAGGGAGGCGAAGATGCGGCGTTGCCAGGTGACGGGCACGATGGGGCGAGGCTGGCCTTGGGAGACGTCGCAGAGCAGGACAGTGTCCGCGAAGGGGATGTCGGCCAGGCGGAGGCCCGTGTCCGCCGCCCGGAGGGCTTGCACCGTGGTGTCGGTGGTTTGGTCCGCCGCCATAAGCGCAAAGTCCACGCCCAGGTGGACCGCGTTCGCGCTGGCCCGGGAAAGACAGTCGGCCACGGCGTTGTTTTTGCCGGCGACGTGCCGGATGTCCGTGGTAAACTCCGACACGGCGGAGAGGTGGCGCTGTTGGCGGGCCGACCACGGCTCCGTGACCTTGGCCATGGCGTAAACCAACGGCTTGTGGTCGACGAACGCCGTGAAAGGTCAGCCCTCCAGGAGGTGGCGGAAATGGCGGATGGCCAGGTGTAGACCGAGGAGCTCCCGGTCAAACGTGCTGTATTTGAGCTCGTTCGGCCGGAGCTGCCGGCTGAAAAAAGCGAGTGGCTGCCAAACCCCGTTCACCCATTGCTCATGTACGGCGCCCACCGCGTAGTCGGAGGCATCCGTGGTGAGGGCGATGGGAGCGTTGAGCACCGGGTGAGCGAGCAGTGTTGCGTCGGCGAGGGCCCGCTTTGAGCTTTGGAAGGCCGCATCCATTGCTGCGGACCAGGCGATGTCGTGCTTGGCCGGCTTGCCCCGGAGGGCTTCGTAGAGGGGCCGCATGAGTTGAGCAGCGCGGGGCACGAAGCGGTGATAAAAATTCACCATTCCCAGGAATTCCTGCAGGGCCCTTATGGTGCGGGGACACGGGAACGTGGTGATGGCCTCGACCTTGGTTGGCAGCGGCACGGCCCCATTCTTGGTGATGTGGTGGCCCAAAAAATCAACGGCCGTCGTGCCGAAGTGGCATTTGGCCGGGTTGACGATGAGGCCGTGCTCGCTGAGGCGCCCGAACAGTGTTCGGAGGTGGAGGAGGTGCTCGGCCCGGGACGTGCTGGCGACGAGGATGTCGTCCAGGTAAACGAAAAGGAACGGCAGGTCACGCAGCACGCCGTCCATCAAGCGCTGGAACGCCTGAGCCACGTTCTTGAGACCAAACGGCATCTGCAAGAATTCGAATAAGCCGAACGGCGTGATGACTGCCGTTTTAGGGATGTCGGCCGCCCTGACAGGTACCTGGTGATATCCCTGTATGAGATCAATTTTCGAAAAAAATGACCCGTCCCGCCAGACTGGCGGAGAAGTCTTGGATATGCGGGATCGGGTACCTGTCGGGGGTGGTAGCGTCATTGAGACGGCGGTAGTCGCCACACGGGCGCCATCCATCCCCCGGCTTTGGCACGATGTGCAGTGGCGAGGCCCACGCGCTATCGGAGCGCCGCACAATGCCGAGGTGCTCCAACGCGTCGAATTCGGCCTTCGCCACGGCGAGCTTGGCTGGGTCGAGGCGGCGGGCCCTGGCATAGACCGCGGGCCCGTGGTTGGTATTTGGTGCTCGATCCCATGCCGTACTGCGACGGCCGAAAACGTCGGCCGCGTGAGGGCCGGGAACTCCGTGAGCAGGCGAGCAAACTCGTTCACCGCCGGGACGGCGCATGCCAGCTCGGACGACGCGGAGCTGCTCAATGTGCATACCAGGGAGCTGAAGGTTTCGGCGTTGATTAAACGACGCCGTTGGACGTCCACCAGCAGTCCGTGTGCGCAGAGGAAGTCGGCGCCTAGCAGAGCCATGGGCACGTTTGCGGTTGCAAACGTCCAAGCAAAGCGTTGGCCGCCGAAGCAGAGGGTGATGTTGCGCGGGCCGTAGGTGCGGATGGTCGATCCGTTGGCCGCAACCAAGGAGGGGCCGCAAACCGCGGATTGCCTTTCTTGGTCAGAGGCGGGTATGACGCTCAGTTGGGCGCCGGTGTCGCACAGGAAGCGCCGTCCGGACGCTTTATCCGTGATGAACAGTAAGTTGCCCGTGTGGCCGGCGCTCATGGCTGGTAATGAACGCCGGCCCGGCCGTTTCCCGGCCTGCCGAAGGTGCACGGGGGTCGGCATGTCCGGGCCTTCTGTCCGAACCTGGCATGATAGTAACACCACGCTTGGTCAGGTGGAGGCCCCGGTCGTCGTGCTGGAGGTGGTCGGCTCAGTGTAGCGGCCGCCAATTGCGTCGGCAGTTCGGTCGTCGACCGTGCCGGGTGCTCGGGCGCCATGGGTGTTGCGTCGGACGGCGGTGGGTCCCATGTCGCCGCTGCGATGCGCTGTCCTGCGGCGGAGATCTTGTCGGCTTCTCTGGCAAGGGCCCGGGGATCTGTGATCGTCGTGCTTGCCAGGGCGAGGCGTACCGGGTTAGGCAGCTGACGGAGGAACAGCTCCCGGAACAGGAATGCCGGAGAGTGCTCGCCGAGCAGTGAAAGCATGTAGTCCATTCGCTCGGAAGGGCGCGTGTCGCCGAGCTCGGGCAGGTCGAGCAGGCGCCGTGCGCGTTCCGCCGATGGGAGGGCGAAAGCGTCGAGGAGAAGCTTCTTAATCGCGCCGTATTTGTCAGCGGCTGGCGGGCTCTCGAGGAGGCTCAGGGCGCGGGCCGCGGTGGCCGAACCGAGCGCTGTTACCACATGGTGGAAGCGGGTGTCGTCGGCCGTGATGCCTCGCAGGGTGAACAGGGAATCCGCCTGTGCGAACCAAACCGCCGCGTGAGCCTCCCAGAAGGTAGGCAGTTTAAGGGCGACTGCCGTGTCCATGTCGGTAGGTCACCAATGAAGGAGCTGGGGCTCCCACGTCGATCGGAAGAATGGACGCGACAAAAAGCTGGAATTCAGCCGAGTTGCTTTATTCAAACCAAACACTCAGGCACTCTGAAAAGACCGTTTATCGGGCAGCAATATATATACATATTATCCCGGAGCGTTTGCCCAGGAAAGGCGAGAGGGGGCGTGGCCCAGCGTCCTGGCTGTGGCCTGGCAAGTTGAGGGCGAGCCTGCCCGGGCGTCCTGGACGAGCCCGGCATGGTGATCGCTCCGCGTCCTTGATAGGTGCAAGGCGATTGTGAAAACCCAGCGGTAGCCGCTACAGTAATTTGTTTAAGGTTCAGGTGATAGCTTGCCTACTCATGGTGAAGGACACCGTGGGATCTCACACACCAACGAATGATAGCAGGCGGGATACCTGGCTTAACGTCCACCCGAGGGACAGCACACACATTGATGAATCACCCGACCTGTGAAACACTGGCATGACGTCAGTATGTCTGTCTATCCTTGCCCAGTGTGGTGGGGCGTGTCTGGTATGCCCCGCCCAGTGTGCATATCATTAGCACTGTGGGTCTTGCACTTTATCAAACTTTCCCTGAATCCAAGATGACGATTAGATGATTGTTTTTAGTTCATTATTTAGCTAATCAACATAATCTATGTCCACAAGATAAATTTAGAGTAGGGAGAGAAAAGGAAAAGGAAATGAAGATGGACGGAGATATGCAACAAGTAGATAAAAAGGTATAGAGGTGAAAGTTAAACTGATGGAAATACCGATAGATAAAGATAGATATGCAGTGACCATAAGGAACGACGTGCAGAATAAATAAATAATTATAAGGAGACAAAGAATAACAATGTAATATAGTTATTACATTTAAATTATATTTGGCCATCAATAAAAAGGTCTTTCTCCCACGATGTCTTTATCATATTGTAATGCCACCAAAACAGCACAACCATGTCATATTCATTATTTTCTCAGAGAATGGAACCGACAGAGGCTTGGTGAATGGAAACAAAATGGCGTACACGAATCACGTCACCAGAATTTTCCGGACACGTCATGTCGGAGAGAAGTAAATAGGGACTCGATACCCTCGATACTTTGATATGTAGTGACTCGATACCCTGGCCTGCCCCTCCCAGCTTTCCATCTCAGCCTTTCTCAGCTTCCCCATTTTTACACCTGCTCACCACGTGACCCACTCCATTTACACGATCCCCCACTATTCTCCTTGTTTCCCCCAACCCTCTCCACATCCATCAATGTCCGTGTACTGCTTTTACTCCAAATCCCAAGGAGTACCTTTGACTGCGACTTCCCCTCCGCTCCCATTTCTTGTTAATTGTCGGTGTTTTGTACTGTCCTCATAACAGTGATGACTCTATTTACCTCTCTCACTCAGCCAACATGGACCAATTTTACCCACTCTCTCTCTCTCTCTCTCTCTTCCTCATATGTGATGAGTTCAACTATCCCAATTCCAATTGGTGGGGTGTTGGTACCTCTTTAACCAGCCATGGCACTGCAGCAAAAGGACTTCTGTGACTCAATGGCCCTGAATCTCAATCTGTGGTCATTCTGCCCGGGATTTCTGCCAATGGCAAATCCTCCATTCTTGACTTGGTAATGACCAACTTTCCTCCCACCGTCTCCTGTACTTGCTCCACGTTCCCATCAGCCGCTGGACCTATTTTTCCTCTGCTACAATTAGTTGCAGTCTGATTCGCCAAACCTGATATTAACTACGTTGGAACAACTATCAGAGACACCTCTGCATGGTGGTTGTCCCCCCAACGCAAGTCGGGGGCAAATTTTCCCCATTCTTCCATGCTGCCCGGATTTGCCAGGGCAGCGCGGTCACTTCGTCAGGGCAGCACGGTCACTGTCAGAGTGCTAATCAGTCGCCATGGACCCTCTTTTCTCTGTCTCTCCTCTCTCTCTAACTCTATCGTAACCTTGACTTTGTGAAGACGGGGGTCACTGGGTCACTGGTCTGCAAAATCGATCGGCTGTCTCCATGCCACTGGCTTGTTCGAGAGAACTGTCTGGGGCTATACAACAGCAACTGCAGCAACAACTCAACTGGAAATTCTTCCACAATAACCTGCTCTCTCTCTCTCTGTCTCTCTCGCGTGCAGAGATTCTTCCCATCTTGTCTTCAGTTATCCTCTCCGCCTTCCTACCCATGGAACATTCCTGTGATGAGACGGGAATTTCCTGCTCAGTCTGTTCCTTCCAGGACCTCGAGATGGTGGGACACTACTACCTCAGGTCATCCTCCATCCCTACCCATGAATAAAAGCCTGGTGTTGGCTTAACGCTTTTAAGGTGGCTGGCTTGAGATGTTAGGGTCCTGCGTTTCAGCCCATGTCGGCCTTTAAATTAACACCAGGGGGTTGATTCAGCCTGTCATTCTTCCGAGGTTGGCAAAATGGAGTACCAGCTTATTGATAATAGCGGGAATTGCATCAGCGGCACAGCCGTGTCTCCAGAAAATGATGCAACCAGCAGCGACAGGTGGCACATGGAAGTTACTGAAGAATGATCTTTTCTACCCCCATGAACCATTACACCCATACCGTTTACTTTCTGGTTACAAATGTTCCCTTTCTCTCCTCCGATTTGTTCTCCCAAATTCTAATTGTGCCACCTTGTGTTACCCTACTGCCCCAAAGTCTGTTTGTTGGCTTCTGGTCATCTCGCTCTTCCATGAGCCTGGATCTTGCATGGAGCTTATACTCACGGAAATATTTTTAATACAATAACAATATGCAGATATGCAGAAGTAAAATAATTGACCACAAATATTTCAGGAAATCCCACAATGTGAGTTATGCACTTTTTGTTGCATTGTAATTAGTTTCCACTCTAGTTTAGTAACTTCCTCATATAATTCACAAGGCTGGCATGCGAGCTTGGAAGTTGTGTGCAGTCGCCTGTGAGTTGTCCAGCCTTGGTTCGAATCTCGACCCAGCGGTAACACACGAGCTGTCACCCAGGTGTTTCGCAGCAATCTATCGCAGACTTCGGCTGGCAGACGAGTCTGTCAAATTGTGGAAGCTTTCATGTGCTGTCCAAAATGCTTTGGTAGTTGGTGAAAAGAGCAGTTAGCAATACATAAAATATCTGAGCACCTGCCTCTTAATAAGGGGCCATGGGTACATTTGAAATTCACAAACCTCTTGTTGACCCTGAGAAAGTATTCTTACCACCACTTCATTTGAAACTTGGTTTGATGAAGAACTTTGTGAAGGCCATGGATCAAGATGGTGCTGGCTTCCGCTACTTGCTAATGAAGTTCCAAGGCATTGTATCTGAGGCCAAAGTAAAGGCGGGTGTTTTCAATGGTCCTCAAATTCGTCTTGTACTCACTAATCAGGACTTTGTAACGAGACTATCTGAGCTGGAAAGCGTTTCTTGGGATAGCTTTGTGGATCTTGCCAACAATTACCTTGGAAATTTTATGAAGAACACCAAATTATGAAGAGCTTGTGGACAAGATGTTGAAGAGTTACCAGGCGCTCGGTGCTCGAATGTCACTCAAGATACATTTCTTCCATTCTCATCTGGACTTCTTTCCACAAAATCTTGGCGATGTCAGTGATGAACATGGAGAAAGGTTTCACCAGGAAATTGCCATCATGGAGACTCGATATCAAGGCCGATTCCATCCAAACACGATGGGCGACTACTGTTGGACTTTGCAGCGTGAAAGTGATTGCTCCTACAAACGCAAAAGTAAAGTTCAGAAGCACTTTTAATGTGACGTAAATAAAAACTTAAAGTTCATATTATTTTTTGTGACAATAAATAGACTTATTGAGACTTAATCAAGAAATTCGCATGCTCCAAAGATTTTTTTCCACACTTATGATGAACTACGTCAAGGTTACGTGATAGCGAAATCTTAAGGTCAGATTCGAATTCGTGGGCACCAAATTAGTTAGAAACAGTTGAAAATAATTCAGAACCAATTTGGCTGTTGACCAGTGTTATAGACGTTATAGTCTATTAAGTTTGTTATTGTGCAAAGTATGTTATGCATCTCTTCTTGGAGCTTATCTGTTCCGAGAGAGGAAGAAGAAGTATAACTTTAAAGGGACACAATCATGAAATTTTTTGAAGAGATATATTTTAGAGGATGATATTCCTGACCCATTAGCACAAAAATAAAAATAAATTGGGAAAATTTTCACTTCCGTTATGGAAATAAGATACTTCCGTCGATGTCACGAGCGCACAACTCATTCATTCACAGGCGTGCAGATCTGTTTTTCTTCAGAATTATCACAAGCTATTGACATGGAAAATGTATACAGATCAAATGTCCGCACACACACCACCAATGATTATAAAAGACTAGCAGAAGTACCCGGCATTGCCAGGCGGGGGAGGGGAGGGGGATGGGGGGGGAGGGGGAAGGAGAGGGGAATGGGGGGAAGGGGAGGAGAGGGGGGGAGGGGGAGGAGGGAAAGGGAAGGGGTAGGGGGGAAAGGGAGGGGGGAGGGGAGGGGCTAGGGTGGAGGGGGAAGGGAGGGGGAAGGGGAGGGGGAAGGGGAGGGGGGAGGGGAAGGGGGGAAAGGGAGGGGGAGGGGAGGGGAAGGAGGGAAGGGGATGGGAGGGGGTTAGGGGAGCATGGAGGGGGGAAGGGGAGCGTGGAGGGGGAGGGAGAGGGGGAAGGGGAGGGCCAGTCAACAATGACGTTGCAGTTCTCATGGGAGGAGAGCAGCACAACAATCGCGACATCGTCCTGCATCTTCGCAACAACAGCACGAAGTGGATTTTGGAGACTCACCGATCCTGTGACACCCTCTAGTACCGGCGTTGCTGGGTGGGGGAAGGGAGACCCGTACATTCGCCCTCTCGACTCAAGCTCACTCGGACAAAAGCCTCACACAAATTACACCGTGAAGGACCAATGGCCATGTCTATGCCACAAATCAAGTACGTGAGCGAGTCTGGCGCACTGAATTGAAAATATATAGAACGCTCCTACTCCGTGAAAAGTGTAGCCGCCGTGTTGCCATCTTGGTTAGTACGACTCGACCAACTCGCTTCGCGGATCTCGTTTGTTTTGAACATGTCCCAGATTTTAAAAGCGAGACAACTGTTAAAATGCCATTTTGTGCGGCAATAAACTGCTTCAATCGGTTAAGGAAGGGTTGTGGAAAGACGTTTCACAGCTGTTGCAAAGACGTTTAATTCATATCGCACAAAATCGCCAAAAAACACGATCGCGCAAAAGGTGAAAAAACGCAATTGCTTTTCACTCTGAATTACGTGCAAACGCATGACGGAAATCACCATCGCCCAGCATTGAGGGCCAACCAAGATGGCGCCCGGTAGCTGCATCTCCACCTATGTGGTGTGAATTGCAATGGTCATTCTATATATTTTCCGTTCAGTGGTTTGGCAGCGAGGATGGAACATCACGTGATCGCTCTGAGCGAATCAGCGAGCTGCTCTGGCACCGGCTGAGATTCCGTGTATAATGTTCCTCACTGAAATAAATATGAATAAAAAATATGGATCTCGTCAAATATTTTTAAGGAGGCCATGTCCTTCCCAGGCTCATTGGCCATGTCTATGCTAAATATCAAGTATGTGAGCCTCTCCGTTTAGGAGTCTATCGGTAACATACTCACATACACACAAACTGTGTTTTATTTATATAGATTTATTATCAGGAGAAGATTCACGGGTATAACGAGTATTGCAACAGAGTTAACAGTACTATGCCGGCATACACAACCATTGGCTCAACACAAACGTTTCCAGCAAATCAAGCTTTTGGTACTCACTATCTGCCATGATTCTATTTCCTGGGAAACCCACATTTCCAATCTAGCCTCCAAAGCCAGTCGCCGACTGGACATCGCCCATCGTGCGAAGTCCTTCCTTGGCACACCTGAGCTCCTCACCACATACAAGGCTTTCATCTGCAGCTCAATGGAATACTATTCTCCCCTCTGGGCCAGTGCTCTTACCTCACACCTAGCACGTCTTCACGCTGTTGAAACCAAAGCTTTCGGAATCATTGGAATCTCCCGCGATGAAGCTAACTCCAAGGGCCGCGATGAAGCTAACTCCAAGGGCCTTTCACTCACTCACCGCAGGCAGGTTGGTGGTCTTTCTGTCTTCTACCGACTCCTCTCCGGCCTAGCTCCCCCAGCTCTGTCTGTGCTCTGTCTCCCAAATATTCCTTCAGGTCGCACAGGATCTGCCTGCAACCCTCTTATGGTGAAATTGCCAAAATCAAGACTCTCTGCTCACCTTCACTCTTTCATTCCTATTTTCTCCCCGCCTCTGGAACAAACTTCCTCACTCTCTTCAATCCCACTCCTCCCTCCAGGTCTTTAAAACAGCTGTTCACCACCATCTCTTATCTTCCCCCATCCAAAACCTTGATCTTTTCTACCCCTGTTAATTCACCCCAGATCCACTTTTTTGAAATTCCGACTTCTTTCCTGGAAGTCCAAGCTGTGTACATGTGTTTTATACCTTTCCTATTCCCCCCCCCTTCCCATGCCTCCTCCCCCCCCTTCCCATGCCTCCAAACCCCAAGCCCTCTCCCTCCCACAGATCTGCCGATGTCCCTGTTCTCTACTGTTTTGCTTGTGTGCTTCCCTCTCTCTCCCCATCTTGTCTCCCGCTCCCTTTATCTTGTTTTATGTGTCCGTTTTTTTTTTGTGATTCATGTTAGCTCTTCCAAGAGCCTCGATCTTGTATAGCAAAAAAAAAAAAGAAGATGAGCAGCATGAGATGAAAGGGTGTGCACATGGTGTTTGGCGCCGCTGGAGGGGACTGTCTGGTTTGAATAAGGAAAACAGCTTCGTTCGCCCCTTTTGTATATCTCCCTAAAATATATTGTGTTTCTTCCTTGGCCAGATCATCAATATAAGCTATATTCCCTTAAGTATTTATAAGCATAGTGAACACGCAAGTTCTATAATGGATAATGCAGATTACTCAAATAATTTTTCACTAAGTATGTGCTTCACCTTTATTCGCAATATATTGTAGTGCGGTGCTATGCGCACAACTTATTTGCCAAAACAGTAAGCCACAACGCGTAGGATCAAAACCAAAAGAGTCTTTATTGTAAAGCTCAAACTGTAGCACTGACTCGCTCGGGGCTCCGAGCCCCGTGTATATCCCGAGGCCACGCCCACCCCTCGGGCGTGGCCGACACCCCATTGGTGCATGGAATGATGTCACTGCGCCAGCGAGCCATCGTGTCCGCCACACGCGCCCCCCCAGAATTCCCACGCACCTGAAGGGTCAGTTTGCGGGGCAAACGGATGACCCGGCCAAAGCGCCTTCTGGCGGCTGGCGGCGTTTGGGATGGCGGGATGCCATCTGGGATGCCTCTGGCGGCATCTGGGATGGGTGCAGGACAGGGGGCCGAGCCGCTTGCGGGGGGTGGTCCACGTCGAGGTGGGCCGGCTTGAGGCGGTCCACAGAAACGCGGTCAGGAGTACCGCCGATGTCCAGGGTGAAATGCTTCGCCCTGGTCTCCAGCACGCGGAAGGGCCCGTCATACGGGGTTCGCAGCGGTGTCCGGTGGGCGTCGTGGCGGACGAAAGCGTACTCCGCCGTACGAAGCTCCAGGGCGACGTGCGTTGGCGGGCACCCGTGGTGCGCCGTCGGCACCGGGGCGAACATCTGGGTGGTCTCCTGCAGTGCGGAGCGCTGCTGCGCCGCGGAACATGGTGCAGTGGGGTCGGGGAGGAACTCGCCCGGCACCCGCAGCGGTTGTCCGAAGACCAACTCCGCCACAGATGCGCGCAGGTCGTCCTTGGGCGCCGTCCTGAGGCCCAGCAGGACCCAGGGGAGCCTGTCGACCCAGCCGCCGTCGCGGAGGGTGGCCCGGAGCGCGGCCTTCAAGGAGCGATGGAAGCGCTCGCACAGGCCGTTGGCCTGGGGGTGGTAGGCTGTGGTGCGGTGCAGCTGGACGCCGAGCCCCCGCGCTACCGCCCCCCAGAGCTCCGAGGTGAACTGGGGGCCACGGTCGGACGAGATGTCCGAGGGGGCGCCGAACCGGGCAACCCAGGTGGCGATGAACACCTGTGCGACGTCCGCCGCCGTCGTCGCCGCCAAAGGCACGGCCTCCGGCCACCGGGTGGTGCGGTCCACCATGGTGAGGACATGGTTGAAACCCCGCGAGGGGGGCAGAGGTCCCATCAAGTCCACGTGAACGTGGTGGAACCAACGTTCGGGCACAGTAAACGGGGCCAACGGGGCCTGGGTGTGGCGGTGCACCTCCGCGCGCTGGCACGCGAGGCACGTCCTGGCCCAATCGCGGACGGCTTTCCAGAGGCCATGCCAGACGAACTTGTCGGCGACCAGCCTCTGGGAGGCCTTCGTGCCCGGGTGGGACAGGCCGTGGATGGCATCAAAAACCCGGCGCTGCCAGCCAGCGGGCATGATGGTGCGAGGCCGGCTGAGGGAGACGTCACACAAGAGGGCCGTACCCGCGCCGTCGAACGGCACCTCGGTGACGCGGAGGCCCGTGACGGTGGTCCGCAAGGCCTGGACATCGGGGTCGGCGGTCTGGTTCGCCGCCATCCGGGCATAGTTGATCCAGAGGTGGACCGCGTGTGCGACGGACCGGGAAAGGCAATCCGCCACCGGGTTGTCCTTCCCCGCGACGTGCCGGATGTCCGTCGTGTACTCGGACACGGTCGAGAGGTGACGTTGGTGCCGGGCCGACCACGGCTCGGTGACCTTGGCCATCGCGAAGACCAGGGGCTTGTGGTCGACGAAGGCCGTGAACGAACGGCCCTCGAGCAGATGGCGGAAATGCCGGACCGCCAGGTGAAGCCCGAGGAACTCCCGGTCAAACGTGCTGTATTTGAGCTCGTTCGGCCGGAGCTGCCGGCTGAAAAAAGCGAGTGGCTGCCAAACCCCGTTCACCCATTGCTCATGTACGGCGCCCACCGCGTAGTCGGAGGCATCCGTGGTGAGGGCGATGGGAGCATTGAGCACCGGGTGAGCGAGCAGTGTTGCGTCGGCGAGGGCCCGCTTTGAGCTTTGGAAGGCCGCATCCATTGCTGCAGACCAGGCAATGTCGTGCTTGGCCGGCTTGCCCCAGAGGGCTTCGTAGAGGGGCCGCATGAGTTGAGCAGCGTGGGGCACGAAGCGGTGATAAAAATTCACCATTCCCAGGAATTCCTGCAGGGCCTTTATGGTGCGGGGATGCGGGAACGTGGTGATGGCCTCGACCTTGGTTGGCAGCGGCACGGCCCCGTTTTTGGTGATGTGGTGGCCCAAAAAATCAACGGCCGTCGTGCCGAAGTGGCATTTGGCCGGGTTGACGATGAGGCCGTGCTCGCTGAGGCGCCCGAACAGTGTTCGGAGGTGGAGGAGGTGCTCGGCCCGGGACGTGCTGGCGACGAGGATGTCGTCCAGGTAAACGAAAAGGAACGGCAGGTCACGCAGCACGCCGTCCATCAAGCGCTGGAACGCCTGAGCCGCGTTCTTGAGACCAAACGGCATCCGCAAGAATTCGAATAAGCCGAACGGCATGATGACTGCCGTTTTAGGGACGTCGGCCGCCCTGACAGGTACCTGGTGATATCCCCGTATGAGATCAATTTTCGAAAAAATGACCCGTCCCGCCAGACGGGCGGAGAAGTCTTGGATATGCGGGATCGGGTACCTGTCGGGGGTGGTAGCGTCATTGAGACGGCGGTAGTCGCCACACGGGCGCCATCCACCCCCCGGCTTTGGCACGATGTGCAGTGGCGAGGCCCACGCGCTATCGGAGCGCCGCACGATGCCGAGGTGCTCCAACGTGTCGAATTCGGCCTTCACCACAGTGAGCTTGGCTGGGTCGAGGCGGCGGGCCCTGGCGTAGACCGGCAGGCCCGTGGTTGGTATGTGGTGCTCGATCCCATGCCGTACTGCGACGGCCGAAAACGTCGGCCGCGTGAGGGCCGGGAACTCCGTGAGCAGGCGAGCAAACTCGTTCACCGCCGGGACGGCGCATGCCAGCTCGGTCGGCGCGGAGCTGCTCAATGTGCATACCAGGGAGCTGAAGGTTTCGGCGTTGATTAAACGACGCCGTTGGACGTCCACCAGCAGTCCGTGTGCGCAGAGGAAGTCGGCGCCTAGCAGAGCCATGGGCACGTTTGCGGTTACAAACGTCCAAGCAAAGCGTTGGCCGCCAAAGCAGAGGGTGACGTTGTGCGGGCCGAAGGTGCGGATGGTCGATCCGTTGGCCGCAACCAAGGAGGGGCCGCAAACCGCGGATTGCCTGTCCTGGTCAGAGGCGGGTATGACGCTCAGTTGGGCGCCGGTGTCGCACAGGAAGCGCCGTCCGGACGCTTTATCCGTGATGAACAGTAAGTTGCCCGTGTGGCCGGCGCTCATGGCTGGTAATGAACGCCGGCCCAGCCATTTCCCGGCCTGCCGAAGGTGCACGGGGGTCGGCATGTCCGGGCCTTCTGTCCGAACCTGGCATGATAGTAACACCACGCTTGGTCAGGTGGAGGCCCCGGTCGTCGTGCTGGAGGTGGTCGGCTCGGTGTAGTGGCCGCCAATTGCGTCGGCAGTTCGGTCGTCAACCGTGCCGGGTGCTCGGGCGCCATGGGTGTTGCGTCAGACGGCGGTGGGTCCCATGTCGCCGCTGCGATGCGCTGTCCTGCGGCGGAGATCTTGTCGGCTTCTCTGGCAAGGGCCCGGGGATCTGTGATCGTCATGCTTGCCAGGGCGAGGCGTACCGGGTTAGGCAGCTGATGGAGGAACAGCTCCCGGAACAGGAATGCCGGAGAGTGCTCGCCGAGCAGTGAAAGCATGTAGTCCATTCGCTCGGAAGGGCGCGTGTCGCCGAGCTCGGGCAGGTCGAGCAGGCGCCGTGCGCGTTCCGCCGATGGAAGGGCGAAAGCGTCGAGGAGAAGCTTCTTAATCGCGCCGTATTTGTCAGCGGCTGGCGGGCTCTCGAGGAGGCTCAGGGCGCGGGCCGCGGTGGCCGAACCGAGCGCTGTTACCACATGGTGGAAGCGGGTGTCGTCGGCCGTGATGCCTCGCAGGGCGAACAGGGAATCCGCCTGTGCGAACCAAACCGCCGCGTGAGCCTCCCAGAAGGTAGGCAGTTTAAGGGCGACTGCCGTGTCCATGTCGGTAGGTCACCAATGAAGGAGCTGGGGCTCCCACGTCGATCGGAAGAATGGACGCGACAAAAAGCTGGAATTCATCCGAGTTGCTTTAATCAAACCAAACACTCAGGCACTCTGAAAAGCCCGTTTATCGGGCAGCAATATATATACATATTATCCCGGAGCGTTTGCCCAGGAAAGGCGAGAGGGGGCGTGGCCCAGCGTCCTGGCTGCGGCCTGGCAAGTTGAGGGCGAGCCTGCCCAGGCGTCCTGGACGAGCCCGGCATGGTGATCGCTCCGCGTCCTTGATAGGTGCAAGGCGATTGTGAAAACACAGCGGTAGCCGCTACAGTAATTTGTTTAAGGTTCAGGTGATAGCTTGCCTACTCATGGTGAAGGACACCGTGGGATCTCACACACCAACGAATGATAGCAGGCGGGATACCCGGCTTAACGTCCACCCGAGGGACAGCACACACATTGATGAATCACCCGACCTGTGAAACACTGGCATGACGTCAGTATGTCTGTCTATCCTTGCCCAGTGTGGTGGGGCGTGTCTGGTATGCCCCGCCCAGTGTGCATATCATTAGCACTGTGGGTCTTGCACTTTATCAAACTTTCCCTGAATCCAAGATGACGATTAGATGATTGTTTTTAGTTCATTATTTAGCTAATCAACATAATCTATGTCCACAAGATAAATTTAGAGTAGGGAGAGAAAAGGAAAAGGAAATGAAGATGGACGGAGATATGAAACAAGTAGATAAAAAGGTATAGAGGTGAAAGTTAAACTGATGGAAATACCGATAGATAAAGATAGATATGCAGTGACCATAAGGAACGACGTGCAGAATAAATAAATAATTATAAGGAGACAAAGAATAACAATGTAATATAGTTATTACATTTAAATTATATTTGGCCATCAATAAAAAGGTCTTTCTCCCACGATGTCTTTATCATATTTTAATGCCACCAAAACAGCACAACCATGTCATATTCATTATTTTCTCAGAGAATGGAACCGACAGAGGCTTGGTGAATGGAAACAAAATGGCGTACACGAATCACGTCACCAGAATTTTCCGGACACGTCATGTCGGAGAGAAGTAAATAGGGACTCGATACCCTCGATACTTTGATATGTAGTGACTCGATACCCTGGCCTGCCCCTCCCAGCTTTCCATCTCAGCCTTTCTCAGCTTCCCCATTTTTACACCTGCTCACCACGTGACCCACTCCATTTACACGATCCCCCACTATTCTCCTCGTTTCCCCCAACCCTCTCCACATCCATCAATGTCCGTGTACTGCTTTTACTCCAAATCCCAAGGAGTACCTTTGACTGCGACTTCCCCTCCGCTCCCATTTCTTGTTAATTGTCGGTGTTTTGTACTGTCCTCATAACAGTGATGACTCTATTTACCTCTCTCACTCAGCCAACATGGACCAATTTTACCCACTCTCTCTCTCTCTCTCTCTTCCTCATATGTGATGAGTTCAACTATCCCAATTCCAATTGGTGGGGTGTTGTTATCTCTTTAACCAGCCATGGCACTGCAGCAAAAGGACTTCTGTGACTCAATGGCCCTGAATCTCAATCTGTGGTCATTCTGCCCGGGATTTCTGCCAATGGCAAATCCTCCATTCTTGACTTGGTAATGACCAACTTTCCTCCCACCGTCTCCTGTACTTGCTCCACGTTCCCATCAGCCGCTGGACCTATTTTTCCTCTGCTACAATTAGTTGCAGTCTGATTCGCCAAACCTGATATTAACTACGTTGGAACAACTATCAGAGACACCTCTGCATGGTGGTTGTCCCCCCAACGCAAGTCGGGGGCAAATTTTCCCCATTCTTCCATGCTGCCCGGATTTGCCAGGGCAGCGCGGTCACTTCGTCAGGGCAGCACGGTCACTGTCAGAGTGCTAATCAGTCGCCATGGACCCTCTTTTCTCTGTCTCTCCTCTCTCTCTAACTCTATCGTAACCTTGACTTTGTGAAGACGGGGGTCACTGGGTCACTGGTCTGCAAAATCGATCGGCTGTCTCCATGCCACTGGCTTGTTCGAGAGAACTGTCTGGGGCTATACAACAGCAACTGCAGCAACAACTCAACTGGAAATTCTTCCACAATAACCTGCTCTCTCTCTCTCTGTCTCTCTCGCGTGCAGAGATTCTTCCCATCTTGTCTTCAGTTATCCTCTCCGCCTTCCTACCCATGGAACATTCCTGTGATGAGACGGGAATTTCCTGCTCAGTCTGTTCCTTCCAGGACCTCGAGATGGTGGGACACTACTACCTCAGGTCATCCTCCATCCCTACCCATGAATAAAAGCCTGGTGTTGGCTTAACGCTTTTAAGGTGGCTGGCTTGAGATGTTAGGGTCCTGCGTTTCAGCCCATGTCGGCCTTTAAATTAACACCAGGGGGTTGATTCAGCCTGTCATTCTTCCGAGGTTGGCAAAATGGAGTACCAGCTTATTGATAATAGCGGGAATTGCATCAGCGGCACAGCCGTGTCTCCAGAAAATGATGCAACCAGCAGCGACAGGTGGCACATGGAAGTTACTGAAGAATGATCTTTTCTACCCCCATGAACCATTACACCCATACCGTTTACTTTCTGGTTACAAATGTTTCCTTTCTCTCCTCCGATTTGTTCTCCCAAATTCTAATTGTGCCACCTTGTGTTACCCTACTGCCCCAAAGTCTGTTTGTTGGCTTCTGGTCATCTCGCTCTTCCATGAGCCTGGATCTTGCATGGAGCTTATACTCACGGAAATATTTTTAATACAATAACAATATGCAGATATGCAGAAGTAAAATAATTGACCACAAATATTTCAGGAAATCCCACAATGTGAGTTATGCACTTTTTGTTGCATTGTAATTAGTTTCCACTCTAGTTTAGTAACTTCCTCATATAATTCACAAGGCTGGCATGCGAGCTTGGAAGTTGTGTGCAGTCGCCTGTGAGTTGTCCAGCCTTGGTTCGAATCTCGACCCAGCGGTAACACGCGAGCTGTCACCCAGGTGTTTCGCAGCAATCTATCGCAGACTTCGGCTGGCAGACGAGTCTGTCAAATTGTGGAAGCTTTCATGTGCTGTCCAAAATGCTTTGGTAGTTGGTGAAAAGAGCAGTTAGCAATACATAAAATATCTGAGCACCTGCCTCTTAATAAGGGGCCATGGGTACATTTGAAATTCACAAACCTCTTGTTGACCCTGAGAAAGTATTCTTACCACCACTTCATTTGAAACTTGGTTTGATGAAGAACTTTGTGAAGGCCATGGATCAAGATGGTGCTGGCTTCCGCTACTTGCTAATGAAGTTCCAAGGCATTGTATCTGAGGCCAAAGTAAAGGCGGGTGTTTTCAATGGTCCTCAAATTCGTCTTGTACTCACTAATCAGGACTTTGTAACGAGACTATCTGAGCTGGAAAGCGTTTCTTGGGATAGCTTTGTGGATCTTGCCAACAATTACCTTGGAAATTTTATGAAGAACACCAAATTATGAAGAGCTTGTGGACAAGATGTTGAAGAGTTACCAGGCGCTCGGTGCTCGAATGTCACTCAAGATACATTTCTTCCATTCTCATGTGGACTTCTTTCCACAAAATCTTGGCGATGTCAGTGATGAACATGGAGAAGGGTTTCACCAGGAAATTGCCATCATGGAGACTCGATATCAAGGCCGATTCAATCCAAACATGATGGGCGACTACTGTTGGACTTTGCAGCGTGAAAGTGATTGCTCCTACAAACGCAAAAGTAAAGTTCAGAAGCACTTTTAATGTGACGTAAATAAAAACTTAAAGTTCATATTATTTTTTGTGATATTTTATAAAGTTCATATTATTTTTGGAGATTTACATTTTTTTATGTGATGTAAATAAAAACTTAAAGTTCATATTATTTTTTGTGACAATAAATAGACTTATTGAGACTTAATCAAGAAATTCGCATGCTCCAAAGATTTTTTTCCACACTTATGATGAACTACGTCAAGGTTACGTGATAGCGAAATCTTAAGGTCAGATTCGAATTCGTGGGCACCAAATTAGTTAGAAACAGTTGAAAATAATTCAGAACCAATTTGGCTGTTGACCAGTGTTATAGACGTTATAGTCTATTAAGTTTGTTATTGTGCAAAGTATGTTATGCATCTCTTCTTGGAGCTTATCTGTTCCGAGAGAGGAAGAAGAAGTATAACTTTAAAGGGACACAATCATGAAATTTTTTGAAGAGATATATTTTAGAGGATGATATTCCTGACCCATTAGCACAAAAATAAAAATAAATTGGGAAAATTTTCACTTCCGTTATGGAAATAAGATACTTCCGTCGATGTCACGAGCGCACAACTCATTCATTCACAGGCGTGCAGATCTGTTTTTCTTCAGAATTATCACAAGCTATTGACATGGAAAATGTATACAGATCAAATGTCCGCACACACACCACCAATGATTTATAAAAGACTAGCAGAAGTACCCGGCATTGCCAGGCGGGGGATGGGAGGGGGATGGGGGGGAGGGGGAAGGAGAGGGGAATGGGGGGAAGGGGAGGAGAGGGGGGGAGGGGGAGGGGGGAAAGGGAAGGGGTAGGGGGGAAAGGGAGGGGGAGGGGAGGGGCTAGGGTGGAGGGGGAAGGGAGGGGGAAGGGGAGGGGGAAGGGGAGGGGGGAGGGGAAGGGGGGAAAGGGAGGGGGAGGGGAGGGGAAGGAGGGAAGGGGATGGGAGGGGGTTAGGGGAGTGTGGAGGGGGGAAGGGGAGCGTGGAGGGGGAGGGAGAGGGGGAAGGGGAGGGCCAGTCAACAATGACGTTGCAGTTCTCATGGGAGGAGAGCAGCACAACAATCGCGACATCGTCCTGCATCTTCGCAACAACAGCACGAAGCGGATTTTGGAGACTCACCGATCCTGTGACACCCTCTAGTACCGGCGTTGCTGGGTGGGGGAAGGGAGACCCGTACATTCGCCCTCTCGACTCAAGCTCACTCGGACAAAAGCCTCACACAAATTACACCGTGAAGGACCAATGGCCATGTCTATGCCACAAATCAAGTACGTGAGCGAGTCTGGCGCACTGAATTGAAAATATATAGAACGCTCCTACTCCGTGAAAAGTGTAGCCGCCGTGTTGCCATCTTGGTTAGTACGACTCGACCAACTCGCTTCGCGGATCTCGTTTGTTTTGAACATGTCCCAGATTTTAAAAGCGAGACAACTGTTAAAATGCCATTTTGTGCGGCAATAAACTGCTTCAATCGGTTAAGGAAGGGTTGTGGAAAGACGTTTCACAGCTGTTGCAAAGACGTTTAATTCATATCGCACAAAATCGCCAAAAAACACGATCGCGCAAAAGGTGAAAAAACGCAATTGCTTTTCACTCTGAATTACGTGCAAACGCATGACGGAAATCACCATCGCCCAGCATTGAGGGCCAACCAAGATGGCGCCCGGTAGCTGCATCTCCACCTATGTGGTGTGAATTGCAATGGTCATTCTATATATTTTCCGTTCAGTGGTTTGGCAGCGAGGATGGAACATCACGTGATCGCTCTGAGCGAATCAGCGAGCTGCTCTGGCACCGGCTGAGATTCCGTGTATAATGTTCCTCACTGAAATAAATATGAATAAAAAATATGGATCTCGTCAAATATTTTTAAGGAGGCCATGTCCTTCCCAGGCTCATTGGCCATGTCTATGCTAAATATCAAGCATGTGAGCCTCTCCGTTTAGGAGTCTATCGGTAACATACTCACATACACACAAACTGTGTTTTATTTATATAGATTTATTATCAGGAGAAGATTCACGGGTATAACGAGTATTGCAACAGAGTTAACAGTACTATGCCGGCATACACAACCATTGGCTCAACACAAACGTTTCCAGCAAATCAAGCTTTTGGTACTCACTATCTGCCATGATTCTATTTCCTGGGAAACCCACATTTCCAATCTAGCCTCCAAAGCCAGTCGCCGACTGGACATCGCCCATCGTGCGAAGTCCTTCCTTGGCACACCTGAGCTCCTCACCACATACAAGGCTTTCATCTGCAGCTCAATGGAATACTATTCTCCCCTCTGGGCCAGTGCTCTTACCTCACACCTAGCACGTCTTCACGCTGTTGAAACCAAAGCTTTCGGAATCATTGGAATCTCCCGCGATGAAGCTAACTCCAAGGGCCGCGATGAAGCTAACTCCAAGGGCCTTTCACTCACTCACCGCAGGCAGGTTGGTGGTCTTTCTGTCTTCTACCGACTCCTCTCCGGCCTAGCTCCCCCAGCTCTGTCTGTGCTCTGTCTCCCAAATATTCCTTCAGGTCGCACAGGATCTGCCTGCAACCCTCTTATGGTGAAATTGCCAAAATCAAGACTCTCTGCTCACCTTCACTCTTTCATTCCTATTTTCTCCCCGCCTCTGGAACAAACTTCCTCACTCTCTTCAATCCCACTCCTCCCTCCAGGTCTTTAAAACAGCTGTTCACCACCATCTCTTATCTTCCCCCATCCAAAACCTTGATCTTTTCTACCCCTGTTAATTCACCCCAGATCCACTTTTTTGAAATTCCGACTTCTTTCCTGGAAGTCCAAGCTGTGTACATGTGTTTTATACCTTTCCTATTCCCCCCCCCCTTCCCATGCCTCCTCCCCCCCCTTCCCATGCCTCCAAACCCCAAGCCCTCTCCCTCCCACAGATCTGCCGATGTCCCTGTTCTCTACTGTTTTGCTTGTGTGCTTCCCTCTCTCTCCCCATCTTGTCTCCCGCTCCCTTTATCTTGTTTTATGTGTCCGTTTTTTTTTTTTGTGATTCATGTTAGCTCTTCCACGAGCCTCGATCTTGTATAGCAAAAAAAAAAAAGAAGATGAGCAGCATGAGATGAAAGGGTGTGCACATGGTGTTTGGCGCCGCTGGAGGGGACTGTCTGGTTTGAATAAGGAAAACAGCTTCGTTCGCCCCTTTTGTATATCTCCCTAAAATATATTGTGTTTCTTCCTTGGCCAGATCATCAATATAAGCTATATTCCCTTAAGTATTTATAAGCATAGTGAACACGCAAGTTCTATAATGGATAATGCAGATTACTCAAATAATTTTTCACTAAGTATGTGCTTCACCTTTATTCGCAATATATTGTAGTGCGGTGCTATGCGCACAACTTATTTGCCAAAACAGTAAGCCACAACGCGTAGGATCAAAACCAAAAGAGTCTTTATTGTAAAGCTCAAACTGTAGCACTGACTCGCTCGGGGCTCCGAGCCCCGTGTATATCCCGAGGCCACGCCCACCCCTCGGGCGTGGCCGACACCCCATTGGTGCATGGAATGATGTCACCGCGCCAGCGAGCCATCGTGTCCGCCACACGCGCCCCCCCAGAATTCCCACGCACCTGAAGGGTCAGTTTGCGGGGCAAACGGATGACCCGGCCAAAGCGCCTTCTGCCGGCTGGCGGCGTTTGGGATGGCGGGATGCCATCTGGGATGCCTCTGGCGGCATCTGGGATGGGTGCAGGACAGGGGGCCGAGCCGCTTGCGGGGGGTGGTCCACGTCGAGGTGGGCCGGCTTGAGGCGGTCCACAGAAACGCGGTCAGGAGTACCGCCGATGTCCAGGGTGAAATGCTTCGCCCTGGTCTCCAGCACGCGGAAGGGCCCGTCATACGGGGTTCGCAGCGGTGTCCGGTGGGCGTCGTGGCGGACGAAAGCGTACTCCGCCGTACGAAGCTCCAGGGCGACGTGCGTTGGCGGGCACCCGTGGTGCGCCGTCGGCACCGGGGTGAACATCTGGGTGGTCTCCTGCAGTGCGGAGCGCTGCTGCGCCGCGGACCATGGTGCAGTGGGGTCGGGGAGGAACTCGCCCGGCACCCGCAGCGGTTGTCCGAAGACCAACTCCGCCACAGATGCGCGCAGGTCGTCCTTGGGCGCCGTCCTGAGGCCCAGCAGGACCCAGGGGAGCCTGTCGACCCAGCCGCCGTCGCGGAGGGTGGCCCGGAGCGCGGCCTTCAAGGAGCGATGGAAGCGCTCGCACAGGCCGTTGGCCTGGGGGTGGTAGGCTGTGGTGCGGTGCAGCTGGACGCCGAGCCCCCGCGCTACCGCCCCCCAGAGCTCCGAGGTGAACTGGGGGCCACGGTCGGACGAGATGTCCGAGGGGGCGCCGAACCGGGCAACCCAGGTGGCGATGAACACCTGTGCGACGTCCGCCGCCGTCGTCGCCGCCAAAGGCACGGCCTCCGGCCACCGGGTGGTGCGGTCCACCATGGTGAGGACATGGTTGAAACCCCGCGAGGGGGGCAGAGGTCCCATCAAGTCCACGTGAACGTGGTGGAACCAACGTTCGGGCACAGTAAACGGGGCCAACGGGGCCTGGGTGTGGCGGTGCACCTCCGCGCGCTGGCACGCGAGGCACGTCCTGGCCCAATCGCGGACGGCTTTCCAGAGGCCATGCCAGACGAACTTGTCGGCGACCAGCCTCTGGGAGGCCTTCGTGCCCGGGTGGGACAGGCCGTGGATGGCATCAAAAACCCGGCGCTGCCAGCCAGCGGGCATGATGGTGCGAGGCCGGCTGAGGGAGACGTCACACAAGAGGGCCGTACCCGCGCCGTCGAACGGCACCTCGGTGACGCGGAGGCCCGTGACGGTGGTCCGCAAGGCCTGGACATCGGGGTCGGCGGTCTGGTTCGCCGCCATCCGGGCATAGTCGATCCAGAGGTGGACCGCGTGTGCGACGGACCGGGAAAGGCAATCCGCCACCGGGTTGTCCTTCCCCGCGACGTGCCGGATGTCCGTCGTGTACTCGGACACGGTCGAGAGGTGACGTTGGTGCCGGGCCGACCACGGCTCGGTGACCTTGGCCATCGCGAAGACCAGGGGCTTGTGGTCGACGAAGGCCGTGAACGAACGGCCCTCGAGCAGATGGCGGAAATGCCGGACCGCCAGGTGAAGCCCGAGGAACTCCCGGTCAAACGTGCTGTATTTGAGCTCGTTCGGCCGGAGCTGCCGGCTGAAAAAAGCGAGTGGCTGCCAAACCCCGTTCACCCATTGCTCATGTACGGCGCCCACCGCGTAGTCGGAGGCATCCGTGGTGAGGGCGATGGGAGCATTGAGCACCGGGTGAGCGAGCAGTGTTGCGTCGGCGAGGGCCCACTTTGAGCTTTGGAAGGCCGCATCCATTGCTGCGGACCAGGCAATGTCGTGCTTGGCCGGCTTGCCCCGGAGGGCTTCGTAGAGGGGCCGCATGAGTTGAGCAGCGTGGGGCACGAAGCGGTGATAAAAATTCACCATTCCCAGGAATTCCTGCAGGGCCTTTATGGTGCGGGGATGCGGGAACGTGGTGATGGCCTCGACCTTGGGTGGCAGCGGCACGGCCCCGTTTTTGGTGATGTGGTGGCCCAAAAAATCAACGGCCGTGGTGCCGAAGTGGCATTTGGCCGGGTTGACGATGAGGCCGTGCTCGCTGAGGCGCCCGAACAGTGTTCGGAGGTGGAGGAGGTGCTCGGCCCGGGACGTGCTGGCGACGAGGATGTCGTCCAGGTAAACGAAAAGGAACGGCAGGTCACGCAGCACGCCGTCCATCAAGCGCTGGAACGCCTGAGCCGCGTTCTTGAGACCAAACGGCATCCGCAAGAATTCGAATAAGCCGAACGGCATGATGACTGCCGTTTTAGGGACGTCGGCCGCCCTGACAGGTACCTGGTGATATCCCCGTATGAGATCAATTTTCGAAAAAATGACCCGTCCCGCCAGACGGGCGGAGAAGTCTTGGATATGCGGGATCGGGTACCTGTCGGGGGTGGTAGCGTCATTGAGACGGCGGTAGTCGCCACACGGGCGCCATCCACCCCCCGGCTTTGGCACGATGTGCAGTGGCGAGGCCCACGCGCTATCGGAGCGCCGCACGATGCCGAGGTGCTCCAACGTGTCGAATTCGGCCTTCACCACAGTGAGCTTGGCTGGGTCGAGGCGGCGGGCCCTGGCGTAGACCGGCAGGCCCGTGGTTGGTATGTGGTGCTCGATCCCATGCCGTACTGCGACGGCCGAAAACGTCGGCCGCGTGAGGGCCGGGAACTCCGTGAGCAGGCGAGCAAACTCGTTCACCGCCGGGACGGCGCATGCCAGCTCGGTCGGCGCGGAGCTGCTCAATGTGCATACCAGGGAGCTGAAGGTTTCGGCGTTGATTAAACGACGCCGTTGGACGTCCACCAGCAGTCCGTGTGCGCAGAGGAAGTCGGCGCCTAGCAGAGCCATGGGCACGTTTGCGGTTACAAACGTCCAAGCAAAGCGTTGGCCGCCAAAGCAGAGGGTGACGTTGCGCGGGCCGAAGGTGCGGATGGTCGATCCGTTGGCCGCAACCAAGGAGGGGCCGCAAACCGCGGATTGCCTGTCCTGGTCAGAGGCGGGTATGACGCTCAGTTGGGCGCCGGTGTCGCACAGGAAGCGCCGTCCGGACGCTTTATCCGTGATGAACAGTAAGTTGCCCGTGTGGCCGGCGCTCATGGCTGGTAATGAACGCCGGCCCAGCCATTTCCCGGCCTGCCGAAGGTGCACGGGGGTCGGCATGTCCGGGCCTTCTGTCCGAACCTGGCATGATAGTAACACCACGCTTGGTCAGGTGGAGGCCCCGGTCGTCGTGCTGGAGGTGGTCGGCTCGGTGTAGTGGCCGCCAATTGCGTCGGCAGTTCGGTCGTCAACCGTGCCGGGTGCTCGGGCGCCATGGGTGTTGCGTCAGACGGCGGTGGGTCCCATGTCGCCGCTGCGATGCGCTGTCCTGCGGCGGAGATCTTGTCGGCTTCTCTGGCAAGGGCCCGGGGATCTGTGATCGTCATGCTTGCCAGGGCGAGGCGTACCGGGTTAGGCAGCTGATGGAGGAACAGCTCCCGGAACAGGAATGCCGGAGAGTGCTCGCCGAGCAGTGAAAGCATGTAGTCCATTCGCTCGGAAGGGCGCGTGTCGCCGAGCTCGGGCAGGTCGAGCAGGCGCCGTGCGCGTTCCGCCGATGGAAGGGCGAAAGCGTCGAGGAGAAGCTTCTTAATCGCGCCGTATTTGTCAGCGGCTGGCGGGCTCTCGAGGAGGCTCAGGGCGCGGGCCGCGGTGGCCGAACCGAGCGCTGTTACCACATGGTGGAAGCGGGTGTCGTCGGCCGTGATGCCTCGCAGGGCGAACAGGGAATCCGCCTGTGCGAACCAAACCGCCGCGTGAGCCTCCCAGAAGGTAGGCAGTTTAAGGGCGACTGCCGTGTCCATGTCGGTAGGTCACCAATGAAGGAGCTGGGGCTCCCACGTCGATCGGAAGAATGGACGCGACAAAAAGCTGGAATTCATCCGAGTTGCTTTAATCAAACCAAACACTCAGGCACTCTGAAAAGCCCGTTTATCGGGCAGCAATATATATACATATTATCCCGGAGCGTTTGCCCAGGAAAGGCGAGAGGGGGCGTGGCCCAGCGTCCTGGCTGCGGCCTGGCAAGTTGAGGGCGAGCCTGCCCGGGCGTCCTGGACGAGCCCGGCATGGTGATCGCTCCGCGTCCTTGATAGGTGCAAGGCGATTGTGAAAACACAGCGGTAGCCGCTACAGTAATTTGTTTAAGGTTCAGTTGATAGCTTGCCTACTCATGGTGAAGGACACCGTGGGATCTCACACACCAACGAATGATAGCAGGCGGGATACCCGGCTTAACGTCCACCCGAGGGACAGCACACACATTGATGAATCACCCGACCTGTGAAACACTGGCATGACGTCAGTATGTCTGTCTATCCTTGCCCAGTGTGGTGGGGCGTGTCTGGTATGCCCCGCCCAGTGTGCATATCATTAGCACTGTGGGTCTTGCACTTTATCAAACTTTCCCTGAATCCAAGATGACGATTAGATGATTGTTTTTAGTTCATTATTTAGCTAATCAACATAATCTATGTCCACAAGATAAATTTAGAGTAGGGAGAGAAAAGGAAAAGGAAATGAAGATGGACGGAGATATGAAACAAGTAGATAAAAAGGTATAGAGGTGAAAGTTAAACTGATGGAAATACCGATAGATAAAGATAGATATGCAGTGACCATAAGGAACGACGTGCAGAATAAATAAATAATTATAAGGAGACAAAGAATAACAATGTAATATAGTTATTACATTTAAATTATATTTGGCCATCAATAAAAAGGTCTTTCTCCCACGATGTCTTTATCATATTTTAATGCCACCAAAACAGCACAACCATGTCATATTCATTATTTTCTCAGAGAATGGAACCGACAGAGGCTTGGTGAATGGAAACAAAATGGCGTACACGAATCACGTCACCAGAATTTTCCGGACACGTCATGTCGGAGAGAAGTAAATAGGGACTCGATACCCTCGATACTTTGATATGTAGTGACTCGATACCCTGGCCTGCCCCTCCCAGCTTTCCATCTCAGCCTTTCTCAGCTTCCCCATTTTTACACCTGCTCACCACGTGACCCACTCCATTTACACGATCCCCCACTATTCTCCTCGTTTCCCCCAACCCTCTCCACATCCATCAATGTCCGTGTACTGCTTTTACTCCAAATCCCAAGGAGTACCTTTGACTGCGACTTCCCCTCCGCTCCCATTTCTTGTTAATTGTCGGTGTTTTGTACTGTCCTCATAACAGTGATGACTCTATTTACCTCTCTCACTCAGCCAACATGGACCAATTTTACCCACTCTCTCTCTCTCTCTCTCTCTTCCTCATAAGTGATGAGTTCAACTATCCCAATTCCAATTGGTGGGGTGTGGTTATCTCTTTAACCAGCCATGGCACTGCAGCAAAAGGACTTCTGTGACTCAATGGCCCTGAATCTCAATCTGTGGTCATTCTGCCCGGGATTTCTGCCAATGGCAAATCCTCCATTCTTGACTTGGTAATGACCAACTTTCCTCCCACCGTCTCCTGTACTTGCTCCACGTTCCCATCAGCCGCTGGACCTATTTTTCCTCTGCTACAATTAGTTGCAGTCTGATTCGCCAAACCTGATATTAACTACGTTGGAACAACTATCAGAGACACCTCTGCATGGTGGTTGTCCCCCCAACGCAAGTCGGGGGCAAATTTTCCCCATTCTTCCATGCTGCCCGGATTTGCCAGGGCAGCGCGGTCACTTCGTCAGGGCAGCACGGTCACTGTCAGAGTGCTAATCAGTCGCCATGGACCCTCTTTTCTCTGTCTCTCCTCTCTCTCTAACTCTATCGTAACCTTGACTTTGTGAAGACGGGGGTACATCATCCAGGATGTGGGGGATCTCTGGGTCACTCCTGCAAAATCGATCGGCTGTCTCCATGCCACTGGCTTGTTCGAGAGAACTGTCTGGGGCTATACAACAGCAACTGCAGCAACAACTCAACTGGAAATTCTTCCACAATAACCTGCTCTCTCTCTCTCTCTGTCTCTCTCGCGTGCAGAGATTCTTACCATCTTGTCTTCAGTTATCCTCTCCGCCTTCCTACCCATGGAACATTCCTGTGATGAGACGGGAATTTCCTGCTCAGTCTGTTCCTTCCAGGACCTCGAGATGGTGGGACACCACTACCTCAGGTCATCCTCCATCCCTACCCATGAATAAAAGCCTGGTGTTGGCTTAACGCTTTTAAGGTGGCTGGCTTGAGATGTTAGGGTCCTGCGTTTCAGCCCATGTCGGCCTTTAAATTAACACCAGGGGGTTGATTCAGCCTGTCATTCTTCCGAGGTTGGCAAAATGGAGTGCCAGCTTATTGATAATAGCGGGAATTGCATCAGCGGCACAGCCGTGTCTCCAGAAAATGATGCAACCAGCAGCGACAGGTGGCACATGGAAGTTACTGAAGAATGATCTTTTCTACCCCCATGAACCATTACACCCATACCGTTTACTTTCTGGTTACAAATGTTCCCTTTCTCTCCTCCGATTTGTTCTCCCAAATTCTAATTGTGCCACCTTGTGTTACCCTACTGCCCCAAAGTCTGTTTGTTGGCTTCTGGTCATCTCGCTCTTCCATGAGCCTGGATCTTGCATGGAGCTTATACTCACGGAAATATTTTTAATACAATAACAATATGCAGATATGCAGAAGTAAAATAATTGACCACAAATATTTCAGGAAATCCCACAATGTGAGTTATGCACTTTTTGTTGCATTGTAATTAGTTTCCACTCTAGTTTAGTAACTTCCTCATATAATTCACAAGGCTGGCATGCGAGCTTGGAAGTTGTGTGCAGTCGCCTGTGAGTTGTCCAGCCTTGGTTCGAATCTCGACCCAGCGGTAACACGCGAGCTGTCACCCAGGTGTTTCGCAGCAATCTATCGCAGACTTCGGCTGGCAGACGAGTCTGTCAAATTGTGGAAGCTTTCATATGCTGTCCAAAATGCTTTGGTAGTTGGTGAAAAGAGCAGTTAGCAATACATAAAATATCTGAGCACCTGCCTCTTAATAAGGGGCCATGGGTACATTTGAAATTCACAAACCTCTTGTTGACCCTGAGAAAGTATTCTTACCACCACTTCATTTGAAACTTGGTTTGATGAAGAACTTTGTGAAGGACATGGATCAAGATGGTGCTGGCTTCCGCTACTTGTTAATGAAGTTCCAAGGCATTGTATCTGAGGCCAAAGTAAAGGCGGGTGTTTTCAATGGTCCTCAAATTCGTCTTGTACTCACTAATCAGGACTTTGTAACGAGACTATCTGAGCTGGAAAGCGTTTCTTGGGATAGCTTTGTGGATCTTGCCAACAATTACCTTGGAAATTTTATGAAGAACACCAAATTATGAAGAGCTTGTGGACAAGATGTTGAAGAGTTACCAGGCGCTCGGTGCTCGAATGTCACTCAAGATACATTTCTTCCATTCTCATGTGGACTTCTTTCCACAAAATCTTGGCGATGTCAGTGATGAACATGGAGAAGGGTTTCACCAGGAAATTGCCATCATGGAGACTCGATATCAAGGCCGATTCAATCCAAACATGATGGGCGACTACTGTTGGACTTTGCAGCGTGAAAGTGATTGCTCCTACAAACGCAAAAGTAAAGTTCAGAAGCACTTTTAATGTGACGTAAATAAAAACTTAAAGTTCATATTATTTTTTGTGATATTTTATAAAGTTCATATTATTTTTGGAGATTTACATTTTTTTATGTGATGTAAATAAAAACTTAAAGTTCATATTATTTTTTGTGACAATAAATAGACTTATTGAGACTTAATCAAGAAATTCGCATGCTCCAAAGATTTTTTTCCACACTTATGATGAACTACGTCAAGGTTACGTGATAGCGAAATCTTAAGGTCAGATTCGAATTCGTGGGCACCAAATTAGTTAGAAACAGTTGAAAATAATTCAGAACCAATTTGGCTGTTGACCAGTGTTATAGACGTTATAGTCTATTAAGTTTGTTATTGTGCAAAGTATGTTATGCATCTCTTCTTGGAGCTTATCTGTTCCGAGAGAGGAAGAAGAAGTATAACTTTAAAGGGACACAATCATGAAATTTTTTGAAGAGATATATTTTAGAGGATGATATTCCTGACCCATTAGCACAAAAATAAAAATAAATTGGGAAAATTTTCACTTCCGTTATGGAAATAAGATACTTCCGTCGATTCGCGTGACGTCACGAGCGCACAACTCATTCATTCACAGGCGTGCAGATCTGTTTTTCTTCAGAATTATCACAAGCTATTGACATGGAAAAAGTATACAGATCAAATGTCCGCACACACACCACCAATGATTATAAAAGACTAGCAGAAGTACCCGGCATTGCCAGGCGGGGGAGGAGAGGGGGAAGGGGAGGGGAATGGGGGGAAGGGGAGGAGAGGGGGGGAGGGGGAGGGGGGAAAGGTAAGGGGTAGGGGGGAAAGGGAGGGGGGAGGGGAGGGGCTAGGGTGGAGGGGGAAGGGAGGGGGAAGGGGAGGGGGAAGGGGAGGGGGGAGGGGAAGGGGGGAAAGGGAGGGGGAGGGGAGGGGAAGGAGGGAAGGGGAGGGGAGGGGGGAAGGGGAGCGTGGAGGGGGGAAGGGGAGCGTGGAGGGGGAAGGGAGGGGGAAGGGTAGGGGGAGGGGGGAGGGGAAGGGGAGGATGGAGGGGGGAGGGAGAGGGGGAAGGGGAGGGCCAGTCAACAATGACGTTGCAGTTCTCATGGGAGGAGAGCAGCACAACAATCGCGACATCGTCCTGCATCTTCGCAACAACAGCATGAAGCGGATTTGGAGACTCACCGATCCTGTGACACCCTCTAGTACCGGCGTTGCTGGGTGGGGGAAGGGAGACCCGTACATTCGCCCTCTCGACTCAAGCTCACTCGGACAAAAGCCTCGCACAAATTACACCGTGAAGGACCAATGGCCATGTCTATGCCACAAATCAAGTACGTGAGCGAGTCTGGCGCACTGAATTGAAAATATATAGAACGCTCATACTCCGTGAAAAGTGTAGCCGCCGTGTCGCCATCTTGGTTAGTACGACTCGACCAACTCGCTTCGCGGATCTCGTTTGTTTTGAACATGTCCCAGATTTTAAAAGCGAGACAACTGTTAAAATGCCATTTTGTGCGGCAATAAACTGCTTCAATCGGTTAAGGAAGGGTTGTGGAAAGACGTTTCACAGCTGTTGCAAAGACGTTTAATTCATATCGCACAAAATCGCCAAAAAACACGATCGCGCAAAAGGTGAAAAAACGCAATCGCTTTTCACTCTGAATTACGTGCAAACGCATGACGGAAATCACCATCGCCCAGCATTGAGGGCCAACCAAGATGGCGCCCGGTAGCTGCATCTCCACCTATGTGGTGTGAATTGCAATGGTCATTCTATATATTTTCCGTTCAGTGGTTTGGCAGCGAGGATGGAACATCACGTGATCGCTCTGAGCGAATCAGCGAGCTGCTTTGGCACCGGCTGAGATTCCGTGTATAATGTTCCTCACTGAAATAAATATGAATAAAAAATATGGATCTCGTCAAATATTTTTAAGGAGGCCATGTCCTTCCCAGGCTCATTGGCCATGTCTATGCTAAATATCAAGCACGTGAGCCTCTCCGTTTAGGAGTCTATCGGTAACATACTCACATACACACAAACTGTGTTTTATTTATATAGATTTATTATCAGGAGAAGATTCACGGAAATAACGAGTATTGCAACAGAGTTAACAGTACTATGCCGGCATACACAACCATGGGCTCAACACAAACGTTTCCAGCAAATCAAGCTTTTGGTCCTCACTATCTGCCATGATTCTATTTCCTGGGAAACCCACATTTCCAATCTAGCCTCCAAAGCCAGTCGCCGACTGGACATCGCCCATCGTGCGAAGTCCTTCCTTGGCACACCTGAGCTCCTCACCACATACAAGGCTTTCATCTGCAGCTCAATGGAATACTATTCTCCCCTCTGGGCCAGTGCTCTTACCTCACACCTAGCATGTCTTCACGCTGTTGAAACCAAAGCTTTCGGAATCATTGGAATCTCCCGCGATGAAGCTAACTCCAAGGGCCGCGATGAAGCTAACTCCAAGGGCCTTTCACTCACTCACCGCAGGCAGGTTGGTGGTCTTTCTGTCTTCTACCGACTCCTCTCCGGCCTAGCTCCCCCAGCTCTGTCTGTGCTCTGTCTCCCAAATATTCCTTCAGGTCGCACAGGATGTGCCTGCAACCCTCTTATGGTGAAATTGCCAAAATCAAGACTCTCTGCTCACCTTCACTCTTTCATTCCTATTTTCTCCCCGCCTCTGGAACAAACTTCCTCACTGTCTTCAATCCCACTCCTCCCTCCAGGTCTTTAAAACAGCTGTTCACCACCATCTCTTATCTTCCCCCATCCAAAACCTTGATCTTTTCTACCCCTGTTAATTCACCCCAGATCCACTTTTTTGAAATTCCGACTTCTTTCCTGGAAGTCCAAGCGGTGTACATGTGTTTTATACCTTTCCTATTCCCCCCACCCTTCCCATGCCTCCTCCCCCCCCTTCCCATGCCTCCAAACCCCAAGCCCTCTCCTTCCCACAGATCTGCCGATGTCCCTGTTCTCTACTGTTTTGCTTGTGTGCTTCCCTCTCTCTCCCCATCTTGTCTCCCACTCCCTTTATCTTGTTTTATGTGTCCGTTTGTTTTTTTTGTGATTCATGTTAGCTCTTCCACGAGCCTCGATCTTGTATAGCAAAAAAAAAAAAAAGATGAGCAGCGTGAGATGAAAGGGTGTGCACATGGTGTTTGGCGCCGCTGGAGGGGACTGTCTGGTTTGAATAAGGAAAACAGCTTCGTTCGCCCCTTTTGTATATCTCCCTAAAATATATTGTGTTTCTTCCTTGGCCAGATCATCAATATAACCTATATTCCCTTAAGTATTTATAAGCATAGTGAACACGCAAGTTCTATAATGGATAATGCAGATTACTCAAATAATTTTTCACTAAGTATGTGCTTCACCTTTATTCGCAATATATTGTAGTGCGGTGCTACGCGCACAACTTATTTGCCAAAACAGTAAGCCACAACGCGTAGGATCAAAACCAAAAGAGTCTTTATTGTAAAGCTCAAACTGTAGCACTGACTCGCTCGGGGCTCCGAGCCCCGTGTATATCCCGAGGCCACGCCCACCCCTCGGGCGTGGCCGACACCCCATTGGTGCGCGGAATGATGTCACCGCGCCAGCGAGCCATCGTGTCCGCCACACGCGCCCCCCCAGAATTCCCACGCACCTGAAGGGTCAGTTTGCGGGGCAAACGGATGACCCGGCCAAAGCGCCCTCTGGCGGCTGGCGGCGTTTGGGATGGCGGGATGCC
The DNA here is from genome assembly GCF_964187855.1 of Myxine glutinosa. Taxonomy (NCBI): domain Eukaryota; kingdom Metazoa; phylum Chordata; class Myxini; order Myxiniformes; family Myxinidae; genus Myxine; species Myxine glutinosa. The sequence goes on along the minus strand of NC_136265.1, from coordinate 139,584,652 downwards.
ATCTGGGATGCCTCTGGCGGCATCTGGGATGGGTGCAGGACAGGGGGCCGAGCCGCTTGCGGGGGGTGGTCCACGTCGAGGTGGGCCGGCTTGAGGCGGTCCACAGAAACGCGGTCAGGAGTACCGCCGATGTCCAGGGTGAAATGCTTCGCCCTGGTCTCCAGCACGCGGAAGGGCCCGTCGTATGGGGTTCGCAGCGGTGTCCGGTGGGCGTCGTGGCGGACGAAAGCGTACTCCGCCGTACGAAGCTCCGGGGCGACGTGCGTTGGCGGGCACCTGTGGTGCGCCGTCGGCACCGGGGCGAACGTCTGGGCGGTCTCCTGCAGTGCGGAGTGCTGCTGCGACCATGGTGCCGTGGGGTCGGGGAGGAACTCGCCCGGCACCCGCAGCGGTTGTCCGAAGACCAACTCCGCCACGGATGCACGCAGGTCGTCCTTGGGCGCCGTCCTGAGGCCCAGCAGGACCCAGGGGAGCCTGTCGACCCAGCCGCCATCGCGGAGGGTGGCCCGGAGCGCGGCCTTCAAGGAGCGATGGAAGCGCTCGCACAGGCCGTTGGCCTGGGGGTGGTAGGCCGTGGTGCGGTGCAGCTGGACGCCGAGCCCCCGCGCTACCGCCCCCCAGAGCTCCGAGGTGAACTGGGGGCCGCGGTCGGACGAGATGTCTGAGGGGGCGCCGAACCGGGCAACCCAGGTGGCGATGAACACCTGCGCGACGTCCGCCGCCGTCGTCGCCGCCAAAGGCACGGCCTCCGGCCACCGGGTGGTGCGGTCCACCATGGTGAGGACATGGTTGAAACCCCGCGAGGGGGGCAGAGGTCCCATCAAGTCCACGTGAACGTGGTCGAACCGACGTTCGGGCACAGTAAACGGGGCCAACGGGGCCTGGGTGTGGCGGTGCACCTTCGCGCGCTGGCACGCGAGGCACGTCCTGGCCCAATCGCGGACGGCTTTCCGGAGGCCATGCCAGACGAACTTGTCGGTGACCAGCCTCTGGGAGGCCTTCGTGCCCGGGTGGGACAGGCCGTGGATGGCATCAAAAACCCGGTGCTGCCAGCCAGCGGGCACGATGGGGCGAGGCCGGCCGAGGGAGACGTCGCACAAGAGGGCCGTGCCCGCACCGTCGAACGGCACCTCGGTGACGCGGAGGCCCGTGACGGTGGTCCGCAAGGCCTGGACATCGGGGTCGGCGGTCTGGTCCGCCGCCATCCGGGCATAGTCGATCCAGAGGTGGACCGCGTGGGCGACGGACCGGGAAAGGCAATCCGCCACCGGGTTGTCCTTCCCCGCGACGTGCCGGATGTCCGTCGTGTACTCGGACACGGCCGAGAGGTGACGCTGGTGCCAGGCCGACCACGGCTCGGCGACCTTGGCCATCGCGAAGACCAGGGGCTTGTGGTCGATGAAGGCCGTGAACGAACGGCCCTCGAGCAGATGGCGGAAATGCCGGACCGCCAGGTGAAGCCCGAGGAGCTCGCGGTCGAAGGTACTGTACCGCCGTTCGTGCGGGCGGAGCTGCTGGCTAAAAAACGCCAGCGGCTGCCAAGCTCCCTTCACCCATTGCTCGTGCACCGCGCCCACCGCGTAGTCCGACGCGTCGGTGGTGAGGGCGATCGGTGCATCGGGCGCCGGGTGCGCGAGCATGGTGGCATGAGCCAAGGCGAGCTTCGCGCCCGCGAACGCCGCGTCCATCGGCTCGGTCAAAGCAATGTCACCTTTGCCCGGCTTCCCCTGGAGGGCCTCGTGCAGGGGGCGCAGGAGCTGGGCGACGCGGGGCAGGAAACGGTGGTAAAAGTTCACCATGCCCAGGAACTCCTGGAGCCCCTTGATCGTGCGGGGGGCGGGGAAACCCCCTGACCGCCTCCACCTTGGCCGGTAAGGGGATGGCCCCATGCCTGGTGACGTGGTGCCCCAAAAAGTCGATTTCGGCGACGCCGAACCGGCACTTGGCGGGGTTGATGATCAGGCCATGCCGGCCCAGGCGTTCGAAGAGCGTGCGGAGATGGCGGAGGTGCTCCTCACGGGACGTGCTTGCGAGGAGGATGTCGTCCAGGTAGACGTAAACGACGTCCAAGTCGCGCAAGACGCTGTCCATCAGCCGTTGGAACGCCTGAGCCGCATTCTTCAACCCGAAGGGCATCCGCAGAAACTTGAAGAGGCCGAATGGTGTGATTACGGCCATCTTCGGTATGTCCTCCGGCCTGACGGGGACCTGGTGGTATCCGCGGATGAGGTCCACTTTGGAGAAGAGGGACATTTTCGCCAACCGGGCGGAAAAGTCTTGGATGTGAGGGACCGGGTAGCGGTCGGGGGTGGTAGCATCGTTGAGGCGGTGGTAGTCTCCGCACGGCCGCCATCCCCCGCCGGGCTTCGGCACGATGTGCAGCGGCGATGCCCAAGCGCTCTTGGAGCACCGTACGATGCCCAGCCGCTCCAGCGTAGCGAACTCCGCTTTCACCACCGCGAGCTTCGTCGGCTCGAGGCGGCGTGCCCGGGCGTAGACCGGTGGCCCGACGGTGGGGATGTGATGCTCCACCCCGTGCTTGACGACCTCCGCCGAGAAGGTGGGCCGCATGAGGGCCGGGAAACTGGCGAGGAGGCGGGTAAAGTCATCCGCTGCCGGAAGCGTACAAACCAAACTCGCCGGGACGGAACCGTTTAGCAAGTCGCTTGGTGAGCCGCTCGGTGAGCCGCTCAACGAGCTGCTCAGCAAACAAGCAAGCGAGCTAAAGGTTTCGGCCTGGACGAGTCGTCTGTGCTTCACGTCCACCAACAACCCATTTGCACATAGGAAGTCCGCACCGAGCAATGCCATGGGCACGCTGGCGGTTACGAACTACCATTGAAAGCGCTGCCCTCCAAACCGCAGGGAGAGGCAGCGCTTCCCGAATGTGCATATGAGTGTACCGTTGGCTGCAAGCAACACGGGGCCCCGGCCCGCGGTTCGCTTGTCGGACGTGTGGGCTGGGATGACGCTTACCTGTGCTCCTGTATCGCAGAGGAAACGGCGCCCGGACAAGGTGTCCGTGATGAATAAGAGGCTGCCGGAATTGCCAACGCTCAGTGCCGCTACTGAGCGCCTGCTCGGTCGTTTCCCGACTTGCCAAACGAGCACGGCGGGCAACACTTCTTAGCCTTGTGGCCGAACCTGGCGTGGAAATAGCACCAGGCTTGCGGCGGGATCGGCGGAGGCCGCGGCTTTCGCAGCTGCGGTGGTGGAGGGCGGGGCGTGGCAGCGGCCACGAGGTGTGCATCAGCCTCGGGATCCACGAGGTGTGCAGCCGCATCAGCCTCGGGATCCACGACGGCCGCACCGAAGCTCGCCCACGTGTCACAAGCCGCGGAAAACTTGTCGGCCTCGACGGCCAGAGCGCGGGGTTCCCCTATTTTGGAACCGGCCAACGCGAGGCATACCTGTGCCGGCAGCTGGCGTAGAAAAAGCGCCCAGAATAAAAAATCCGGGGCTTTGTCACCCAGCAACGACAGCATGTAATCCATCCGCACCGATGGTCGTGTGTCGCCGAGTTCGGGAAGGTCCAGGAGGCGGTCCGCCCGTTCGAACTCCGTGAGGCCGAACGTGGCGATGAGGAGACGTTTGAGCGCCTTGTACTTGTGCTCTGCCGGTGGGTGCCGCAGGATGTACATGACTCGGGCGGCTGTGCGGGCCCGAGGGCGGCGATCACGTGGTAGTAACGCGTCTCGTCCGCCGTTATTCCTCGAAGCTGGAACTGTGCTTCGGCCTGCACGAACCATACCTCGGCCTGTGCTTCCCAAAACTCAGGGAGCTTTACCGCGACCGCGTTGCTGGCCATGGCGCGTTCTGTGGTCAGCGATGGCTGAACCAATCGAGGTCACCAGTGTAGTGCGGTGCTACGCGCACAACTTGTTTGCCAAAAAGGTAAGCCACAATGCGTAGGATCAAAACCAAAAGTCTTTATTGTAAAGCTCAAACTGTAGCACTGACTCGCTCGGGGCTGCGAGCCCCGTGTATATCCCGAGGCCACGCCTACCCCTCGGGTGTGGCCGACACTCCATTGGTGCGCGGAATGATGTCACCGTGCCAGCGAGCCATCGTGTCCGCCACAATATAATCTGAAGATTTTAATGATTGGTGTGTCATAAACTTTTAGGATTTAAACAATACTAGCAGAGCCTACCTGTCGCTTCGGTGATGGACCAATTAGTCATCCTCTGCCAAATATGCTAGATTGGTTCACTGCGTCTGAATTGAGTCCATAGGCCAACAATGAGTCCATAGATCACTATAACTCGACCAGCGCCAGTATTGGTTGTTGTTGTTTCACTACATGGGACGTGACGTCATTTGACGCCATCCTGCGCAAATGCTGTTGTGCTCTTGTCGCTCAAATGATGTTCTTCTTCACTGTCTGATTTCCACTTGTTTTGAATGAGCTCCAAATAAAACTCGAGCTGTTCATAAATGCCATAGTAAGGGAAACATATGAAAATCTGTTAACTAAATTGTTACCAAAAAATTTCTTCACCAATATGTTTGTAAAGGTGTGTAATAACATGTGTTAAAATGTTGGAGGTCAACTCCCGTGGGAAACCCAGAAAAAAAGCTGTTGAATTCGGGTACCGATAAATTATTTTCGAGAATTTTTATTTTTTTAAATCGGCCCTTAAGTAACTTATGAGGGGTCAAATAAGGGTTTTTCATGATTCTGAGTTGATTGTTAACATTTATATTTCACCACAGACACTCCTTTGTGGAAAAATAAGTGTGTCTTTGTACTAAAATACTAAATAAGTACTAAAATAAATTTAAGTGTCTTTGTGGAAGATGGGAGCCAGACACTCAGACCCAGTAGTGCCAGTGTTTGAGCAAAGGTTTGAAGAAACCTTCAAACGACTCGCAAAAGGAGGAAGAACACCTGCACTCTGGGTGGAGTACCACCACATGGTAGATGTGATCAAGGTCTTTATCAGAACCGAGCGACTTGCAGACCACAATGGGCATCTGTCCTGCATTGTTACCAAGATGCTTCACATCTTTGCCGCTGCAGGCCATCATCAGTATGCCAAGGGCGCACGGCTGTACTGTCAACTCATGAAGGAACTAGAAACTTTGCCTGCTTACAAAGACACCTTAGAACGTCTCACTGCCCACGGGAACCACGTTGTCCGTTACTCAAGTCATGAGTGGTCCGGCACATGGTGTGACATTTGCATTGAGCAGACATTAATGAAGGCAGCCAAGTCACAAGGTGGACTGAGCAGAGGAAGAATGAGAAACAGTTTTTCTGGCCACAAATGCTGGGTGCTCACCCTCAGTCACCTGTCTGATGTCAACCGGCGGATGGAGGAGGACGTCAGTAAACATGTTCCAGTCCACAGAGACCTTGCCAAGACACAGATGAAGCGAGATGCAGAGGCAGTTGAACTTGTCCTAAAATGGTTTGAGGAGATCAAGCCATTCGACAACGATAGAGACAAGGAGTTGCTCGTGTCTTTCTCAACAGGATTCACAAGCACTGGAGATGACGCAGTCAATGCTGAGAGAGCAGCTGAAGTTGGGATGGAGATGCAGATCAAGCTGGATGGACAGTCAGTGACGTCGACCATGGATGTCAAGTCAAAGATAAAAGCCCTGTCATCACTAAGAAAATTTCCCTTGGTCAACGAGAAAAAGATTCACCTTGACTCACTAAAGTTGTTCAACCGACTGATCATTTTCGCCCAGCGGGATATGACAGTTGAGACAAGCTTACAGTATGAGCTGACTCCCTTCCCATTGTCCCTGTTCAGCAACAAAGATCAGAAGATGAACAAGGCAAACAAGGCAGACTTTTCAAATACAAGCCTGAAGGCGTTAACTGATCCACTTGACTTGACTAACCAACCCTGCTGCACCCTCGTAATTGATGGCGGATGGCTTGTCTACATGGTGAAGTGGGAACAACGTCAGACCTGGCAGGAGATCGCCAACAGTTACCTGAGCTACGTGCAGTATCTGGGCCGCTGCTCCCAGAAGATCATTGTGGTCTTTGATGGCTACAGCAGATCACCAAAAGATCACGACCACATCCGGCGTACCAAGAATTCCTGCTGTAATCTCCAGATTCGACAGGATATGTCCAACTGGACCCCAAGAGCAAAGTTTCTGGACAACATTTACCATGGACGAGATACTACATTGGGTGAAATTCGGTACAACATGTTCTCAAGGAAGGCAGCGGCAGGAGTGATCAAACCAGAGACTCTACCTCCAACAGATGGTGCAGCTGCACAACATTCACTCCATGCCTACCTGCAGACCCGGGACTGGATCCTTCTACAGAGCATGTCTCTGAACCCCAGTGACTACGGATGGACAATAGGTGTGCATGGGTATGAGCCAGTTCCAACACTGGACCCCACGGCTCCTGAGCTGTAATTGCTCCTGAGCTCCAACACTGGACACTGGACTCCACGGCTATTGCAGTTCACGAGCTGTAATTGTCATGGAGATTGCAGCAACCGGCGATGCAGCTGCAAGAAGAATGGGGTCACGTGCATCTCGGCCTGTGGAGTCTGTAATGGCATTACATGCAGAAACTGCAGTCATGATGTTGTTGAGTCTGAAGAAGACATAGACAATGACTGTTGAAACTTCTGACATTGTGAATGAGAAATAACTCTTGAGTATTATATATGTATGTGAAATAAAAGCTACTTTGTGTGTAAATGTAAAAGTGAAAATATAAATGTTAACAATCAACTCAGAATCATGAAAAACCCTTATTTGACCCCTCATAAGTTACTTAAGGGCCGATTAAAAAAAATAAAAATTCTCGAAAATATTTTTCGGTACCCGAATTCAACAGCTTTTTTTCTGGGTTTCCCACGGGAGTTGAACTTCAACATTTTAACACATGTTATTACACACCTTTACAAACATATTGGTGAAGAAATTTTTTGGTAACAATTTAGTTAACAGATTTGTGAAATATCTCATAAAATGCCCTTACTACCATGCTGTGTGTGGCCTGATGGATTGATAACACGATCATGTCTATCTCAACTAACTGACGTGGTGGCAGCGATTTTGACCGTACGCGTTCCAGCCTTTCAGCTGATGAAACGTGCTGCAGCCAAAGGCCTCATCATTTTTGATCTTACACGTTATCCCAAGACCAGTTTTGCTCCTTTTGTTGTGACCGGCTCACATTAGCACAAAACACGATCGTCCGTGATTCTATCTCCATAGATCCTAAATGGCAAATCATGCACCTGAATTTCGGTTTTCCTGCAGATGACGAGGATCAAACTCCATCTCTCAAAAGGGTCGTCATCCTCAGCTGGCTTCAAGGAATCCACCCGACGCTGCCTAAAATAGTGTTACGGGGTCCTCCCCTTACCTCTGGTCTCGGTAGACCTCCGAACCCCGAGAGGGTCCCCAGCAGAAAAAATGTGTTATCCTTGGTTGAAATCAAGCAAATAATGAAACCCTCAATGGAACCAGCAAATGAAACAGTCAAATCAATAATGCAACCACACCAGGTTATGAACAAACAATAATATATTAGAAATCACACCAAAAGAGCCATACAATAATGGGGGCAATCACCCCTACTATCAAATCTTCCGATGGTAACCTTACCAAGCCCCTTAACCCCCAAACTCACGGCACCTCCCCAATGTCTCTGCACCCCTCCCAGGGCGAAGTCCCAATGTCTCTGTGCGCTCCCGCGATCGGGGAGTCAAGGCCCGATCAAAGTCAATTGAGGCGTAGGCGATCGAGGCGACCCCGAGGTCACGTTGTTCAGCACCCAGCAATACAGCGGTGGAAAGGAACCTCACAAAGACGCGCTCCGACGTACACATTTGCGGTTCAATCCACGAGCCTCCGTATAATTCTCAAGTGCCCTTTGTTGCACCGCCGTACCCGGCAAACCACCGGGGAATAATGCCCAGCCGACACGACCAAAACCAGTTCACTGCGGGTTGCTCGCGTGGCGAAGATGGCGGACGGCTTTCACTCAAACCCGGGCTTTGAGGCCAGGATCCTCCGGAACCTCAATGAGGATACCCGACACAGGCTCCACGCACTCCGGCGATCTCTCTTAACGCCCGAACTTCCCTTCAAGGACGCAAAGTTCACTCGCATTGTACGTCGATCGCTCGGTCTGGAGCTTCAACAACCACGTCTCTTTCACGATCCCCTACCGCCTCTTCTTCTTCGCTCCACCTCTTCCGGTCACAATCCGGATTTCCGGCCACATTTTACCAGGAGCGCTTTTAAATCTTTTAACTATAATAACCCTTTCCCTTCAACCACAATCACCAGAATACTTCGAACCAACAACAATAATCATAACAACAATCATTAGGGCCGAATCCGTAACAATAGTCAAACATTAGGAACTGAACTATGTTCTCATACATTGGCGTCCATTAAACCAGAAATACGTTCCAGTGAAGACACAATAGTCATGCGGGCCCATCTTTCTAAAAGTCAAAAGAGACCTGTCTTTCCACCTTTAACATCTACTCCAACACTCCAAAGCCAAACAATAAACCTTCACAGCGCTTCCAAAGATCCTGCCAATTACGTCACCAAGTGGGGCGTGCAAACCAACATTTTCTCAGCGAGTGTAGCTACCTCTCTGAACAAGATCGTAAATACAGTGCAATAAAAAGTCTACGCCCCCTTTCAAAAAATTTCACCTTTTGTTACCTTATAGCCTGGAATTAAATTGCATTAAATTAGACTTTTTCTACCTTTATTTACACATCGTAACCCACAACTTCTATGAATTTCTGAAATTAAAAAATACAAAACTGGATATCGTGGTTGGATAAGTGTCCATCCCCTTATAATAGCAATTGTAAACTAGCTCAGTTGTAACCAGTCACCTTCAGAATCACACAAGTTAATTGGCCTCCACCTGTGTTAAATTGTAGTGATTTTGATTATTTCAGAATAAAATCAGCTGTTCCTGTAGGTTTCCTTTGCTGGGTAGTGCATTTCACAGCAAAGACTCAACCATGAGCACCAAGGAGCTTTCAAAAGACCTCTGCGGTAAAGTTGTGGAAAGGCACACATCAGGGGATGGGTATAAAAATATTTCAAAGGCCTTGAATATCCCTTGGAGCACAGTCAAGACAATCATTAAGTGGAAGGCGTGTGGTACCACCAAGACCCTGCCTAGATCAGATCATCCCTCCAAACTGGATGACCAAGCAAGGAGGAGACTGATCAGAGAGGCCACCAAGAGGCCATTGGCAACTTTGAAAGAGCCACAGGCCTTCATGGCAAAGATGAGTTACTGTGTGCATGTGACAACAATATCCCAAGCACTCCACAAGTCTGGCCTGTATGGTAGGGTGGCAAGAAGGAAGCCATTACTCAAAAAAGCCCACCTCGAGTCCCATTTGAGGTATGCAAAAAACACTCCAAAGATTCTGAAGCCATGTGGCAAAAAACTGTGGTCTGACGAAACCAAGATGAAACTCTTTGGCCTAAATGCAAAACGTTAGGTTTGGCACAAACCAAACACAGCAGGTTGCATCACAGGTTGCATCATTTTTCTGGAAGTGCGTTTGTGCTGCTGATACAGTGCCCCAATTACCAGTGAGCTGATACTCAATTTGCCGACCTTGGAAGGTTGACAGGCTGAGTCAACTCCCCTGGCGTTAAGTCAACAACTGACCAGGATTCGAGCTCAGGATCCTAGGATCCCATGCCAGCACCCAAACAGCGAGGCCAACACCAGGCTTACTCAACTCTGATATGCATCTTCTTCAGTACAGACATAACTAGATGTTTTTCATAGAATATTTACCCTGCGCAGTCAATGTGGTGCAAGCCAACTCTTCTGTTTTATAACGTTTTCTTTCTTTGATCCATATATGGCTGCCAGACCACGTGAGTGGTGAAATCATAAATTTATATTGTCTATATATAATTATATATAGACAATAAATTTATGATGTAAATTTATTGTGCATATAAAAACCACTGTTTAGAGGCCATTTTTCCCCGCAAGGCGGGGGTTGGCCTTTTCGGGGACCGTGGTTGTTGCTGTTTTTTGGTCCCCTTTTTGAAGCAATGTTTTACGGCCGGATGCCCTTCCTGACGCCAACCCTTTTTGTCGCCTTTTTACGACAAGCAGGGAATTACCAGTGAACTGGTACTCAATTTGCCGACCTCGGAAGGATGACAGGCTGAGTCAACCCCCCTGGCGTTAATTCAGCGATCGACCTGGATTCGAACCCAGGATCCTTGGATCCTAAGCTGGCACCCTAGCCGCTAGCTCCAACACCAGTGCATATAGACATAATAAATTTATTGTGCATGATCTATGCAACAATTATAATTGTTGCATAGATCATGCACAATAAATTTCAAACTGATCAGACTGTGTTGTCCCTGTCGAATTATGACGTCATAATTACTGCACCAATGACGTCATCGAAAACAACACCGATTCCATGCGGAGTTCTTTACAATGAGATACGTTTCAATTTTTTCCATTAAGTGATTTCAGAGATATAGAGGTGCGAAGGTTTTCCAAGATGATGCCTGGACCACCTTACCTATGACGTCATAATTATCATTAAAATATTCTACAGGAGGAGGCACTCCTATGGTAAACAATTCGTGTCAATCGGACCAACGGCTGCCGAGCAAATGAATTTTTAAAATGCAAACATGCACGTACGCCACACGTACGGATGCAACCGAATGCCTACCCCTGCATTTCGCTTCGCGAGCGCAGGGTAATAAACAGATGCCCCTTTAAGCTATGATCCCATGTTTGAATTCCTTACTTGCGCTTTGGGTTCTGTGTTGATTTATCCATCTTCTATGAATGTCCTGGTCCTGCAGCTAAGTAGGTTCAGGTTTATCCATTAGCAGTGGAAGTAAAAAAGCAGAACATTATTCTTTTAAATCTTTCATAAAAAAACAAAAAAACAATGATCATATACTTTATGTCCTACAAGATGATGCCGCACAGGAAATGAAATGAAATGCATTTGCTGGTATAGTTTCTAGAAACAAGTTTTATTCCTGAATCAACACTAATTTCACACTTTTAACAAAATGACACAACAAAACACAATTTTTTTTTTTCTCCAAACAGATTCATTTTATGAATTCTTCATTTTTTTAAACAAGACCGAAAGTCTAACAGCTGGGCTTGTTTGATACTTTAGTTGGAGGATAGTATGTCCTTGGTGGGGATACCAGTTAGAAAATAATGCAAGTAATAAAATTTTATGACTTCAGGCATGGACAGCCAGTTCGTGAATGACTTGGGTAAAAAAACGGCGAATGGCAAACGAAGAACCAATAAATTCGACATTCTTGTGCCACCTTCAGTCGAACGTCAGACATTGGCAGCACGTTCTCTATATTTTCATTCCAAATAGCATCATTCATCATTACAATGACAAATACAATAGTATTAATATATCAAAATTTATGTTAAATCATGGTTGTATTGAGATATTATCAAACCAGCGAATTGTCATCACTTGTTCACTTCCGGATTCAGGATCAAGGTCCGTGTCGATCACATTTTGAAAATCATAATTGCATTGAGGAATTTCTGAAACCTCCTATCTACCTTACGACAGCCGCTGGGAACCCAAAACGTTCCACAGAAGGTTATTATATTTCCTTTTAGTAAAATATGCAACTGCAATGGTTACTAAATAAAGAGTACTAAACGCGTCCCCCTGTCATATGACCAGATCCTCAGCTCTGATTGGTGTAATTTTGTGGGGACATACCGGCAGACAAACACTGTTCTAAACGGCATTGCCCGACGTCATAAAAATGTAATTTCAAATAGTTCATGTCGGTTACACTCTGGGCTGGCAGGGTATTCTAACAATATGCACACGAGCTTTTGAGCTGCCGAGTCTGAGTTAAAATATTGGCCCAGCTTTAAACTACCACCCTGGCATAGGGGCATAAACGTGTGTGCCATCCCTCGGGTGGATCTTAAGCCAGATGACCGGTCTGCTACTAGTTATAGTTGGTTTGAATTACATATCCAACGGTGTCTTTCATGAAGAGTAGGCAAGCTATCACCGGCACCCTGAACAAATTACAAATTCCTGCAAAAATGACCTTTGGTCCAACGTCAGGAATTCGTCAGGTTCATGAAAGACTTCGACTGAAAATATTCCTTGCCGACCCAACAAAATAGGAAGGAAGTCGTAGTAGTAGTAGTAGTAGTAGTAGTAGTAGTAGTAGTAGTAGTAGTAGTAGTAGTAGTAGTAGTAGTAGTATGAGTATGCTATAACTCCTTGACTCTCTTCACTTCCAATACTAATGTTTGATTTAATTCCAGTCAAATGAAAACGATGTTTTCTTTTGTTTGTACAGGATCTCGGGCTCGCAATGGAGCCACACACACATGGACATACGGATGAATACACAAGACACAACGCAAAGACTGTTAGACATCACAAACACACAGCCGCTGAGCTTGGGGGAAGTGCCGTCACTTCCGGGGTAATCTGGGTACCAGTGACATCACAACAATGCGTCACCTTTCTCATCTCACTCAGCGGGGAATTTCCTAAGGAGAAATTTCCAAGTCAAAAACTAATGGAAAAGCAAGTCCGTGTTGCACTCGTAAACAAAGGAATTAGCACGTCAAAAGCAATATTATTATACGAAAAAATAGAAGCATAAACAAAATTAATCTGATCAGCAATTCTAATAAACAGTACACCTGTCGAGGAGATACAAATATTTTGAAGTGCTCGTTCATTGTCCAGGTAAAAGAAGGAATCTGGTCAACTTCCCTTCAGAAAATTTACCATGTGCCAACACCAGAAGCTGCCATGCAGTTATAGGAAGAATCCCAAACCACAAATATTTAAAATTAAAGCAAACTTCCTGTTGGACATGTGCAAGTCCTTCCTCCTCCATATTAATCGTTGGCCCAATCTGGAAGTGGAATAAATGTGAAGCCAAAATCGGATTAAGCCATGTCTCAAAGCTTCCAACCGCCATCACGTTCCGAGTCCCAAATCACCACAACCCTTCCCTTCCCAGCCCCCATTCCACACCAAGTTGTCCATCTCCCATTTCCCTCCTCACGAAGCCTCCCAGCTGCCTCACCCTCTGCACATCATCAGGCTTCCTATCTGCCAAATCTGCACACCATTGATCCCAGCCCAAAATTTCCATCACCACACCTTGCATTTTCCTATCCCATCCACTTCCATCCTCCTCACCCCCTACACTTCCTCAACGTCACATAACAGAATAATGTAAGATTGTTACTACAGGAACTGCAGTTCTTGCCACACAATTTCTGCTTTTCCAACATCAACAATAAATTGCCAAATTGATTTGCACGACATTTGGCGACTGCGTTAAAATAAACTTGTCAAAATGGAATGGTAAAGTCTTTCTGAATTTTCGTGTGAGAGTCAATATGGCATTTGATAGCAATTATTACCAATCCCTGAATGCACAAAGAACGGTGGTAGTGAGCCGTCTCCTTGAACCACTGCAACCCATGTGGTTGGTGACAGTGCTCCCACAATCTTGTTAGGAAGGAAGTTCCGATATTTCAATCCAGCAACGACGAAGCCACAGCGATACATGTCCAAGTGTCAATGGTGTGGCACTTTGAGAGGAACATGGAGGTGGTGATGCTCCCATACACCTGCTGTCCCTGTCCTTTAAAATGATGGAGGTTGCAGGTTTGGGAGCTTCTGCTAAAGTAGCCTCGGTGAGTTGTTGCAGTGCTTCCTATAAAAAGGTTACAAAAAATAGCAAATCAAGAAGAGAAACGTTCAAAGTACACCGCTCCCATGCCAAACAAATAAATAACATATCCTCCAGTGCGCAGGACATAGAGAGGTATTGGGAGTGAGTGGTGTACAATAATTGATTGATTAATTGTGTAATTAAAATCAATAAATAATTATCATAAAATAATTAATTTCTTAATCAATTGGAAATAGCACAACGAAACCACCAATCTTTCATCCGAAGCTGTAGCTTTTCGAAAAATAATTAAATAACAATTAATTGAAATAAATAATAATTATTTGATTAAATGATGAATCAATAAATCAAAAATATCCTTTATGGTCACATCACCTGGTCACTGTCATGTCCAAATATCAGCTTCATAACTCAAAAGGTGTCTGAGATATTGCCCAGATGAGAAAAAAAAAAAAGTGCTTCATTAATTGATAAAAATTAAATAATTAATCAATTAATTGATTAATCAAAAAATAAAATAATATCGTTTTTGCCAAAGCATGTACTCACGATTATGCCGAAATTTCAGCTTGCTAGCTCAAACAATGGATGAGATATCACCCGGACACGCAAACAAACAAGAAGAAAGCCGAAAACGGCACTCGGTAGAGCACATACCTCCACCAGGCTGAACAGTTTGTTTTGTATCCAATGATAGGCTGGATCTGGATTCGGACCTGAACCAAAATCTAATCGGCTTGTTCTCGTCACCTAACCACCTTGTCCACCAAGTTTAGTTATAACTGGTCCACATGCTTTTCTAATATCATGTTATATATCATTTTTCACCCGATCTCTCAATGGTGAAGATTCACTTTTTTTTTCTTTTTTTTTTTGTATACAAGATCGAGGCTAGTGAAAGAGCTAACATTAATCACACAGAAAGACAAACCGACACATAAAACATATAACATGGGGAGCGGTAGACAAGATGGGGAGAGAGGGGGAAGGACACAAACACAACATTTGAGAGCAGGGACATCGAGAGATCTGTGGGAGGGAGAGGGCTTTGGGGGGGGGGGGGAGGCATGGGAAGGGGGGAGGGGGTGGGAGAGGTATAAAATATATGAACACTGCCAGGACTTCCAGGAAAGAAGTTGAAATTTCAAACAAAGTGGATCTGGGGTGAATTAGCAGGGGTAGTAAAGATCAAGGTTTTGGATGGGGGAAGATAAGAGATGGTGGTGAACAGCTGTTTTAAAGACCTGGAGGGAGGAGTGGGATTGAAGGGAGTGTGGGAGTTTGTTCCAGAGGCGGGAGAAAAGAGAAATGAAAGAGTGAAGGTGAGCAGAGAGCCCATATTTCGGCAGTTTAACCAACAGAGGGTTGCTGGCAGATCTTGTGCGACCTGTAGGAATATTTGGGGGACAAAGCACAGAGAGAGCTGGGGGAGCAAGGCCGGAGAGGAGTCGGTAGAAGACAGAAAGACCACCTACCTGCCTGCGGTGAGTGAGTGAAAGGCCCTCGGAGATAGCTTCATCGCGGGAGATTCCAATGATTCTGAAACCTTTGGTTTCAACAGCGTGAAGCCGAGCAAGGTGTGAGGCAGGAGCACCGGCCCATAGGGGAGAACAGTATTCCATTGAGCTGCAGATGAAAGCCTTGTATGTGGTGAGGAGCTCAGCTGTGCCAAGGAAGGACTTCGCACGATGGAGGATGCCCAGTCGGCGACTAGCTTTGGAGGCCAGCTTGGAAATGTGGTTTTCCCAAGAAAGATCATGGCAGATAGTGAGACCCAAAAGCTTGAGCGACAGAACTTCTTGGAGAAGATTGTTGAGAAAGTAGATGGGAGGGTTGTCCAGTCGGTCTTTTCAGAGAGGCATAGTAAGAGTATCAGATTTGTCAGGATTGAAAGACATGTTCCACTTGTTTGACCAGTCTGTGATTTTGTCCAGGTCTTCAGAGAGTGAGGAGGCTGCAGACTGCCGATCTGAGAGAAGAGGAATGGAGCGGCAGAGAGTGGATTCATCAGCAAAGAGATAGAGAGGATTTTCCAGAGAGTCGGAGAGATCATTGATAAAGACCAGAAAAAGCACAGGGTCCAGAACACTGCCTTGGGGAACTCCAGCCTGAACAGGAAGGGGAGATGAGAGAAATCCATTCAGGGCCACACGTTTACTACGACCAGAGAGGAAGACCGCAAGCCATGCGTGGAGATTTCCATGGATACCATTGGAGGAGAGTTTGGTGAGCAGAGCTGGGTGCCACACCGTATCGAAGGCACTTAGAAGTTAAATAATTCTTGTATCCGAATCCAGATTCAGATCTTCACCAAAATCGAATCGATTAGTTGTTGTCACATACTCAATCGGTCCACCAAGTTTCAGCCAAATCCGTCCATAACTTTTTGAGATATCCTACTGTGTATTGTTTTTGGCCCTATCTCCCAATGGTGAATTAATACTTAAAAATTCTAGTGGGCGGATCCGAATCCTGATCTTCACTAAAATCAAATAATTTCATCTGTGTCACATACACTACCTCTCTGCCAAATTTCGTCCGAATCCGTCCACAACTTTTTGAGATATCTTGGTCACAGATAGACACAGACAGAGGTGAAAACATAACCTCCATCCATCCACCTTTGGTGGCGGAGGTAAAAACGGAGTGAAAATTGACTGAGTACTCCCTTTCAGCACAAGTCATCGCCGGGCCTCCTCTGGCACCTGGCGATGACATCATGAAGCGCCTGGAGATGGAATAGGCAAAGAGCGGTGTACAACAAATTCGACGAAGGACATGGCCGAAATGGCAGCTACATTTTGTTTGCTTTGGCACACATTTGTCAACTTCCAGTGGATATAACCTATCATCCTGTAGTCAGGGTATGTCGTGGATAAATGCTTAAACTAATGAGTTTCATCATTGATCCATGACATCCCCTTGCTGCAGGATCCATGACATACTAATTAATGGGCGACATGGATGAGTGTTAAACTACTGGGTGAGGATCCAATCAAGTGGACTCCTTTTATCCTGGATGTTGTTGAGCCCCTTTTAAGAAGTCTGGCAGGGGTCTTTCGTCTGCATTCCATTCCCTTCAGGATACAAGATAAACCACGAAATATATTCAGGTAAAAGTGATGCTTTAAAGGAGGAAGGAGATCAAATTATAAAGTGAAGATTAATCAGATAAAAAGGAGGAAGAATTAAAGGAATGAATAAATAATTGCCTTATTGCCACCAAGATGTTCACCTGGTGGCAAATCTTGATTTTTGAATGAGGTGTTGTTGGTGCAGATACCTGGATGTTTAACGCTTAATCACAGCGTAGACACATTCATCTTGCGTTGAGTGAACAACAGTGCCAATGGATCTTTCTGAGATTGGGGCTGGAGGATGGTAGTTGAGTCGATCACTTAAGACGGCATACGTCACCTCCTCCTCTTCATTCTGCAAGAAAACAAAAGTCTGTGAGAACAATTACAGCGAACGAATGAACATATTGTAAATATTGTATTCTGAATAAATGAGTGACAGAACGGCAGAGAACAGATTAATGAATTTGATTTAAATTATATCAGTTGAATAACACAATCCGAGGAATTATTTCCAAAAATAAATTTAAAAAATGATTAGGAAAATCTGCAAAATTAAGCAAAGATTAATATGGAATAGGATATGGAATAAATGTTTATTCACGCCAAATTATTGAATGCACCAAAAATCCAATGAATGGATAAAGTAAACAAAGCTTTCATCTGTAGCTCAATGTAATACTGCTCTCCCCTCTGGGCTGGTGCTCCTGCCTCACACCTAGCTCGGCTTCACGCTGTAAAAACCAAAGCTTTTAGAATCATTGTAATCTCCCGAGATGAAGCTGATTCTGAGGGCCTTTCACACGCTCCCCGCAGGCAGGTTGGTGGTCTTTCTGTCTTCTACCGACTCCTCTCCGGCCTTGCTCTCCCAGCTCTGTCTGTGCTCTGTCCCACAAATATTACTGCAGGATGCACAAGATCTGTCAGCAACCCTCTTCTGGTGAAACTGCCAAAATCAAGACTCTCTGCTCACCTTCACTCTTTCATTCCTCTCTCCCGCCTCTGGAACAAACTCGCTCACTCCTTTCAATCCCACTCCTCCCTCCAGGTCTTCAAAACAGCTGTTCACCACCATCTCTTATCTTCCCCCATCCAAAACCTTGATCTTTTCTACCCCCGTTAATCCACCCTAAATCCACCTCCTTCAAATTCCGTTTTCTTTCTTGAAAGTCCTAGTAGCGTCCATTTTGTTTATCCCGTGTACAGCCCTCTCTCTTCCACAGATCTCCCGATGTCCCTGTTCTCTACTGTTGTTGTGCTTCCCCTCCCCCCCCCCCCCCCCGTTATCTTCCGCTCACTTTATTATATGTTCTCTGTGTTAGCATAGGCTTTACACGAGCCTCGACTTAGTACACAAAAAAAAATTAAAAATAATAATAAAGCAATGAAATGAATAAAAACAGAGAGTAAATGAAACTCACAGCTTTCCGGTGAGAACGACAATCTGAAAGAAAACAGCAGTTAGTGTGAACCTGATCACTTGAGCTGAATGCTCTTTACGCATGATGGAGAACAAGAATAACAAAAATAAAGCCTAATCAAGATTAACCACATGGCAACTATGATAACAGTTTTCATGATAATAAAGCGAAAAAGAAAATTGGCATCATTTCGATGATTTCCTTTCAACCTGATAGCTGAATCCCAGGTATGGCGATACCAACAAAGACCACAAAGCAAAAGTGCCAAAGATAAAAAAAACAAAAAAACAAGTACAATACATTCAAAATACACCGCCCCCATGCCAAATAATTAAATATCCTACAGCGCGGCATTGCCAGGTCGCCTCCGGCGCCCGGCAATACCGCAGTGCAGCTCATCGAGGCTGCATTGGGAGGGACAGGTGTACAATAATTGATTGATTAATTGTATAATTAAAATCAATAAAAGATTATCACAAAATATTTTCTTAATCAATTGGCTAATAGCATCACTAAACCACTAGTGCTTCATCTGAAGATGTATCATTTAGAAATTTAATTAAATAAGTCATTAATAAAAAATTTAATAATTAATTGATTAATCAATAAATAATTAATCGATTAAATGATTAATCAAGAAATCAAAAATATCCTTGATAGTCACATCACTTGGTCACTGTAAAAAATAAAAAAAATAACCACCTTTAGAGGCCATTTTTCCCCGCAAGTGGGGGTTGGCCTTTTTCGGGCACCGTGGTTGTTGTTGTTTTTTTGGTCCCCTTTTTGAAGCAATGTTTTACGGCCGGATGCCCTTCCTGACGCCAACCCTTTTTGCCGCCTTTAACGACAAACAGGGAATTACCAGTGAACTGGTACTCAATTAGCCGACCTCGGAAGGATGACAGGCTGAGTCAACCCCCCTGGCGTTAATTCAGCAATCGACCGGGATTCGAACCCAGGATCCTAGGATCCTAAGCCGGCACCCAAGCCGCTAGCCCAACACCAGGGTCACTGTCATGTCCAAATATTAGCTTCCCAGCTCAAAAGGTGCCTGAGATATTGGCCAAATGAGAAAGAAAATAAAGAAATGATTAATAATGAAAATAAATAAATAATAATCATTAAAAAATTAAATTATTAATCAATTCGGTCACAGAACACATAAACCACAACCATTTCATGAGAATCTGTAACTAAAAAAAAAATTTTTTTTTTGCCATTAATCAAATAATTAAATAATTAATCGATTAATTGATTAATTGATTAATTAATAAATCAAAAATAGCCTTTGCAGCCAAATCACCTGGTCATTGGCATGTCCAAATATCAGCTTCCTAACTCAAAAGGTGCCTGAGTTAATGGTCAGAAGAGAAAGGAAATTTGATTAATTAAATAAGCACTTAATTAATCGCTAATAATTAAATAACTCCTCAATTAATTGATTAATCAAAAAACAAAAAATACCGTTTTTGACAAAGTACGTGCTCACTATTGTGCCGAAATTTCAGCTTCCTAGCTCAAAGGATGGCTGAGATATCGCCCGGACAAGCGAACAAGAAAGCAAGAAAACAAACAAGAAAGCAAACCAGAGTGAAAACTGAGTACTCCCTTTCAGCGTGCGTCACTGCCGATCCCCCTTCGGTGCCCAGCAATGACGATTTGCAATGCCTGGAGATGGCATAGGAAAGGTGCGGTGTACAATAAATGAAGGCACAGCCAACTGTAGAATTTGTGTAGAGTCACAAATTGTTTATGTCACTGTTAGGCAGTGTGTTTTGTTCAGTGCTTGGTTAATACTCGGATATTTGTGATTCGATATGGAAGGAATTGTTGTATTATACATGACTGTGTAATGCCTGTTGAGGGCTGGCAGGATGGCCTAGCCCCAGAGGTAAGCACACTCACCTCTGAGCAGTTTAGCCTGGGTTCGAATCCTGACCCAGCCATAAACAGGCAAGATGATTCACACCTAGCACGTATGTTTCACAGTCAGGGTGATTCATCGATGCATGTGCCGTCCCTCGAATGTACGCTAAACTGGGTATCCCGTGGGCTGGAATCACTTGGTGGACAGTAAAGATAGCATGATGTCCTTTGTGGAGAGAAGGCGAGCTATCGCCGGCACTGTGAACAAATTCCAAATTCCTCCCCTAACTACTGCTGGGAAGGCAATGGCAACCCACCTAATATATCCCTGGCCAAGAAACTGCTTTGGCAGCACCGACACTATGGTAACAGAATATGGCACATCAGAATCAGACATGTTTGTTGAGGTGAGATGTTCATTGCAAACGTTGAATAGAGTAAGGTGACAAGCATTAATATTGTGGTTGGAGGTTAAGCCATGTGGAAAGATCCTGAGAGTTCAGGAAATTTCTAGCGACTTCCAGATATTCAACCATTTCATATTATGGAGCAATTTAGTGACTTCCAGATATTCAACCATTTCATATTATGGAGTAATTTGGCGACTTCCAGATATTCAACCATTTCATATTATGGAGTAATTTGGTGACTTCCAGATATTCAACCATTTCACTTTCGGGAATAATTTGGTGACTTCCAGATATCCAACCATTTCACCATAGGGAATAATTTGGCAACTTCTAGATATTCAACCATTTCACGATGAGGAGCGATTTGGTGACGTCCAGATATTCAACCATTTCACGTTAGGGAGCAATTTGGTGACGTCCAGATATTCAACCATTTCACGTTAGGGAGTAATTTGAGGACTTCTAGATATCCAACCATTTCACATTAGGGAGTAATTTGGGGACTTCCAGATGTCCAACCATTTCACATGAGGGAGTAATTTGGGGACTTCCAGATATTCAACGATTTCACATCAAGGAGTAATTTGGCGACATCCAGATATTCAACAATCTCACATTAGGGAGTAATTTGGTGACATTAGGGAGTAATTTGAAGTCATCAATGGAATACTGCTCTCCCCTCTGGGCTGGTGCCCCTGCCTCACACCTAGCTCGGCTTCACGCTGTAGAAACCAAAGCTTTCAGAATCATTGGAATCTCCCGTGCTGAAGCTGATTGTGAGGGCCTTTCACTCACTCACCACAGGCAGGTTGGTGGTCTTTAGTCTTCCATCGACTCCTCTCCGGCCTTGCTGCCCCAGCTCTGTCTGTGCTCTGTCCCCCAAATATTCCTATTCCTACAGGTCGCACAAGATCTGCCAGCAACCTTCTTCTGGTAAAATTGCCAAAATCTATGCTCTCTGCTCACCTTCACTCTTTCATTCCCCTTTTCTCCTGCCTCTGGAACAAACTCCCTCACTCTCTTCAACCCCTCTCCTCCCTCCAGGTCTTTAAAACAGCTGTTCACCACCATCTCGAGTCTTCCCCCATCCAAAACCTTGATCTTTTCTACCCCCGTTAATTCACCCCAGATCCACTTTTTTGAAATACCGACTTCTTTCCTGGAAGTGTTAGCAGTGTCCATTGTCCATGTGTTTTATACCTCTCCCACCTTTTTTTTAATACCTTTTATTGATTTTGTGACTGGCGAAAATTAACAATGTGAAATAATTTTAGTCACCTTGGAAGAGGCTATTTTTATTTGGAATAGTTGTCCAGAATCGTTCTTGGGTTCGAGGTGAGGAAGTTTTGGTTTGTAAATGGAGGTTTATGGAATAAACTCTTGCATCCCACAAGCATTGAAAAAAAGGAAATTACACGTGAAACTTCCTGAAATATTTCATTCTGGGTTGTACGCCTCACAAAGTTATAGCAAATGTTAGAACTGCCGAAAACCATGAAAATTATATGTAGATATATATATATATATATATATACAGTGGTACCTCGGCTTACGAGTGCCCCAACGTACGAGTTTTTCGGGATACGAGCCGTCGCTCGGGCGGTTTGTTGCTTTGGGATACGAGCCGAGATCCGATGTACGAGCTCAAAAAATTTATTTTTTTGAATTTTCCGGTTGTGGCTTCCGGTTCCGGTCACGCGGTTATCTTGCCGTGAAAGCATCTCTGCTTGGATATAAAACACGCAATCGTCGAAATACATGAGCGAGGAATCTCCTTGCTCCAGCCGGTGACGTCATCGGCGGGGATCCCCGCCTCCAGAGTGGCTGGTCACGTGACCGCCAAAGCGTGTCGCGCGTGCGGGTATAATGAGCTACACCTGTGGATCACGTGACCACGGAAGCACGCCTCGCTTGAGAGGCATGGCTTTCGGTTTGCGTTTTGCTTTATAAGGCGCGATAAATGGGCTTTTGAGTGTTAGCAGTTCATGGCGGTTCATGGCGGTTGACGGTTCATGACGGTTCATGACGGTTCATGGCGTTGACGGTCAAAAACCCATTACATCAATTTTACCAGGCACTGTACAGTAAGTACAGTGGACACCAAATGCACGGTGGAAGGCTAGAAGTAGAAGATCGTCCAAGACAAGTGAGAATAAGCCATACTTTGGAGGAGATGACGTCATTCGCTGGTCCGATAACCAAAGATGTGGTATAAAAAACCAGGTGAGCTAACAATGCAGCAATGAAGGAATTCGGCCAAGGCACCGGCACACAACGACCTACCTACATCGAAAGACTCAATGCCAATGGTGACAGAAGCCAAGACGGCCGGCTTAAACACCGCCGAAAGACCACGGTGTACCAACTTACGATGCAGAACATCTTGCACTTAATATGATGACAACAGGTGCCATCCTCTGACGTACCATTACAGGTACAGGTACAGTACACGTGAGCACAGAGCAAAAGTTCACTGAAACCGAGATTAAGAAAAAAGAAAAAACACCTCGTGGTCCGTGCTCGATATCCGAGTTTCAATCTTTTCAAACACATGATGCTCTCGGTCACGGTATCTCCTGCGAGCTGCTTCTCCTTCAACCACACAAACAACAACTTCTCCATATCTTCATGGATAGAGGTCCGGAGCTTTGAAATAATCGTAACGCCCTTGGCTGGCGTTATAGCCTTTATGGACTCCTTCTGCTTCAAAATCGTACATATCGTAGAAGGAGTACGATCGTACTGCCTCGCCAAGTCGACAACACGCACACCTCACCTGGCATGCTCTTCTCCTCTGCTTAATAAAACCAGTTTATTTCTTTACATTCTCTTGTATTATGTACAGTATATACGAGGTCGTGCTTGTTTATACATTATTTGTTATTTATAAAGTACATTTTTGTTATTTAAAAGCACCTAACAAAAAAAATTGGTGTTTTTTTTTTGAGGCTGGAACGGATTAATAGCATTTCAATGCATTTGAATGGGAAAATTTGCTTTGACTTACGAGCGATTTGGCTTACGAGCTCCGTCACGGAACGGATTAAACTCGTAAGCCGAGGTACCACTGTATATATATATATATATATATTGTTGCGAATATGGAATTTGGCCTCCATATCCGCTTGTAAATATTCCCCTATTTTCTCCAATACTCCCCAACTTTCCCCAGTCCCCCATTCCCTAGTCCCATTGCATGTAAATAACAATCAGTAGAGCCGACCTTCCCCTTATTCCCCCATTAAATGTCGTGCCCAGGTCCACCGCACCACACGTAGACAACTTTCGGACATCTTCCTAGTTATTCTTAATCTATGTCAGTTAAGGCCTCGTTTCCATTAATTATGACTCTTCGTTGCACCAGAATGTGATTATATGGCACCAGTAGTGAGTTTAGGACCTTCCCATACCTCCTCCCATCTTCTTCCCCAAACAACAACAACAACAACAACTACAGCTACAACAACAACAACAACAACTACAGCAACAACAACAACAACTACAGCTACAACAACAACAACAACAACTACAGCTACAACAACAACTACAACAACGGCGCGCGCGGGGAGTGTGCGTCCTCCCTCCGGCTCGGTTAGCCGCCATTATCCATGCGCCCCACGGGGTTACCACGAAGGGGCTGGCTGTCAGCTCCTCGTCAAGGGCGGAGCCTGGTAAACCCCCCCCCCGCACCCAATAAGAAGGGCGGACCGATTCCATCTGGGCGGAGCTAACGAGCCGAGGGCGTGTCACTCCCCGCCGGATATACGCAGCCGCTTGCCGGACGTGACGTCAGATGCGCCCCCAGCTTGAGACGACAAGACGCCACCTCGAGCGCTGAGAGACCTCCTGCATCTTTTGGGCCGCGCCATCCTGTCCCTGAGCACAAGGTGCACCTTGTGCTGGCCATCGAATACCCGCTTTCCTCGCCATCAATCCCCGTGTGAGTCAGTTTTTGTCCTGTTTCTCTGTGGTCTGTCGGGAATAATATAAGGTTGTGTCTAAGTGCCTGTCTTCCTATGATGTACCTCTTGTAGTTGTAATCTGACCTTCCGCCTTAATATAACCTCCTCCGGAGGTCTTGAGAACTGAACCCCTGGTGTCGTATTGTGTCATTATAACCCAGCCGGGTGTCTTCTCTTTCCTATTGAGCCAGCGTAGCGCGGCTTCGTCGACGTTCGAGTACAATCGGGTAATTTGTGCGGACACGACGGCCATTCCGCTCGGCCCACCTTAACATCAAAGTCGTGTCTGTAACAATTGGTGTCGGGAGTGAGATTCGAGGCCCGACCAAATTTTGAAAAAAAAAAAAAACGAATAGAGGAAAAAAAAAATTTGGTCAAAATTTGGAGCGGCCGAAATTTGTTTTGTTTTACGAAACTCGAATTTTGCAAGTCGCGCTATGGCGGATCAAGACGGCTGGGGTCCGGTAGGGGAGAGTGAAGCAGGGTCGATCCAGGACCAAAATGAGGGACAGGAGGAGAGCGAAGCAGTGAGGGCGGCAGGTTCGCAAAATAGCGTTGTCATGCACGAGGTGGCCACGGCGTCCACGCCCGCGACCGTAGTGGCGCCACCGGTGGATTTGAACTTGTTTTTCATACAAATGAAGGCCCTTATGGCCCAGAATAGGGAGGAAATGAGGGCTCAGAGTGAGCAAATGAGGGCTCAGAGTGAGCGATTGGAGGGCCAATTGGGGGTAATGGGAAACCAAATGGGGGTAATGGGAAACGAAATGGGGGTAATGAGGGACGAAGCGAGGGGTACCAGTGAGGGATTAGACAATAATTTTAAGGGATTAGACAATAATTTTAAGGGATTAGACAATAATTTTAAGGGATTAGACATGAAATTTGGGAAATTAGACGATAGATTAGGGGAAATACAGGAGGGGTTAACGGGGGTAGAAAACAGAATGGCCGCTCAAGAGAATCAAATGGAAGGGATGCAAAAAGGGTTAGAGGGGTTAGAAAACACCATGGAAGGCAAATTGAGGGACATGAGGGACCAAGCGGAAAGGGAAGTTAACCAAATGGGGCAGCAGATAGAGGGGGTCAGAATGGGGGTAGAAACCAAACTGGATGCTCACAGGGAGGAAATGGAGCAGATGAGGGTGGCATCTGGGCAGGAGATGCAAGTGATGGGAGAGGAGATCAGAAGAGGTGTGAGTGAGGAGGTCGGAGGAGTGCGCGAGGAGGTGAGGCACTGTAAGGAGCGCATGGAGAAAGAGGTGAGAAAGGGGACTGTAAAATTGCAAGGTGGTATAGAGGAGTTGACGCTGGGAGTAGAACAACTGACAGTGGGACAAAAGGAGTTGGGGGACCAGGTAAAGAAGAACACAGCGGTAATAGAGGGTTTAAAATCGACACAGAAGGAGATGAAAAAGGACGTAGGGGTAATTAAAAAAGAGTGTCAGACGGTACATGAGGACCTGACGAGGAAAATGGACAAGGTGGTAGAGGTAATGGAGGTTAAAGAGCGGGAGGTGCGGGAGCACATAGAAAAAAATAAAGTGGAGTTAGAGGAAGAACTTAAAGGGGCGCACGAAGAGATGAAGGAGATGAAGCAAAAATTAGAAGAAGTGGAAGAAGGGGTGAGCGAAATTAAAAAGCGACGGAGAGAGGATAAGAAAGAGATAAAAGAGGAGGTAAAAGAATTGGTCCAGAGTCTGTGTTCGGATCGTGATGATGTGCTCATTAACCGGATGAGGGATTCGCAGGTGATGGAGGAGAAGCGAAGAGAAAGAGGACCCGGTGTAAGTGGTGACCAATATGGTCGTGCGTATGATGCGCCAGGTGATTTAATAAGCTTGGGGGTCGAGATAGACCCGGATGTTCGTGAGAGGCCAAGAGTGAGGTGTATGGCTGGTCCGGAGGGTATGGAACGAGAGGTGCGAGGTGTGGGTGAGCAAGGTTGTGGTGGTGGTGGTATGGAATGGGTAGCGGGTTGCGGAGGTGTGACCCATGCATCGACACCAACAGGGGTAGTTGTTGGAGGGACCGGGGAGGCACGAGAGCCCCTTGGGGGTAGTGTACTGTGGGGGCCCGGCCGGTTCGGCCCCGCGCTGACCCCGCAAGGGGCGACGCACGGGGTCCGGCAGGCGGGCAACGACTCACATACGAGGTGGTCCCACAAGGTCCCACTCGCGCCGTATGACGGCAAGAGTGATCTACGCGCGTACCTGGCGCAGTTCGACTGTGTGTGTAAGGGCAACGGTTGGGGTGAGGACGAAGGTGGAGTACACCTGGTGGCCGCATTGCGCGGCGCGGCGGCGGAGGTGCTGACGGCATTACCAGCGGGTGCTCTCACCCTGCCAGCCCTCCGCGACGCCCTAATTAATCGATTCGGCATAGAACAGCAGAGCGAGCTTGTTAAAGCTCAGCTCGCGCTGCGAAAACGCAAGCCCCAGGAAGCCATCGGGGAACTTGCCCACGACATTCGCCGCGCAGTGGGGATCGCACATGCTAGCATGGCAGCGGATTCCCGGGAAAGCCTGGCGCTGGACCATTTTATCCAGGCCCTCCCGGATATTGAGCTCCGGCAACAGCTCGCCATGTGGCGCCCGCAGACTCTGAGCCAGGCGGCTGACGCTGCGGCCCGTTGGGAAGCAGCGAGGCCCCTGGCCCGAGGGGGCGAGCGTCTCGCAATGGCGGTCCGCCAGGTGGGACCCCCGATGGAGGGCGGACCCCTTAGGGGACCCGCCCCCGACGTGGGTCCTGACCTGGCGGGCATGGTCCGGAGGCTGGTGGACCAGCGCCTGGCGGGACCTGGACCATGGCAGGCGGCCACGGAGGTGGCCCGCGGTGGACCACGAGCGGGTAATCCAATTCGGACCTACAGGGGGGGGAATTTGGAATTCCGGAGGCAAGCACCTTATCAGGTGAGGTGCTATACCTGCAACCGCCTGGGTCACCTGGCGCGGCACTGTCGAAACGCGCGCCGGGATGATCCCCGGCAGTTGAGGTCCTCAACTCCGCCCAGGGGGGAGCGGGTTAGCCGACCCCAGACACCCCCCCGCCAGACCCCGGGAAACTAGAAGGTGTCGGGCACGTAGGGCGGTGTTCGGCAGCAGAGGATGGAGGAGAGCCCTCATTGACGCGACAGGTCATTTATTGTGGCCAAATTGGAACCGGTAGCCTGACAATTAGATGCAAAATTGCCGGCGTGGGGGTAGACGCCGTAGTGGACACAGGAGCTAGCGCCACGATCATCAGCCCTGTGGTCCTTGATTCGAGCGCAGGTGGCTGGGATAAGATCCAGCGCCTGCAAAATTATAGTTTGCAGCTTGCTACCGGTGTAACGGCCCCGATCATAGGGCGTGGTTCTGTGACCCTCAAGTTAGGGTCGGTAAGGAGGGAGATAGATGTTTGGGTGGCGGAGGTGTGCGACCCATGTTTAATAGGGTTGGACCTGTTGACTGCCAGCGGTTGTAAAATCGACTTGTGCCGGGGGATCCTGCAGGTGGGAGTAGAAGAGCTGCCGTTAGGGGGAGTGAGCACGGCCGAGAGAGCGGAGCTGGAGGCTTCCGAGGCCGTGACCATCCCCCCAAGGGCCGAGGCGATAGTGCCGGCCCGGTGGGCAGCTCGCCCAACATGGCAGGAGTCCTGCGGCCTGGTCGAACCGGTGGCAGCGCAGTCCATACCGGGTTTAATCGTGGGCCGCACCCTTGTAAAAACGGACGGACCGGTAGTGGCCGTCCGAGTAGTAAATGTGAGTACAGAACCACGCACTATAGTAAGGGGCACGAGGGTAGCTGGCTGCACCCCAGTTGAGGAAGTCGCGACAGTGAGGGGCGAGAACGTCCAGCCGAGCCGACCCCGGGGGGAGCCTTCAATAACAAGTAGGAATTGGCCCGATCCCATTTGCGAGATGGTAAATCGTAGTAGCGTAGAGTTGGGAGGTACCCAGAGGGAGGCCTTACACAAACTGGTTGGGTCCCATTTGGACCTCTTCTCCCTGTCCACCGAGGATATTGGACGTACGGGCCTGGTGAAACATCAGATCCACACCGGTGAGGCCCGGCCTATTCGTCAGGCCGCCCGACGGCTCCCTTGGAGCAAGAGGGCGGAAGCTGACGAGCAGGTTGCAAAAATGCTCGACGCAGGCGTGATCGAGCCCTCGGGAAGTCCTTGGATGTCACCTGTTGTGCTGGTCAAAAAGAAGGATGGGACCACGCGGTTCTGCGTGGACTATCGCCAGCTAAACAACGTGACACTCAAGGACTCATATCCCCTGCCAAGGATTGATGACACCCTCGATGCCGTTGCGGGCTCAAATTGGTTCACAACTTTGGACCTCAAGAGTGGGTATTGGCAGGTGGAGATGGATAGGGCAGGGAAGGAGAAAACGGCATTTTCCACAGGTAAGGGACTGTATCAGTTTACTGTGATGCCGTTTGGTTTGTGTAACGCCCCCGCCACCTTTGAGAGATTGATGGAGCATGTACTAGGCGGCATGCCATGGCAATCATGCCTGGTGTACCTGGATGACGTCCTGGTACATGCCCAAACGTTCCCCCAGGCACTAGCTAATTTGGACCAGGTGTTCGGGTGCCTCAGACAGGCAGGGTTGAAGCTGAACCCGAGTAAGTGCACTTTGTTTGCAAGAGAGGTGGCCTATCTAGGTCACGTGATTGGCCGCGAGGGGGTAAAAACAGACCCAGACAAAATTAAAGCGGTAGAGGAGTGGCCCGCACCACGTACCATCAAAGAGGTGCGGGGATTTTTGGGACTCTGCTCCTACTACCGGCGCTTTGTGGCGAAATTTGCGGAGTTGGCCCGTCCCCTCCACCGGCTTACGGAGAAGGGGACGCGATTTAATTGGACACGGGAGTGCCACGAGGCCTTCCAAAAATTGAAGGGGTGTCTAACATCCGCACCCCTTCTAGCTTACCCCACTAGTGACGGGACATTTACCCTGGACACGGATGCGAGCCAGGAAGGATTGGGCGCAGTTTTGTCTCAGACACAGGAGGGCGTGGAGAGAGTGATTGGTTATTATAGTCGGGCCTTAAGTAGGCCCGAGAGAAATTATTGCGTCACTCGCAAAGAGTTATTGGCTATGCTGGCTGCCATGAACCATTTCCACCCGTACTTGTACGGGCGGAAATTTTTGGTTAGAACTGACCATTCCTCCTTGCAATGGCTCCTTCGGTTCAAGGAACCGGAGGGCCAAATTGCAAGGTGGTTGGAGAAGTTGCAGCAGTACGATTTTGATGTGGCCCATAGGGCCGGGAAGGCCCATGGTAATGCGGACGCACTCTCTCGGCGTCCTTGTCTGGGAGAAAACTGCAAATTTTGTGCGAGACACGAGGAGAGGGAACAATTGGGCGATTCGGACCCGACCCTCGTTGTCCGGGCAACCCGGGTGAGAGGGCCAATTTTGCCACTAACCGCGGACGAGGAATTTGGAGAGTTGGCTTGGAGCACGGCCCAGCAGGAGGATCCTGTTCTGGGGCCGGTGTTCCAATGGGTCAAATTGGGGCAAAGACCAAAGGGGGAAGAGGTCACCCCCCTCGGGGCGCAGACAAAGGCATATTGGGCTCAGTGGCAGACCCTGGAATTGAAAGGCAACATCTTGTATCGCAAGTGGGTGGAGGTTCCCTCTGATAGAACTTCCTGGCTGGTGATAGTCCCTGACAAATTCAAGAACGTCATATTGCAACAGGTGCATGGTACCCGCTCCGGCGGCCATTTGGGCAGGACAAAGACAATATCTCGGGTCCGCCGGAGGTTCTATTGGGTGAATATGGGGCGCGACATACAGGACTGGTGTCGGAGATGCGACGCCTGTTCTGCCAAAAAGGGACCAGCACGGAGGATGAGGGCCCCCCTTCAATTACATCAGGTGGGGGCCCCCCTTGAGCGGGTGGCTATGGATATTCTAGGACCGCTGCCCCGCACCCGCCAAGGTAATAAGTACATCCTCGTGGTAATGGACTATTTCACCAAGTGGCCGGAGGCCTACGCCCTCCCCAACCAAGAAGCAGGGGTGGTAGCGCAGGCCTTCGTGGAAGGATTTGTGTGCCGGCATGGGATTCCACAGGAGTTGCACACCGACCAGGGACGAAATTTTGAGAGCAAATTGCTAAAAGATGTGTGCAGTCTCCTGTCAATTCGAAAAACCAGGACAACGCCTTTAAGACCTCAATCTGACGGGATGGTGGAAAGATTCAACCGAACTTTAATCCAACAACTGGCACTGTTCACCACCACCCGTCAGGATGACTGGGACGAACATCTCCCTTATCTGCTCATGGCCTACCGAACCAGCCAGCACGGGGCCACCGCATGCAGTCCAGCGTTGCTTATGTATGGGCGGGAGTTACGGGCTCCCGCCGACTTGCTATGCGGTCCCGTGCCAGACACAGTGGTTAACCCGCCGAGGGAGGGGTACGCACGTCACCTAGAGGAAGGCATGGAGCTAGTCCATGCCTTCGCTCGCCGCCAACTCCATCTGGCGGGGGAAAAGATGAAGCGCAGGTACGACGACCGGAGCCAGGGGAGTCAATACGCTCCGGGGATGAAGATTTGGTTCTTTAATCCCCGGAGGCGGAAGGGAAGGTGCCCAAAACTCACCTCCCCCTGGCAAGGCCCAGGAGTCGTCCTGTCGCAAATCTGTGACGTGGTCATTAAGATCAAAATGGGGCCACGAGCCCTCCCTCGGATCGTCCACGCCGACCGGATAAGACCTTACACCGGCGAGCAGGCGCCCCCGTGGATTGCCTCGGCTTTAGATGCCGAGGCGGGACCCAGTACCTCTGAATAAGGGGGGCTTATTAGTGCCAGAGGACTGGGGGATTGAGGAGCGATGTGCCCGGTGGGTAAGAGTGGCATCCCTGCCACCCTGCCCAGTGGGGCAAAGGAGCAATAGCTTATGGGGTGTATGGCAGTGAAAACTAGCCCGGGGGGGTTAGGATATTGTGTGTAGGGATTTAGAGAAGATGACATTAGGTGACGTCAAGGTTAGTTAGTGACTGATACCTGTAGTGGGGACGCAGGTAGATTAGTATGGATGATAATGACGAGGGAGCGCAATAGTTTAAAGGGACGACTGGGAAGCGCAAGTTTCAGAGGGGAGTAGTTAGATGAGATGATGCTGTGTGAGAATTGAACAGGTGTGATTGCACAGGTGTGCAACTGGACAGGTGTGTGGAGCAGTGTGGAGCAGTTTGTGGAGTAGTGAGTGTTGTGGATCAGCGCGAATGCGCTTGGGGAGAGAAGGGTGCAGGTGGCACCAGGTGTGAGAGCACAGGTGTGCAAGTACAGGTGTGTGGAGAGAGTTGGAGTAAGTGGTACGGAGTGGTGTGCATGGTGCGAAGGTGTGGATGGGGGAAGAGTGGACCCCTTTAACGAGTACCCGGGGCGGGTAGTGTAAGTGTTAGGTAGAGGGTATAGGTAAATTGTGGTTGGATATTGGCATTTGTGGTGCGGTGGCAGAATGGTGTTGTGGATGGGTGCATTAGTGTTGTGGAAATGGCTGGGCGTGTAGCCTGTTAGTGTGTGTAGTTGGTTGGGCACTCCACCACTGTGAGGATGTCGGCCAGGTGAGGCCGCAGGTGGGCTCTGGGAGCCGGTAGAGTTGTGGATGGGGCCCGAGGATCCGGAGGATGGACCCGGGTAGCCCAGTGCCAGAGAGGGCACCGAGTGGGGAGAGAGCCAGAGGGCCTTCCCCAGGTAGTTAGGTTAGGGTAAGGAGCAGGTAAGCTCGGAGGCAACTGCAGTGGTGGAGGTGTGCAGGTGGGTAGACCCACTGGGAGAGGTACACGCCGCAGCCCTGAAATTGTGCGAGGGCACCGAGAGATGAATCGGGGGAGTGAGACCCCAAATTGAAGAGCACCACAGTTTGGCCAATGGGAATTGGTTTTTAGAACCCATAGTGTAAGAGGGCCAATGGTTTGGCCGGAGAGAGACCCCGGGTAGTGTAAAGTTGTTAAAGTCATTTAGGAGATAGTTAGGATTGATGAACCCGTCGCACCATACGCAGCCACTTACCTGTGGTGATGATGATGACTCCACACCTGTGTTTTCTTTGTTTTGTTGCAGGAGATGAATCGCTGTGTGGATTTGTGAGACGCATCACGACGTGGATGAGACATTGGGGTGATTCCATCTCTCCCTCCCTAGGAGGGACTGATGATGAATTGGTAATGGCAAATTATGATGTTGAGTTGGAGATGGCAAATTTTGATGAGAGTTGAAAATGGCAAATTTGATTGGTTAGGAGGGAGAGAAGACGAATTTGGTTTATGGGAGGAACGGGGAAGACAGTAGGGATGTTTGTTGATTTGTAAAGTAGATGTTTATGGGTAGTGTTGTGTTTTGTGGATACAGTAAGGGGTAAGGGAGGGGCCATGTAGGTTACCTGGTGGGGGGGGGGGGCGTACGATAGGAACGTACCTGTCTCACCTGGTTCCCATGTGCCCCCAGTGTGCATTACCTTATATTGCGTGCACTTTTGCGCCCTTACCACCTTACTCACTTGTTTCTTCTTTTGTCTCCCACCTCCGAGGATCTGGCTTTGGGGTAGAGAGAGAGGAGAGAGAGGTGCTGGCTACGCAGTTGTGGGCCTGCACTTTCGCTGTTGGCTGCCTGGATCGATACACCATATGGACCGCAATGTTTGTGGCCACCCACAATGGACCGCAGCTCTTTTGCGGCCAAGCACCACCCGTGGAAGGACCTATGGGTCAACGTGGCACCTATGCCATAAAGGTGAACCACTGTTAATTAACACCACTGAAGGCCACACGAAGAGCAAGAGACACCTGCAGGGTTAGGGGTTGTCGCATTTATTTTTAATCATTGAACAATGGTGACTGCACCGATTGGTGGTGGGGTGGTGCTTTTGATGCTGGGAAAGGGTGCTCTGCACGTTATTAAAGGCCGTCGGCCACAGAGCACTCGTGGGTTGGTGTATCGATGTTGGCAAGCGCGCTCTCTCTCTATGCATAACATCTGCATGTGTTCCTCCAAAAACAGGTCCTGGATCGTAGTGTAAATAGCAGCATAGTCTTGTAAATAATGCTCCCTACCGGCTGTATGTTTAGTTTGAGAATTCTTTCCGGATTCGGTTATCCTGTGGGTGTGTTTCTGTGAGGAGAAGGGTGCAACGTCGCAGGGGGACATATTTACTCATTTGTGAATATCTGTAAAACTGTCGCACTCAGGGTAGAGTTAATAGTAGAGGGAACTACATTGCGTGCCACACTAAAGTAGGTAAAAATTTATCGGGTCGGGACGCCCCGAGGGTAGAGAAGGGTGCAATGTTGCGAATATGGAATTTGGCCTCCATATCCGCTTGTAAATATTCCCCTATTTTCTCCAATACTCCCCAACTTTCCCCAGTCCCCCATTCCCTAGTCCCATTGCATGTAAATAACAATCAGTAGAGCCGACCTTCCCCTTATTCCCCCATTAAATGTCGTGCCCAGGTCCACCGCACCACACGTAGACAACTTTCGGACATCTTCCTAGTTATTCTTAATCTATGTCAGTTAAGGCCTCGTTTCCATTAATTATGACTCTTCGTTGCACCAGAATGTGATTATATGGCACCAGTAGTGAGTTTAGGACCTTCCCATACCTCCTCCCATCTTCTTCCCCAAACAACAACAACAACAACAACTACAGCTACAACAACAACAACAACAACTACAGCAACAACAACAACAACTACAGCTACAACAACAACAACAACAACTACAGCTACAACAACAACTACAACAACGGCGCGCGCGGGGAGTGTGCGTCCTCCCTCCGGCTCGGTTAGCCGCCATTATCCATGCGCCCCACGGGGTTACCACGAAGGGGCTGGCTGTCAGCTCCTCGTCAAGGGCGGAGCCTGGTAAACCCCCCCCCGCACCCAATAAGAAGGGCGGACCGATTCCATCTGGGCGGAGCTAACGAGCCGAGGGCGTGTCACTCCCCGCCGGATATACGCAGCCGCTTGCCGGACGTGACGTCAGATGCGCCCCCAGCTTGAGACGACAAGACGCCACCTCGAGCGCTGAGAGACCTCCTGCATCTTTTGGGCCGCGCCATCCTGTCCCTGAGCACAAGGTGCACCTTGTGCTGGCCATCGAATACCCGCTTTCCTCGCCATCAATCCCCGTGTGAGTCAGTTTTTGTCCTGTTTCTCTGTGGTCTGTCGGGAATAATATAAGGTTGTGTCTAAGTGCCTGTCTTCCTATGATGTACCTCTTGTAGTTGTAATCTGACCTTCCGCCTTAATATAACCTCCTCCGGAGGTCTTGAGAACTGAACCCCTGGTGTCGTATTGTGTCATTATAACCCAGCCGGGTGTCTTCTCTTTCCTATTGAGCCAGCGTAGCGCGGCTTCGTCGACGTTCGAGTACAATCGGGTAATTTGTGCGGACACGACGGCCATTCCGCTCGGCCCACCTTAACATCAAAGTCGTGTCTGTAACAATATATATATATATATATATATATATATATATATATATATATATATATATATATATATATACACACAGGGTGAGTCAAAAGTAGCGCCCGATTTCTGTTTATATATATATATACAATATATATATATATATATATATATATATATATATATATATATATATATATATATATATATATATATATATATATCTGTCAGTTGATTGTTTGTTTGACATTTGTATTACATTGTACAAGAACGTATAAATAAATGAATGACGTGTTTATCGAACCATTTAGACCTTTCACTCCCCAGACGCTTACTTACAACGCTCCTTATAACGTTTAAGACTCCTTATAATGCTCCCCAGACCTTACACCTCCAGATTTCTTTCTTTGGGGGCTCATGAAAGACCTTGTTTATCGTGAAAAGCCTCGTACCATTCAGGAATTCAAGGCTCAAATCACTGCAAAGTTTGAGGAAATTTATATCGAACTCTGCAAGCGTGTGTGCCACTCTGTGCCTGCTCGGCTGCAATTGTGCATCGATCATGAGGGAGGGCACTTTGAAAATTGCAAGTAAAACAGCTTGGTACACTTCCGTAATAATTTTCCCCCGAATAAATGTTTAGATAAACATGTCAATTCATTTATTTATACCTTCTTGTACACTGCAATACAAATGTAAAACAAACAATCAACTGACAGAAATATATATGTATATATAAACAGAAACCGGGCGCTACTTTTGACTCACCCGATATATATATATATATATATATATATATAGTCACGTGAAAAAGTAAGTACACCCCATGTAAAGTTTTGACTTTTTCAACATACAGTCAGTCACGTGAAAAAGTAAGTACACCCCATGTAAAGTTTTGACTTTTTCAACATACAGCTATTTGATCTTCATTTCAACAATATTGATAGATAAAGGTGATATAATACAACAAATATCATGAAACATTTATATTTTGTAGTCCATTGCATAATTTAAATAAACATAAATGCAAATTTCGCATGTGGAAAAAGTAAGTACACCCTGACATTTATCACTACTTCAAATACCTATAATTTGAATCAGGTGCACCAGCTCAGGTGCAAATGATTAGAACATCGTCAGAGAGGATCTTGGAGGAACCTGTCTTATTTAAACCTCAGACATTTAGTTTGGTTTGCTCTTTGTTGTTGAAGTGTGCGGTGTCACCATGCCGAGATCAAAAGAGCTCTCTGAGGCCTTCAGAAAGAAGGTTATAGATGCCTACGAGTCTGGGAAGGGATTTAAAAAGATCTCCAAACAATTTGAAATCAATCATTCGACTGTCCGGAAGATCATCTACAAGTGGAGAAGATTCCAAACAACTGCCAACTTGTTCAGGCCAGGCCGCCCCAGCAAGTTCAGCCCGAGAGCAGACCGCAAGATGCTGAAAGAAGTCTCTAAAAAGCCCAGAATGTCATCACGGGACCTACAGGTAGCTCTTGCCACTGTTGATGTCAAAGTGCACGAGTCTACCATTAGAAAGAGGCTGCACAAATTTGATCTACCTGGGAGGTGTGCCAGGAGGAAACCTTTGCTGTCCAGAAAGAACATCAGGGCAAGACTAAAGTTTGCCAATGAACACGTAGGCAAAGACCAGCACTTCTGGAACAATGTGCTCTGGACAGATGATTCAAAGGTAGAGCTATTTGGCCACAGTACCAGAAGACATGTTTGGCGAAAACCAAAGACAGCATTTGACCACAAGAACCTGATACCAACTGTAAAGCATGGTGGTGGAAATATTATGGTTTGGGGTTGCTTTGCTGCATCAGGGCCTGGGCAGCTCACCATCATACAGACTTGGCATTTAATATGGAATTTTTTTTTTTCTTGACTTGGGTTTATTTTCTTAACTCAGTATATCAATCTGGTGAGTTTCTTTTACACTTTGGTGATTTATTTGTTAAAAGAACTATTTCACTGATTGTCTGTCGCAACAAGAAGTCAACAACAGGATTATATCACAGGTGGTGTGGCAAAATGTACGGACAGGTGCATTTGATGATTGGCTTCACAGTCGGGTATACAAGGGTTGTTGCGTTCTGTATTAGTGGAAAACAACTGCTGCATGTCTCCAAAAGTTATTGCCGCTTCCTCTGGAGATGGTCCGTCAACTCGACAATGCTGTTTGTCATGGAGTGGTGGCTTTACGAAATTAAGGCATGAAACAGCGTGCTATTGCTCGGCAGTATGGCATCACTCAAGGTCAGGTGTCAAAGATCCTGAAACGAAATGCTCAGAGGGGTGTCCCTACTCCAATACCGAGGCCAGGACGTCCCCGCAGAACCACAAGGAGTGATGATCGCCAGCTGCACCGGTTAGTCCGCAATGGCCGTACCAAGTCAGCTAATCGGCTTAGGGCTGAGTGGCAGCAACTGACAAATGTGCCTGTATCCAGAAGGCGAGTCAACCAACGACTGGTTCAAGCAGGCTATCGTGCCAGGCGTCCCCTGAGAAAGCCACGCCTGACCAGACAACACCGCCAGTGCCGATTGCAGTGGGCCAGAGAGCACCGTCAATGGCAGCCAGGACACTGTAATCACGTGATCTTCAGTGACGAGTCTAGATTTCTGGTCTATCGTCAAGATGGCCGCGTCCGAGTGCGCAGACAAGTGCATGAAGCCTACAACAAAGATTGTATAGTGCCAAGAGTCCAAGCTGGAGGTGGTGGGGTGACCGTTTGGGCTGCTTTTCATGCAGGGGGCAAAATGCAGGGGGCCTGCCCCCCTTTTCATGCAGGGGGCAGGCATGCCTGGTTGTTCTGAATGGAAACCTGAACCAGTTCAAGTACAGGGCCATTCTGGAAGAAACATTGCTTCCATTTGCTCGTGCAGCCTTTCGAGGAAACTTTGTCTTCCAAGATGACAATGCACGGCCTCATCGTGCTCGCATGATCCAACATTTTATTGCTGACCGTGGTGTGGAGCATATGGAGTGGCCTGCCATGTCCCCGGATATGAATCCGATAGAGAACTTGTGGGCAGAATTAACGTGTCAAATCGACCACTTGGACCAGCAGCCGACCTCTGTGCGTGAATTTCAGTAGGCTATTGTCACTGCATGGCAAGCGATTCCTGTCCAAACCTTGGCAAATCTCGTGAACAGCATGCCTCAATGTGTACATGCTCTCATGAATGCTCGTGGGGGTTACACGAAGTACTGAACTGTAATTTTACTGTCCGTAATCCCAGTCGTAATTTAACTTTTGTTTTGTTTAATTTTTTTTTGGCTAATGTGCAAAATAAAGAGATACTTCTGGAAAACGAACAGAAGTTTAACACAGTACTGTCCATGAATTGAGTTCGATATCAGTTTACATCACTTTCAAGGATCAATTTATTTGCTTCGAAATGTCAAATGTGGTTTTTGTTTCTTTTAAAGGTCACATTAACAAAATCTAGAATAATTTCAACATAATTCCAATGAACTTTTATTGGAATTATGTTGTGTATTTTTAGTGCATTTCTAAAACATCTTGAAAAGTAAGTTCACCCCCGCAAAAACAATATTCCATATTAAATGCCAAATCTGTATAATCCACTATGAATTCTTCATTGTACCAGAGGGTGCTTGAGGATAATGTGAGGCCATGTCGGAAAGTTGAAGCTCAACCGAAGGTGGACCTTGCAACATGACAATGACCCTAAACATACCAGTAAATCCACCAAGGAATGGGTGAAAAGAAAGAAATGGAGGGTTCTGGAATGGCCAAGTCAAAGCCCGGATCTAAATCCCATCGAGATGTTGTGGGGGGATTTGAAACGAGCTGTGCATGCAAGAAACCCCTCAAACATCGCACAGCTGAAAGAATTCTGCATGGAGGAGTGGGCAAAAATTTCTCCCAGTCGATGTCAGAGACTGGTAGACAGTTATAAGAAACGCCTGCTTGAGGTTGTTTCTGCCAAAGGGGGCAATACCACCTATTAGAGCCAAGGGTGTACTTACTTTTTCCACATGCAAAATTTGCATTTATGTTTATTTAATTATACAATGGACTACAAAATGTAAATGTTTCATGATATTTGTTATATTATATCACCTTTATCTATTAACATTGTTGAAATGAAGATCAAATAGCTGTATGTTGAAATATGTTGAAAAAGTCAAAACTTTACATGGGGTGTACTTACTTTTACACGTGACTGTATGTGACATAATAGGGCGAAGGCATGTTCGGAGTGTCTGGGCCATAACAGCAGTGGGTCAAAATAGTAGCGTTTTCAATTAACGATTGTATTTTTGGTCAGGATGACCGAACAAGGCAAGACGATGCGATCTATGAATGCTGTTTGTTTATAAAGATTTACACGTTCAAATAAAAACATTCAATTCAAATCATTCACCTTCTTGGGGTTTCCATTTCTTTCTGTAGATACAGATTCCAATGGTAACAAGAAGAAGAAATAGGCACAGGGAAGTTGACCATGCAACCACAGTAAAGATGATCTGAGGATTATTTCTTCCTGATCCTTCATATAAAATGTATGCCCGTGCTGTACCGTGAATATTCTTCACCAGGCAGCTGTAGTTTCCTGCTGGATCTTCTTCTTTTATGGCATAATCACCAGTGATGTGTTGTAATTTGTTTAGATAATTTTGGCCCACTGAGACATTGACCATTAAGTCTCCCTTTGGGTTCCACAAGGTGATGTTCGGTCCGGGTTTAGCCTTGGCCTCACAAAAAAACTTCCAGGAGTTGCTCGAGTTCACAAACTCCTTCCAGATGCGCAAGATCTTCGGAGCCACTGTGGGATCAAGTATATAAATATTTTATATATAAAACAATTATTTTGTATAAAAAGGTACACTGCAGGACTTCATAAGCAAAAGTACCTGACCAGAATTGTGCTGTACACATACAATACAAGATTTAACAATATGTTTCCCAAAATATCTCTCCAGTGGATAACTATTTTGATGAAATAAACTTGCTCGAATATAAAACGCAAATGTTATATCCACAAAAAGGTGTTGTACTTTCGATCTAAACTCTTCAAAAGAGACAAATTTGATTGTAAGTAAAATCCTCAGGGTGAACAGAAGAGTTGGAACAAACAAAATAAGAAGAATGAGGCACGAGGAGATGGACGAGACAATCACAAACCACAAGACCTCCCCCGTTCGGTGCCTTACTGGAGGGTATGTCGAAGATCACATTCCCCGTGGCGTTTCCACAGTTGTTCTTCACCAAGCAGGTGTAGTTTCCTTCTGGATCATCTTCTGTTCGTTTCAAAAAACTGAGATATCGTATCTTGTTTTGATCAATTGCAACCAGTGTGGCCTCACTCCCATTAACCTTGCGTCCATTTGGGTTTAACCACATGATAGTTGGACTCGGTTTGGCTTTAGCTTCACAAAGCAGCCCCCAAGAGGTGCTGGAGTTCAACTCTGGCTGGATCCGCAGGATCTTCGGACGCACTAAGGGACCAAATAAATATAATTAATATAAATTACAATACAATGCAGAACATCAACAACAATTTTACTTTACATGACCCTAATATACCAAAGACTAAACAAAACAATATTTATCAAAATTCCTCAGATGATAATTAGCACGTCTGTATAGAATTATAAACTTGCCCTGATGTAAAATAGAAATGTTTATCCATCACAAAAAAGTGTTGTACTTTCGATCTAAACTCTTCAAAAGAGACAAAGTTGAATGGAAATGAGATCCTCAGGGTGAACGGAAGAGTTGGAATAAACAAAATAAGAAGAATGAGGCACGAGGAGATGGACGAGACAATCACAAACCACAAGACCGCCCCCGTTCGGTGCCTTACTGGACGGTATGATGAAGATCACATTCCCCGTGGCGTTTCCACAGTTGTTCTTCACCAAGCAGGTGTAGTTTCCTTCCGGATCATCTTCTGTGCGGTTCAAAACACTGAGATATCGTATCTTGTTTTGATCAATTGCAACCAGTGTGGCCTCACTCCCATTAACCTTGAGTCCATGTGGGTTCATCCATGTGATAGTTGGACTAGGTTTGGCCTTAGCTTCACAGCGCAGCCCCCAAGAGGTGCTGGAGTTCAAGTCTGGCTGAATCCGCAGAATCTTTGAACACACTGTGGGACCAAATAAATATACTTAATTTGGCCGAGGTTGAGATCATTTATTCCTGTAACATGAAACACCTTGCATATGCATGCCTACAGAAAACAGACTTATGGAATGCCGGCTATATTTTCCATCCAATCATCATGCAACTTCATGAAAAAGTGTCCATGCTAAGGTGCTCCCATGTTGAAAATGTTGCGCAAATCGCTCAAACCATTGCATTAAAACGAATTTAAAAGCGAATAAAGGTGAAAAAGTGAGGGGTGGGTGGAAGAAAAAAAAGATTTCCTGCTACATGAAACACTGCAACCAATTCCTGGAGATAAATGATTTTTTGGAATGCTGTCCGCCGCATTTTCCATCCAATCATAATGGAAATCTGCATGAAGATAGATTTTACCATTGCAAACATTTCTTGTTAAGTCAACTTGGTTGTGGGATGGCTTTGAAGGCCACAAAATACAAGTTGATGAATCTTTCCTTCGTGTTGGGAAAGGAGGTGCACAGAGCACACCGCACAAGCATATCTACACTTGCCACTGGAGAGCTCAAATTTTCCGAGCCTGAATTGAAAAATCTGTGTGGAATAATTGGTGCCGTTGTGGTACAACAGACAACATAGAAGACAATGAAGACTAAAATATTATCCTGAACTTTGTGAATGACCAGAACTTTCAGTGAGGTCCTTTTTCATCGCAGTCACACAAGGGCCTCGGCAGACGTTCCACAACCTGGTCACAGCTGGTTGTGGACATCTATTAATCGTATAGATTATAATACATGGCAGAACATCAACAACAATTTTACAATTGTACTTTACAATACCCTAATATACCACAGACTAAACAAAACAATATCTATCAAAATTCCTCATCAGATGATAATTAGCACGTCTGTATAAAATTATAAACCTGCCCTGATGTAAAATAGAAATGTTTATCCATCACAAAAAAGTGTTCCAGTTTCACCTCAACTCTTCAACAGAGATGAAGTTGAGTAGAAATGACATAAATATGGCAAACGGAAGAGTTGGAAGAATCAAAATGAGAAGAATGATGCACAAGGAGATGGACGAGACAATCACAAACCACAAGACCTCCTCCGGTCGGTGCCTTACCGGAGGGTATGACGAAGGTCACGTCCCCCATGGCGTTCCCATGCTTGTTTTTCACCAAGCAGGTGTAGTTTACTTCTGGATCTTCTTCCGTGAGGTTCATCGAACTGTGATATTTCATCTTGTTTTGAACAATTATTTGACTCCTTGTAATCTTTCTCCCAATAACAAGTTGTCCGTGTGGGTTCAACCATGAGATGTTTGGACTCGGCTTGCCCTCGGCCTCACAAACCAGACTCCAAGGGTTCACATCTGATCTCATCTTCAGGATTTTCGGACGCACTGTGGAACCACAGAAACACATTCTGTTTAAAGTTCTACACTGTGTTACATCAAACACTGGTAAAGTTTATGCTTTGGTGAATTAACCCTTTAAAAGTATTATTCTTCATAAAATCTGAAACAATTTCCTGTAAATGTGTCGATCCACATCGTAACTACCAAGGATGTTCCAGAATTTTCTATTTGGTTATAACTTCAGATTAACTGCAGTAAACTTGTTAAAATTTACATTTTTATCCTCACGTGTTCATAATTTAATGACCAACTTGTAGTGAAATTATACCAAAGTTGAACCGAGGAGAGTTACTCGCTTCGGCCACTGAAGGGCGTCTATAAAACCTGGGACGTCCGTGACGCGAAGCCACACCTGTGACATTTACTTTACATGTAGTCGTGAATGGTACGTATATGCTAGACTCGCACATATATGCTAGACTAGCTTGCTTTGTCTATTATTATCGGTCCGCTCAGTATGATACCAAGATCCTGATATCTACTGCATGATTGTATTTTACAGCATGATGTCAAAGATCTAATTGAGATTAAACCTACCTTTGGGACAAGTTGTGGATCTGGTTGATTTCCACAACACTTAATCTCAATTAAGATCTACGGAAGTGGCGGGACACAAGATGATCAACGTACCGATACTCGGCTCCGACCCACAAGCTGAGGAGTCGGGCTCGGTGTTCGCTCACTGGCTCAAAACGCTGAAGAACCAGTTCGGCGCCCATGATGCCGTACCCACCGCTGAAACGGAGCTGTCTGTGCTACAGACCAAAGTCGACCACAACGTTTACAGGAGCATCGTTCGATGTACGACGTACGATACCGCCGTGGCAGAACTAAAGCGACTCTACATTAAGAAACGGAGCGTGGTGTACAACCGGCATCTGCTCGCCACGCGACGTCAACAGCCAACCGAGTCGATCGACCGCTTCGCTCAGGAGCTGCGGCACCTCCTCGCGGACAGTACTCAAGAGGTACGGACACACGAGCAAGTCCAGGACGATCTTGTCCAAGACGCTTTCGTCTCTGGAATCAGCTCTACAGATCTGAGACTCAGGCTCCTGGAGACAGCTGACCTAACGTTCGCGGAGGCTCTACGGGTGGCCAACGTTTACACTGAAGCCCGGAAACAATCCACCGCTTATGACCACTCTCGGATCGTTGCGTGGACTACTCAACTCGCGCGACTGGAGAGGGCTACCGCCGAGGATACGGGTGCGGACTCGACTACGGCCGAGCCCCTGGCCGCTCCCGAGGTGGACTCGGATTCCGGCCTAGCAGCAGCTACAGCAGCCAGGCCTGACCGGAACGCGACGTGTTACTTCTGTGGCAACCGGCAGCATCCCAGGTCAGCGTGTCTGGCTCGGGAAGCCATATGCCATTTGTGTTCTACGAAAGGACACTTTGCTAAAGTCTGCAAGAAGGCCGCGCGGGGCACACGAGCACGCGCGACCTTGAATGGGCTTATCGCGGAGCCAGCGGACCGAGCACGGAGTAGGGCGCCTCACCCGGCCTTGATGAGCTGTCCTCCTCCTCCCGGGCCCCTGGCTGCACGCATGTCCTTGGTGAAATACATCGGGCCACCACAACAAATGTCGCGAACGCGACCGGCCGCGGAGCGATCGACCTTGACTGGCATTCGAACACCTTCCTCAAACAAACAAACAGTTCCGGCTTTGAAAGCTCCTCCTATTGTGCATGCGCATGCGCCATCTGACGGCAGTGAAAGTACAATTGACTGCGATCTTTCGCACGTGACACGAGCGCCATCTGATGGCGGCTCGTACGAACTACACGCTCTTGGATCGGCACGTCCAACTATGCGTTTGGCACGGGGGCCCTCCGGAGGCTCCTTCGACGACCGGAAAACTGCAGCCGGTGTGGGATCCACGCATGAGGCGCGATCTTCTCGCTCGGACGGCGCAATACCTGCCGGATCTTCTGGCCTTGATCAGGCCATTATCCCGCTCTTGGTCGAAGGCATTTTTGCACGGGCCCTAATCGACACAGGATCTACGGATAGTTTCATCGATCAGCGGCTGGTGCGTCAACATGGTTGGCCGGTCATCGGGACTACACGACGGATGTTCATGGCCTCCCAGGGACTTCGGCTCAGCACGAAAGGGGAATGTCGATTAAAACTTGTGATAAAGGGACGCATGTTTTCCGATGTACATCTCATGGTCTTGCCTGCCTTATGTGCTGACATCCTGTTAGGACACGATTTCCTTAAACGACATGGACGTTTGGAAATTGAATTCAGTGGGACGGACACGCTTGCTGTGTGTGCACTCGCGAAAATGGAAATTGAGCCTCTTTCGCTGTTTCCCAACCTGACCACTGACTGCGCTCCTGTAGCAGTAAAATCGTGGCGCTACTCACGAGTGGACGCGCAATTCATTGCGGAAGAAACGGCCCAACTCTTAAAGGACGGTGTTATCGAACCTAGCCAGTCGCCGTGGCGGGCCCAGGTCTTAGTGGTGCGAAGTGAGGCCCATCGCCGGCGTATGGTAATCGA
This sequence comes from Myxine glutinosa, assembly GCF_964187855.1. Taxonomy (NCBI): domain Eukaryota; kingdom Metazoa; phylum Chordata; class Myxini; order Myxiniformes; family Myxinidae; genus Myxine; species Myxine glutinosa. Next base: position 139,539,746 of record NC_136265.1, on the reverse strand, counting down.
CTACTCACAGACGGTTAATTGCTTTACACAGCTGGACGCCTACCCCTTACCGGGGATGGACGCGCTAGTACGACTGGTGGCCCAGTACTCCGTCTACAGCACTCTCTATCTGCGTAGTGCGTATCATCAGATCCCCATCTCTAGGGCTGATCGCATCTACACCGCCTTTGAATCGGGTCAAAGGTTATACCAGTTCACCCGATTGCCTTTTGGGCTAACGAACGGGGTCGCCTGTTTTCAGAGGGCTATGGACGACCTCGTTACTAAGGAGAACTTGACAGATGTCTTTGTCTATCTGGACAATCTTACGGTTTGTGGGTATGACCAAGAGCATCACGATGCTAATCTGAGGCGCTTCCTCGAGGTCGCACATCGGTATCGCCTAACCATGAATGAGGCTAAGTGTCGTTACTCTCAACGCATGATAGATCTTCTGGGGTACACGGTGACCCATGGCTCTGTCTCTCCGGATAAGGAGCGTCTGCGACGTTTGCTCGATATGGCCCCGCCCGGCGATCGAGCTTCGCTGAAGCGTGCTCTCGGGCTGTTCGCCCACTATTCGAAGTGGGTGCAAAATTTCTCCGCGAAGCTCCGCCCCCTCGTGGCCTGCGACATGTTCCCCATGAGCCCGGCGGCCTTGGGGGGCCTTAAGGCCGACATCGCTTGCGCCGCTGTGGCGACAATCGACGAGAGCGAATCTTTCGTCGTAGAAAGTGATGCCTCGGATCATGCGATAGCGGCAACTCTCTCCCAATGGGGGCGCCCGGTGGCTTTCTTCTCGCGGACTCTCACCTCCGCTGAGCGGAGGTGAGAGTCCGCGAAAAGAAAGCGTATGCGATCGTCGAGTCGATTCGGCGGTGGCGACCGTACTTACTCGGGCGATGCTTCCAAATCATCACGGACCAACAAAGCATTGCGTTCATGTACGACACCTTACATGCTCAACGTATTAAGAATGAGAAAATCACTCGCTGGCGTATCGAACTCGCTGACTTCTGCTACACCATCAAATACCGCCCGGGGAAGGACAACCTGGTCACCGACGCCTTATCGAGGCCGGCTACGTGCGCGGGGATCGTAACTTTGGAGGGGCTGCGCACTCTGCATGACACTATGTGTCATCCAGGGGTGACGCGTTTTGCTCATTTTGTGCGTAGTAGTAATCTGCCGTACTCGGTTGAGGACATCCGCCGGATCTGCCGTGACTGCGCTATATGTGCGGAACTCAAACCGCGTTTTTACAACCCTCCCATGGGGTCGCTGGTTCGGGCTACTAGACCGTGGGAGAGATTGGCAATGGATTTCAAAGGACCGTTGCCGGTGTCGAGCAATTCTCGTGATCTGCTCACTATCGTTGATGAGTACTCGCGATTCCCCTTTGCTTACATGTGCGGGGATATGATGGCTGCCACGGTCATACGGTGCCTGCAGAATTTGTTTTCTATGTTTGGGTATCCGGCCTACGTGCATACCGATCGGGGTGCGGTGTTCCTGTCGCAGGAGGTGAGGTTTTTTGCTCCAAAATAATGTTGCTTCGAGTTACACCACACCGTACAGACCCCAGGCGAATGGGCAGATCGAACGCTTCAATGGGATTATATGGAGGGCCGTCACGCTAAGCCTCCGGACCCACGGCCGGGGTCTCGATAAATGGGCTTGGTCGCTACCTGCGGCTCTGAACTCGATCCGGGCTCTCCTATGTACGGCCACCAACCAGACTCCTCACGAACGACTGTTCCACCACCCTAGAAGCTCAGCTAGTATCCGATCTTTACCCCGCTGGCTCGCTGAGCCGGGGCCGGCTTATCTCAAACGAGCGGTGCGCACGAGCAAGTACGACCCCTTTGTGGATAAGGTGCAGGTACTCCAGGCTAATCCCGAGCATGCTCGTGTGCTGACGGCAGATGGACGCGAGTCCACTGTCTCCGTACGCCATCTCGCCCCTTGTGGAGTCATCGACCCTTATAGGGATATCGACGAACCGATCTACGAGTCTATGGACTCCACCGAAGCTTCCTCTATGGAACCTTTGCCGTCACCTCTGTCGTCACCTACACCCCTGCCTGAAGGCTCTGAGGTCCCCCCCTCCGACACCTGCCTCCAGCGGCTACTCCGACGGGGACTCCGGGCTTGGGGACGCCGCACCCGGTAGTTTCCGGACGCGGGCTGGCAGGGTAGTTCGCCGCCCCGACCGCTACGGGTGGACCGACTGACATGGAATGACGTACCCTAATCAATTAATGCTGACGCACGCTTACGATCTGCCTAGCGGCAGTATAGTTCTAACGGCGGGGAGAATGTAGTGAAATTATACCAAAGTTGAACCCAGGAGAGTTACTCGCTTCGGCCACTGAAGGGCGTCTATAAAACCTGGGACGTCCGCAACGCGAAGCCACACCTGTGACATTTACTTTACATGTAGTCGTGAATGGTACGTATATGCTAGACTCGCACATATATGCTAGACTAGCTTGCTTTGTCTATTATTATCGGTCCGCTCAGTATGATACCAAGATCCTGATATCTATTGCATGATTGTATTTTACAGGATGATGTCAAAGATCTAATTGAGATTAAACCTACCTATGGGACAAGTTGTGCATCTGGTTGATTTCCACAACACAACTCATGTAATTATGATTGGGAAATGTATCAAAATCAAGGAAATCGTTTGATGAATGAAACTTGTGAGTATGTTCGTTGGAATCCTCAGCATTTACATGAGTTACCTGCACTGTAACAACTTGATTCAGGTGTTCAGGTATTAAAAAAAAAGGGGAAGAAAGTTGTAGATTGGATTATATAACACCTTTTATGGTAAAAACTTCCTTAAAGGATTTCCTTTATTAAAACTACAACAGTATTGGAAGAACGCATACCTCCGCCAGAATGAACAGTTTATGTTTTATATTCCACAGACAGGCCAGATCTGGATCCAGATCTGAACCAAAATCGAATCGGCTTGTTGTTGTTAACGACACAACTCAACCAGCAAGTTTTGTCATAACTCCTCCACAACTTTTTGAAATATCATGCTAATCTGTTTTGGCCCCATCTCTCAATGGTGAAAATTCACTCATATCCGGATCCGGACTCGGATCTTCACCAAAACCGAATCTATTCGTGCTTTTCACACACCAAACCTGTGCACCAAGTTTTGTCTGAAACCATCCATATCGTTTTGAGATATGGAGTTATATATCGTTTTTAGCTCAATCACTCAATGGTAAAGAATCACTTAATAAATTCTAGTATCTGAATCCAGATCTTCACCAAAATCTAATCATTTCGTCCTTGACAAATACCGAAACTTTCCACCAAATTTCATTCAAATCCGACCACACATTTTTGACATATCCTGTTCACCGACAGACAAACAGACACAGGTGAAAACATAACCTCCGTCCACCTTTGGTGGCGCAGGTAACAAAAGTTGTTTCACATCGTGTAACAGTGTAAATAAAAGTGACGTTCACTTAATATGCATTCAAAACACTTTATAAATAACATGATACAAACTTTCTACAAAGTCAGTTTTCAAACAATTCGACATAAATGTTAAATTAACAAGATACAAGTGCTATGTAGGTCTTATGTTCAAAATTATATTCTTTACTTTCAATATCAACTCACAATTGTAAATTTTGTTGTTGTTCTTTTTATAATCATTATTATTATTATTATTATTAATGACTGAGAACATTATAAATTGCAGCAAAAACTGAGAACACATTTTGATGGTAATTTCAAGTTGATATACTTTAGATTTACTCACCATCGACTTGAAGGTTTGTTCGTTTTGTGTGACGTGTTTCAAATCCATTTGGATGTCCATTTGACTCTCTCCATTCAAACCGACACACGTACATCCCCTCATCCTCCATCGTCAGGTTTCTGATCCTCACCGAGCAATCACCTTTACGTGGGTTCTCTACAGGTTTGATCCTGTTTATTAAATGCCCAGATTGGGAATCTGATGAATTGCTGTAAACTAAAAATTTTTGGGGGATTTCTTTGTTCAATTTGTACAACAAGAAATGTAGAGATGTGAATCTGCTTTGTTTACTGTGACTAAACCGACAGGTAAGAACTACATCCTTGCCCCAAAAACCGATCACTTCCCGATCTGCACAAATTCCAATTTTAACCCTTCTAGATATTTCCTCAATTGTACAGTTTTCCGTGTCCAGATTTTGTGATTCTGTGGGAAATACAACACCACCAGCACTTATGTTGATAATCACCAAGTTGGTCATTCTGTAAAATCTATAAACAACTAACACGAAGATATAAAACAGTTACAACCCAAAAAGGAAGTTTAAAAGTTTAATTTTTGATTGAGGAAATGTATTCAAAACGTAAAAATATCGAAAAATAGCAAAAACTGGAAAAACACCAACCAGATGAGGATTTTATCCAAAGACAGTTTCCGAAGATTCATCCGAGACAAAATGTCTATAAAGTGACATCTAAATATAATGTACGTGTGGAATAGGGAAGCGGAGATTTGGCAAGATTAATACATTTATAATTGATAAAGAAAGAGAAAAAGGAGGTAAGAGTAATATTAGGGTAAGATTCAAGCTCAGGACTACAGACTTTGTGTTTTCCGTGAGGCCGAGTGAAACAAGATCGAGGGAGGCCATATATGTCCACATAAGTAAGGATGGCCATATATGTAAGGAGGCCATATATGTAAAGATGGAGAAAATTTACCATGTTTGTGTACATAATAAATAGATGGTCAAAGTTATGGAATTGTCAATTCGTTATGGTAATTGTGAACACTTTAAATTGGTTTTGTTTGAAATACATGAAGGTCTTCCATCAAATTAAATTAACGTTTAATAAGGGAGAGGGAGTGGTGTGGGGTCATGGATGATCAGAAAAGTAATAAATGACTTACCGGTTATTACAGATCCCGAGATCATCATCAGAAGAGCGGGATAAATGATAAAGATCATTGTCTGAAGGGAGAAGAAGATCCTCAAATTGGTGCCGATGTGAAATTGGTACCTGAGATCAGAGATTATGAATCGAGCACCGAGTTCCAGATCCCGATATCAAACACTCCCAATAACACCAAGAGCACTTGTGGACAATTCACTTCACATCCAATCAGAACGTTCCACAATCTCCTCCCACAAGGGGGCGGAGCCTGAACGATATCGAGGAGGTTTGAGACAAGAGAGGTCGAGGTGACAAAATAATAAAAACTGCAATTATCCCTCATGGACACTCATTGTTAGCATGTCTGAATTTCCTCATAATAAAAATACATTTGCAACTATTGTCCACAAACTAACTTTGGAGACATGTCTGCAGCTTTGTCAGAAAATGGAGAAGGAAGAAATTGAATGCGTTCAGATTGCAGAACTTGAACTGGGAACGTTTTGTCACATTTGTTCCACCAATCCTGATATTTTTATCCATGGGTTTTCCGGTAATTTCTCAATAATTAAAATTTCAGGATCTTTCATTGTGTCGATATTAAAGGATCTCAATCCCACACCTAATCCCTCCATGATCTGGAATTAAAACGAATATGGTCTACAAAGTACACCCCAATGTTCTCAAACGAACAAACCAAACTAACCTTCGGGGCAGACTTCGTGATTCTGGGGCCCTGGGCAGAAGTCAAGGATAGGGCCCTCCACACCAACCCCCCCAATCCCCACCACAGCCGCACACACCCCACCCCACACCCCAACCCCCACACCCCCTCTATTCCCACCCAACCCATTCTGAACAAGAATAAAGAGTCCAATTTTAACAATGCATGTCCCTTCAATAACACACCACAGTTTGCGATTTCACTTCACTCTATTCTCCAACATTCACCAACACAACACAGAAAATGTAGTGATTACAATGAAGAAGAAAATTAATAATATAACACGAATGTAATGTTTCTAAATTCATTTGACATCACAGTGTTAGTGCATTGTGTAAGGTTAAAAAAATGACAAACTCGAGCTATAACTCGGAAATAATGAGGTTAGTGAGGTGCAAATGTTTTTACCTGTTAGTCCTAACGTTACCAGTGCTGCTTCATTCTCCGTTTTACTATTGAAGAAATTGGAAACTTAAAAAAACTTACATGTGACTTCTCATCTACTTTTAATTTTCTAGTTTTTCTGCAGCACTTCGATCATTTTGTTTCATCGCTTCCGGCTATCTTTGACTAGGGCCGAGGTAGGCCGTAAAATAACGTCACTCCATTGATGACGTGTGTGCATCAATTTTGAAAAAATAAATTACGACCGGGGAATCACGTTAGCTCATCTATCATGGGTCGAGGTTTGGGCGACATTACGTCATTTACGTCATTTACGTCATCACCTCAATTATCATAATGTAGTTGTTCCACAGTTCCCACATTTCTCGAGGGAGGGCGTTTACTGCTCATGGCAATAGTATCGCCTGAGTGACTTGGAGGGAGACACAAAATAATCTGTACACCGCGTTTCATCGTCACGAACAAATTATATGAAACAAAACAAATTGAAGGAATAATTACGGACCCGATTAGCCTTAGGTCCGGACCCAGGGGTGGTCGTCCCCCCTACCGCCCCCCCCCCCCCTCTCAGCGGCCCTGTGGGCAGGTAAAGGTTGACAATTTAAAAAACACATTATAAAACAATATATAAACGTAATAAGTCGCGAACGGCTTATGTGAGGTTGCCATTTCCACAAAAACACGTTTTTTGAATAATTGTTCCCTTATGAGTAAAAGAGCAAAGGAAGAGCTTTGCAGAAGTTTTCATGTGATAACACAAGTTCTTCTTTTCTCATGCAATCGAAGCCTTCTCGTGTTCTAAACCAATTTAAACAAAGGCGTATACCAGACATAATTCCAAGACGAGAAATAATTACTGGACTGGACATAATTCCTGGACTAGACATAATTCCGAGACGAGAAATAATTCCTACACGAGACACAATTCCGAGACTAGACATAATTACTCGACTCGGCATAATTCCTAGACTAGACATGATTCCTAGACTAGACATAATTCTTAAACTAGATTTAATTCCTGGACCAGATATAATTCCTCAACGACATAATTCCGAGACTAGATATAATTCCTAGACTAGACATAATTCCTAGACGAGACATAATTCCTAGACTAGACATAATTCCTAGACTAGACATAATTCCTAGACTAGACATAATTCCTAGACTAGACATAATTCCTAGACTAGACATAATTCCTAGACTGGACATAATTCCGAGACTGGACATAATTCCGAGACTGGACATAATTCCGAGACTGGACATAATTCCGAGACTGGACATAATTCCGAGACTAGACATAATTCCTAGACTCGACATAATTCCGAGACTCGACATAATTCCGAGACGAGACATAATTACTCGCCTCGGCATAATTCCGAGACTAGACATAATTCCGAGACTAGACATAATTCCGAGACTAGACATAATTACTCGACTCGGCATAATTCCGAGACTAGACATAATTCCTAGACTCGACATAATTCCTAGACTCGACATAATTCCTAGACTCGACATAATTCCAAGACTCGACATAATTCCGAGACGAGACATAATTACTCGCCTCGGCATAATTCCGAGCAGACATAATTCCGAGACGAGAAATAATTCCTAGACTAGACATAATTATTCGACTAGGCATAATTCTGAGACTAGACATAATTCCTAGACGAGACATAATTACTCGACTAGACATAATTCCGAGACTCGACATAATTCCGAGACTCGACATAATTCCGAGACTCGACATAATTCCGAGACTCGACATAATTCCGAGACTCGACATAATTCCGAGACTAGACATAATTCCTAGACTAGACATAATTCCTAGACTCGACATAATTCTGAGACTAGACATAATTCCTAGATGAGACATAATTACTCGACTAGACATAATTCCGAGACTCGACATAATTCCGAGCCTAGACATAATTCCGAGACTGGACATAATTCCGAGACTGGACATAATTCCGAGACTGGACATAATTCCTAGACTCGACATAATTCCAAGACTCGACATAATTCCGAGACGAGACATAATTACTCGCCTCGGCATAATTACTCGACTAGGCATAATTCCGAGACTCGACATAATTCCTAGACTCGACATAATTCCAAGACTCGACATAATTCCGAGACGAGACATAATTACTCGCCTCGGCATAATTCCGAGACTAGACATAATTCCGAGACGGCATAATTCCTAGACTAGACATAATTATTCGACTTGGCATAATTCTGAGACTAGACATAATTCCTAGACGAGACATAATTACTCGACTAGACATAATTCCGAGACTAGACATAATTCCTAGACTAGACATAATTCCTAGACTAGACATAATTCCTGGACGAGACATAATTCCTAGACTCGACATAATTCCGAGACGAGACATAATTCCAAGACGAGACGTAATTCCTGGACAAGACGTAATTCCTAGACCAGACATAATTCCTAGACTAGACATAATTACTCGACTAGGTATAATTCCGAGACTAGACATAATTCCTAGACTCGACATAATTCCGAAACTCGACATAATTACTCGACGAGACATAATTCCTAGACTCGACATAATTCCGAGACTAGACATAATTCCTAGACTTGACATAATTCCTAGACTAGACATAATTCCGAGACGAGACATAATTCCGAGACGAGACATAATTCCAAGACTGGACGTAATTCCTGGACTAGACGAAATTCCTGAACTAGACATAATTCCTGGACTCGACGTAATTCCCAGACTAAACACAAATAACTAGTACGTATTGTGGATGTTGTCCTGTTTGTAAGTGGGCTAAGGCTAAATCATGTTGAATTTTCTAAGAATTGAATTCGTCCAATGGAAATATTCTCTGTTTGAGTGAAATGTAGCTTTCACTTTGATAACCCCTTCGATATCGTCAGGAGATAGCGGATGTACAAGATGTTCATTATCTACTCTTGTGTGATCATGTAGCCCCTGATCCTCATCATTCACTCTTCTTCCTCAACATTGTGACCAACATTAATTAATTTATTCAGTTTGATTAATTTACAGCTAATTAAACTGTTTTATTTTCGTTATCTTTGTCCTTACATCTCATTTTTATTGACCTTATTTTCCTGTCATTCTCGTTATCTTTAAGTTTCCACTTAACCCCAGCCTGTAGAGATAACCGCCAGTATAGCGAAGCAACTCCTGGTTATTTGGTAATGTCTTCCTGGAAATTGAATAAAAGAAGAGAGAAGAAAAACTAAAAAGGAAGTTCCGCATCGACAATGGAACCACAGGAATAGAACACTGTACAGCAAATAAAAACCACAACAATCTGATAAATCAGGACTGTACATCTTTTACCTTTACCATATTTAGAACATGTTTGATCCTCCAAGAATACACATTTAAAATGTTCTCCAACATGTAATTCATGAAGCATCACTTGTTGTTTCAAAATTTGACGAAATGTCTCATTTTCCACGTTTAAAGTGAGATTAAGTGGGAGTAACCCCACTTTTGGCCTTTCCTTGGGTATCTTCATCTCAGCACCCAATCAGTGACCTCTCCATGCATGCAAAAGAGAAAAATCCCACGTGGTAAAGAGAGAACGGTGTCCATGACAACAATTTCACTCTATTTTCATCAAATGGGATATTTTTGTAATTTGATCATTGCAAAAACATCAGGAATTTTTCAAGATATCAAATTTAAACTTACACAGCTTATTTGTACATTTGTAGTCTATGTGAATAAAATCACGTCAAAATTCTTTAAAGGTCAAGGTCAAGGTCAATGCCATCAAAATATGTAAAACTAGACAACGTGTTGCCCTGAATGGGTTTCTCTCATCTCCTCTTCCTGTTCAGGCTGGAGGTCCCCAAGGCAGTGTTCTGGGCCCTGTGCTTTTTCTGGTCTTCATCAATGATCTCTCTGACTCTCTTGAAAATCCTCTCTATCTCTTTGCTGATGACTCTACTCTCTGTCGCTCCATTCCTCATCCCTCAGATCGGCAGTCTGCAGCCTCCTCACTCTCTGCAGACCTTGACAAAATCACAGACTGGGCAAACAAGTGGAACATGTCTTTCAATCCTGACAAATCTCACACTCTTACGATGTCTCTCTAAAAAGACCGACTGGACAACCCTCCCATCCACTTTCTGAATAATCTTCTCCAAGAAGTTCTGTCACTCAAGCTTTTGGGTCTCACTATCTGCCATGATCTTTCCTGGGAAAACCACATTTCAAATCTGGCCTCCAAAGGCAGTCGCCGACTGGGCATCCTCCGTCGTGCGAAGTCCTTCCTTGGCACACCTGAGCTCCTCACCACAGACAAGGCTTTCATCCGCAGCTCAATGGAATAATGCTCTCCCCTCTGGGCTGGTGCTCCTGCCTCACAGCTAGCTCGTCTTCACGCTGTTGAAACCAAAGCGTTCAGAATCATTGGAATCTCCCGCGATGAAGCTAACTCCAAGGGCCTTTCACTCACTCACCGCAGGCAGGTTGGTGGTCTTTCCGTCTTCTACCGACTCCTCTCCAGCCTTACTCCCCCAGCTCTCTCTGTGCTCTGTCCCCCAAATATTCCTACAGGTCGCACAAGATCTACCTGCAACCCTCTTATGGTTAAACTTCCAAAATCAAGTCTCTCTGCTCACTTTCACTCCTTCATTCCTCTTTTCTCCCGCCTCTGGAACAAACTCCCTCACTCTCCTCAATCCCACTCCTCCCTCCAGGTCTTTAAAATAGCTGTTCACCACCATCTCTTATCTTCCCAAATCCAAAACCTTGATCTTTTCTACCCCTGCTAATTTCACCCCAAATCCACTTTTTTGAAATACCAACTTCTTTCCTAGAAGTCCTTGGTGTCCTTGTGTTTTATACTTCTCTCACCCCCCCCCCCCCCTTCCCACGCCTCCTCCCCCCAAGCCCTCTCCCTCCCACACATCTCCCGATGTCCCTGCTCTCAAATGTTGTGTTTGTGTGCTTCCCCTTCTCTCCCCATCTTGTCTACCGCTCCCTCTTTTTATATATTTTGTTTGTCTGTTTGATTTCTTTGTGAAATAAATATTAGCACTTTCACGAGCCTCGATTCTGTATACAAAAAAAACAAAACAAAAAAAAAAACATGGCAGAAATTATGAAACGTATCAACCCAATTTGTTTTGCATAACATTCCATCTTGTGAAAAGCGTTGTGTTGGCTTCACGGATAAGGTGTCTCCGGCTTAAGGTAGCTGTTCTCGAGTTTAAGCTGCTATGGATTTCAGAGATATGGAGACTTAAGGTGTAAAAGTAGAATAATATGTTACGCAACTCATGACACTTGCCATCATACATGTTTGCACTTCCTCGAGAGGTCATGTGACAGTTTCAAGGAATTGTATTCCAAACGGTGGCATGGACCGCGCACCAATACGTCTCTCTACATGCATGGGTTGCAGGGTGTTTCACGTATCAGGAATATATGGCCTCCCTCGATCTTGTTTCACTCGGCCTCACGGAAAACACAAAATCTGGAGTCCTGAGTTTGAATCTAGCAGAATCAGGTTTGTGATTGTCCTGATCCTTGATCCTGATACAGTTTACGTTTTGTCTCCCACTGATAGGCTGGATCTGCATTGGGACCTGAACCAATATTGTTCTTGTCACCTACCCAACTCATCCACCAAGTTTTGTCATAATCCGTCCACAACTTTGAAATAGCAGGCCCGATCTCTCAATGGTAAATAATCACTTTTTTTTTTAAAATAAAACATTCTCGCATCCGGATACAGATCTTCACCCAAATCGAATCAATTCATCCTTGCCACACCCAACGTATCCACTAAGTGTCATCCAAATCAGTCCATAATTTTTTGATATGTACTGCTCTTTTATTTTATTTTTATTTTCCAAAAAAAAAAGTGAATTATTTTTCTTTTTTATTTCATTTTCTTTTTTGAGATATCTTTTTGACAGACAGACAAACAGGGGTGAAAACTTCACCTCCATCCACCTTTGGAGACAGAGGTAGCCAGTGGGTTTCCAGGGCACACTCTGTGAGCTCCCGCTGTGTGCTCCTTCACAGAAAATGTTTTGCACAATAATTTAAAAAGAGTAATACTCCGCAAATGGCGAACACATGCTGGGCCAAATGTGACAAGTTTGGCTCAAAGAGGCCGAGAGAAGCCGTTTTTGATTGGCCGCATAGATTTGTGAATGAAGTCGTGTTTATGTGACCAACTGCATTGAAAGGAATCATCACACTTAGTTTTTTAAAAATGGTTCAAGTTTTTTATAGGCCGCGTAAATTATTGAAAGATCAAAATCCTTCTTGCTTTCCTTCACGACACTCGACTAACAACCGATAATTCTCAGTCACGAAACTAATTTAATTTTCCCCTCTCATCATCACAGAAAGTGCCGCCCGATAAAATCCGGTGCCACACGCATCCCTGTGTTAATCATCTGAAATATGTCCTCCATCAAGTGGCTTCAACAAAATTATTTGATGAAGTACCTCATTTGACTGGGCACCTGCCCTGTCGTGCGTTCACCTGACGTGGGTGAGCAACAGGTGGACGCACATGAGCCACGGTGATGGCCACTGCTACGTGGCTAGAAGGTACCGGGTATCCACTGCTATGTAACTACGGGTGATGGTACCTATCAGGGTCGCTAAAGCTGCTGCTGTTGGCAGGCCAAGCTGTGATGTTGGTAAAATTCTCCCTCGATACCAATATTACCTTGTTTCGCTCAAGATTATTTATTTATGCAGTGAATAATGATAACATTTGTGCTAATTTTAAATCTTCTTTCTGAGTTTACTCACAGGGATTGTCTTAACACCTTTAAGGCAAATCTGATGACCAAAACGTTTTGGAATTAAAAAAAACCGCTCATTTGCAAAAAAACAATTGGTTTCATTTGCAGCTCATCCTCTTTATAGCTTTTATGATGCAAAAGCCTTCAACAATATATCTTCATTACTCAGGTGTATCGCAATACGATGACGATAATACACAATTACACGGCGATTGTTGTTATTGTCTTTAATAAGTACGCCTCTCTGGGCAGAATGGATGATCCCCTGGACAATGCACGAAGATATGAGCTTCGCATTGCTTATGGGTAAATGCAATTAAATCTGGAATGGGCATGGGACATCGACTGGGATATCGCAGCTTACGGGTATTCAAAACTGAAGGCCTCGGTGAACCGAACGGCTCGGGTCCTTTTTTCCTCGTGAGCTGCTACCCTCGGGCCAAACTGACAGTAGAGAGGTGTCGGAAGCTCATTCATGGATATAGGAAGCGCTTGACTGTAGTTATTTTGTCCAAAGGTTGTGCGACCAAATATTAAGTCAAGGGTGTTAATAATTTTGTCACTGCCATTTGTTTTTATTTTCTGATTTAAAAGGATATATTAAGTTCTGAATGAAAAACAAAGGTTCTGTAATATTAACAGTGAAATTAAGAATTGTGGAGACCAAATACTTTTGTCAATTTCAACTTATTTTAGAGAAAATCGTGAGTTATTTGAAAAATGTGCAAGGGTGCCAATATTTTTGGCCACGAATGTATGTGTGAAGCCTTTTCTTAAGACCGATACAATTCCATACCATGAAGCCAACTGTCCTGAAATTTGCTCTACCAGATTATTTTAACATGCGCGAGGTCAACATCACAATTAAGGCTGTGACCGTGCACGTGCATGGACAAAAAATGAAAAATCTGTAAATGTTTACACGTTCCCTTCTGTTGCTAATCCATACTATGAAAGAAATGAGCCTCTACATCCAGTCTCCATCCATCCATCTGTTCAGGGTGGGGTTTATGTCACCAGCCTATCAGACCAGTTCTCTCTGATGCTGGACAGGATGAAGAGAGCTGGGATCTGCAAATCTTTTTTCTTTTTTTTAAATCACCGCCATGTTGTTTATTGACATTTTTTTTAGTTCAACTGGAACGAAGTTCAGGGAAGCTTATGCGATGGCGTGTCGTCTGTCCGTTAATCAAAGTTTGCAACTTCTTCTCTGAAACCGCTGATGGGATTGGGACCAAATTTGGCACAAATTTTATTTTTGTTATGTTGTGACTAAAGTTTGTTCACGCCATTTAAAAAAAAAAAATCGGGATCTAAGGGGATATACGAGGGATCAATGTGGGCCCAGGTTTGACCCCACAAAATAGGTATTTGCTTTCTTCTTTTTCTCAGAAACTACACACACAATTTCGATGAAACTTGACCACAACCTTCAATACCCATGATGTACCAAAGTTTGTTCACAGCATTAAAAAAAAACGGGGTCGAAGGTAGTCTATGGGGGCGGGCAGTTGCAGAGAGAAAGCAGTTCAGCTTTCTATCACTTGCCAAGCCAGCCGTTCCTTATCACCCATTTTGTTGGAGTGTTTGCTGGAGTGCTTAAGCTGCTTGGCGAGGGCTATACAAATGAAGTCAGAAATACCTGTGCACTTAATTAGTCACAAGGCCAGGGAAGTTTGGGTGTGTAAAACACCCTTTTTGAGTATGATTAACCACCACTTGTTGAATGCTATTAAGGCTGCTTTTGCAAGCCATACAAGCCATGGCGTTACAGTCGACAGAGTTCCCTTTTTGTTTTTACGTAGCCATTTTTTTATTGACTAACATTTTTGTGCAATATACAAACCTTCCCCTCCCTCCCCTCTCTTCCCTCCTCCCCCTTCCCTCTCTCTCTCCTCGCCCTCTCCTTCCCTTCTCCCCCTTCCCTCTCTCTCTCCTCGCCCTCGCCCTCTCCTTCCCCTTTCCCACTTCTCCTCCCCCTTTTCTTCCCCTCTACTCTCCCCCTTCCCTCTCTCTCCTCCCCCTCCATCCTCTCCTCTCCCTCCCTCCTCCCCTCCCTTCCCTTTCACTCTTCATATTCCCGTCAGCAAGCGACTCATTGTGATCCGGCAACACCGGGTACTTTTGCTAGTTTGAAATAAACAGCCGTCTGGCGAACAGACGTTTTCTTTTATAAACAATACAGACGTTTGATTCTGTTTCCCTGAAAAAACACCATATTTCCGTATTGCATACTGGAAAATTCAGCACGGAAACAGATAATTTATAAACATTCCATAATTTATAAACATTCCACAGTCTCCACAGGACTACATTGAGTGTAAGTAGTCATCATATGATCCTATACAACCTAAAACGAGGACAGCACCCGATAGAGCACGTACTGCCGCCAGGCTGAATAGTTTACATTTCCTATCCCACACTGGTAAGCTGGATCTGGATCTGCTGACCTGAACCAAAATCAAATCTGATTGTTCTCGTCATCCAACCAACTCATCCACCAAGTTTTGGCATAATCCTTCCACAACTTTGTGAGATATCATGCTATATATAGTTTTTGATCCCGTTTCTCAATGGTGAAGTATCACGTATAATTTTTTTTTGTAATCCTCGGATCCGGATCTAGATCTAGATCTTTACCAAAATCGAATAAATTCTTCCTTGTCAAACATCCAACCTGTCTACCAAATTTCACTGCCAATTGAGATATTTTGTTCACAAACGGACAGAGAAACAGACAGGGGTGAAAACATAACCTCCATCTACCTTTGGTGGTGGAGCTAAACATAACCTCCATCCATTGCAGATGGCGGAAGTATCAAGGAAATTAAGCTATTAGGCCGATCATTGACATGTCGTACTCCCGTGTTAATTGTTGCTGCAGCTTTAAACATCAATCTTGTTGATAGTTTATGAAAGTCTAAATAACCTCATCTTGATCGGGTGATCCAACTTGTATATACTCCTATCCATATATACAACAACAACATCATGCATTTTAAGGCCATTTTCCCTGCTAGAGCAGGGGTTAGCCTTGCGGTCCCCATGACCATCTTCTCCATCTTGCCCTATTTTCTGCATCTCCTTGTTAACCCCCTTGCCCGCATTTCTTCTTCCACCATGTTTAGTCAAGTCTTTCTCGGTCTTCCCCATCCTCTACTTCCTTCTACATTCATTTCCATCACTCTTCTCAACCAGTCACTTTCATCCTTCCTCAACACATGACCAAACCATCTTAACCTGTTTCTCTTCACAGCATCAATCACAGGCTCTCTTCCCATCATCTTTCGCAATTCAACATTTGTCTTCCTCTCTCTCAACGATATATGAATTATATAATTATGATACAACTCCTATCCATATATGAATAATAATAATAAATAATAATGGTGGATGTGTGTCCACTTGTTATGTGCAATTACAAGGCTTATTACAAGGTTTCCTGGGACCTTTTAACCCGGGCCTGTGCAGTTATGCACAAATTAATGGCACATAAGAAGTCTGCAAACTTACACAGCAGCAGCATATCAGGACGATGATGAAAGATTGCAGAATTCCAGTGGTGCCAATGATCCAAGTCATGCGCAGGAAAAGGATCACGCCAAAGATGTTTTGCAAACAAGGAAGGTAGACTCCCAGTAGTGTCCCCATCTGTGGGGACTACAATCGACCATGGAAACAGGGATGGGTGGGAAAGGAGGCAGCAAAGTAAGACACAAGGTGATGAAACTCGTACCTGTTCATGTCGTATTTAACAGATAATAAACATACCTGGAAAACCCTCACAACACTAACAATGTGCCACGTATAGTCGGTCATTTTTCTGCTGCGGCCTTCAAAGGAAGGACTATTAATCCAGCGAGGCCACTCACCTGTGAGCTATCTCACCTGGGTTCCAATCTCGACCTAGCTATAAACTATCACCATGTTATTTCCCATACAGGGTGATACACATCAATGTGTGCACGATCCATCGAATAGACAGGAAGCTGGAGAACGAGCACTGGTCAGTAGTGGAAGTCTTTCAGGAGGTGTATGACAGGCATATGGAGATGAATCAGCGAATTGAAAGAGAAAGTTACTCCTTTAACAAAATCTATGAGAGAGAAGGTAGGTGGCCAACTTCGGAACAAATGAGAACCAGAAATGGTCAGCCTTCCAACTAATTATCACCGACAAAATCAACCTTTTGTGAAATTTCAACAATATTCAAAGGCAAAGATGATGCAACATTAAAGTAGGTCAATAAGGTACTATCAGCTGTACTAACCCTGGTGTTGGGCTAGCGGCTAGGGTGCCGGCTTAGGATCCTAGGATACCTGGGGATCCTAGAATACCTGGGTTCGAATCCCAGTCGATCGCTGAATTAACGCCAGGGGGGTTGACTCAGCCTGTCATTCGACCTTCCGAGGTCGGCAAATTGAGTACCAGTTCACTGGTAATTCCCTGTTTGTCGTTAAAGGCGGCAAAAAGGGTTGGCGTCAGGAAGGGCATCCGGCCGTAAAACATTGCTTCAAATAGGGGACCAAAAAACAACAACAACCATGGTTCCCGAAAAAGGCCAACCCCCGCATGGCCTCTAAAGGTGGTTATTTTTTTTTATATATATAATAAGGTACAAGTTAACCCACGGGAGCTGCAATATAAAAGAGGGATGCCTATTAATAGACTGTGCATGCTAATAAATGATGGAGCCCGTGTCCCAAAGCTGCCATGTTAATTTGAGAGTGGAAATTGCATCGGACAGGCTGTCGGACGGGCGAAGCGACTCGCGCGTGATGGAGCGCGTATCAAAACCGTCTCGTCCCACTCACATCTGGCTGCTCTCTGTCCCACTCGGCCCACCCCAATCTCCAAAGTGAAGGTGGAAGGCAGTACAGAGATGAATCGGCGCATTATATGCAAAAGCTCGAGCCAAAGTTTTGGTAAAGCAAAGCAATTGGCAGGTCACCTTTCCTGAAAAAATAGAATATTTGTGTTGCTAATGAGTGATGCAGGGGATATGCAATTGCTATCTGACCTCGTTCCCAATAATCCTATAGACTAAACTATGTCCGGGCAAGTCGGACGACTAAAGTGCACGTTGCTCTGCCACCGCGTAGCACCTGCCATAATCGCACAGCAATCCGACAGGAAAGCACGTCCGCTGTGTCAGTCTCGTCTTTCTTTTCCGGCAATAGAATGAAACACATCGATTGAGAAGAGCACGGCATTGCAGAGCAAACGTGTTGCCCAATGACGAGACAAGTCTGTCCATCCAAACTCGCGACCGATGCACCAAATGATTAACCTTCGCTCTTCGATTAAATTAAATTAATCTTCTAGTTGTTTTGTTAAGAAATCTCCACTAATAAGGATGAGGCAGACCGAATCGTGAGCCACTCCTCAACATCTCAGTTCAGATTTCCAAAAAGCACGTTTTGATAAACATTTGCGAAGACTTTGGTTCGAATCCCCAAATGTGCAGCTTCGTCGTTGCCCTATCACAAACGACGAGCTCCGATAATGGTAATGCACCCGTTTCGATCCTTGTGAACAGATGCTGTTTGACGCAGTCCGCAGTGCCGGGGTTCTTCCTTCATTGATACGCACCTCATAATGTCCTACACTGTGTCTGATGGTGATGCATGTGCAACATAAATGATTCAGAACAATAATTGAAAATAAAAGGTGGGTGGAGGAGGAAATCAGCAGGGTGAAATGAAATTGATGAGAGAAATGAAGAGCAAGAAGGTGCAATGGGTTGGATGATAGAGAAAGCATAATAATAAGAGGAATCCCATGTTTATATGAGTTTGCTTATTGATCACAATATCCATTGCCTTGATATGCAGTTTGTGTTTTTATGAGCCGATAAATCAGTGGTGAGACGAGGAAAAGGAAACACGTGAAGAAAATGGTGAGGTTCAAAATGTTCTCGTAATTCATGGCAAATACAGAAAATATCTCCCAATGTCCTTATTCTGCATAACTGTATGTGCTTCATGCATACAACCTCATTTTAATGGTTTGCGGAAAATGTAAGGATTCCTTTCTGGACCTCATTTTTAGCTCACTTGCAACGTAGTTCCGGGGAGCTTATGGGTTGGCGCGTTATCCGTCCGTCAGTCCGTACACGCTTGCAAATTCTTCTCCAAAATTGCTGATGGGATTGTGACCAAACTTGGCACAAATGATATTTGGCATGTTGCAACTCAAGTTTGTTCACGGCATGAAAAAAGTTGGGGTCTAAAGGGGTCTACCGGGGGTCAAAGTGGATCCAGGTTTGACCCCCTAAAATAGGTTTTTGCTCTCTTCTCTGGAACTACAAACACTATTTCGATGAAATTTGATCATAACCTTCATCACCCGTGATGTAACAATGTTTGTTCATGGCATTGTAAAAAAAAATGGGATCTAACTCTCACCATAAATGTTAAATTAGGTTCAAGTTAGGACTTTAACTGGGCCCCACAAGAACATTTATCTTCTTCTTATTCAGCCACTCCAGTGTGGCTTTACCTTTGTGTTTCGGATCATCGTCTTGCTGAAATGTGAATCTCCTACCCAGTTTCAGATTCATGGCTGACTCGAGCAGGTTTTCATCACGGATTCTTCTGTACTTTTCACCATCCATTGTCCCTTCTATCCTGACAAGCTTGCCAGTCCCAGCTGATGAAAAGCAGCCCCATAACATGATGCTGCCACCACCATGCTTGGCAGTAGGGATGGTGTTGACTGGGTCATGTGCAGTGTTCGTTAGGCTTGTGCCAGACGTAATGCTTTGAATTTAGACCAAAAAGTTAAATTTTTGTCTTGTCTGACCACAAAACATTTTTCCACATGCCTGCAATATCATTAGGATTCTGTTTCGCAAACTCCATACGAGCTTTTAGATGCGTATTTTGTCGTAATAGATTCTTTATTGCCACCTGGCCATAGAGGCCACCTTTGTGAAGGGAATCGGATATTGTTGATTGATGAACACTGACCCTCATCTTGGAAGTAGAGCCTTGCAGATCTTTCAAAGTCATTGTTGGATTTACAGTGACACCCCAAACCACTTTCCTGCTTGCCCGGCTGCTGAGTTTGGATGGGCAAACTGATCTGGGTAGAGTCTGGGTGGTATAATACATCTTCCACATCTAATGATGGATTTCTCCGTACTCAAAGGGATAATGAGCGACTTTGAAATCTTCTTCTAACCCTCTCCTGGACGGTGCTTCTCCACCACTTTATGTCTGATTTCTTTGGAAAGCTCCTCGGTCTTCATGTTTGCCTTGTTGGTTGACCAAGTGAGTTGCACCTTAAAACTCCTTAGATTAGTGAGGAGCTTAATTTTAAGATAAACCACTGATTATATACAGGTGAAATCTACTGCACTTATTTTGCAACCTTTCAAACAAATAATTTCCTCCGGAAGTGATTCAGGGTTAATTAGACAAAGGGTTTGAATACTTGTGTGTGTAACTAAGAATCATCTGATTTTTTTTTTGTTAATCTAACTTATTCACATTTTATCTGCATTTATTTATGTTCATCACTTTGGAGTAGTTTGTGAAGTAGTTTGTATATATTAAGTTTGATTTGAAAGCATCATGAAATAAGCCCAGATGGCATCAAAAGGTGAAAACTTTAGAGGGGGGTGACTACTTTTGTAGGCCACTGTACACGTGCTGGAGTCGTATTCCCCTTTTCAGAGTAAACTAGAACGGAACTCCGTAGAGCACATACCTCCCCCAGGCTGAACAGTTTACATTTTGTATTCCACCTAAATCAAAATCTAATCGACCTGTTATTGTCACCAAACCAAATCATCCACCTAGTTTTGCTGCAAATCATCCACAACTTTTTGAAATATAATGGGATGTATAATTTTTAGTCCCACCTTTCAATGATGAAGAAACACTTAAGAATGATCGTATCTGGCTTCATATCTTCATCAAAATGGAATTAATCCTTCCTTGTCATATTCCCAACCTGTCCACCAAGTTTTTGTCTGAATCCGTCCACAAATTTTTTGAGATATCCTCTTCACAGAGAAACATACAGACAGACGAGGGTGAAAACATAACCACTGGTCACCTTTGGTGGTGGAATTAATGAGAAGCATTTACAGACATGGCATTTAATATGGAATTTTTTTTTTCTTGACTTGGGTTTACTTTCTGAACTCGGTATATCAATCTGGTGAGTTTCTTTTACGCTTCGGTGATTTCTTTGTTAAAAGCACCATGTCACTGATTGTTTGTCGCAGCAAGAAGTCAATAACAGGATTATATCACAGGTGGCATGACAAAATGTACGGACAGGTACATTTGACGATTGGCTTCACAATCGGGTATATAAGGGCTGTTGCGTTCTGTATTAGTGGAAAACAACTGCTGCATGTCTACAACAGTTATTGCCGCTTCCCCTGGAGATGGTCCGTCAACTCGACAATGCTGTTTGTCATTTAGTGGTGGTTTTACGAAATTCCGGCATGAAACAGCGTGCTATTGCTCGGCAGTATGGCATCACTCAAGGTCAGGTGTCAAATATCCTGAAACGAAATGCTCAGAGGGGTGTCCCTACCCCAATGCCGAGGTCAGGACGTCCCCAAAGAACCACAAGGAGGGATGATCACCAGCTGCACCGGTTAGTCCGCAATGGCCGTACCAAGTCAGCTAATCGGCTTCGGGCTGAGTGGCAGCAACTGACAAATGTGCCTGTATCCAGAAGGCTAGTCAACCAACGACTGGTTCAAGCAGGTTATCGTGCCAGGCGTCCCCTGAGAAAGCCACGTCTGACCAGACAACACCGCCAGCACCGATTGCAGTGGGCCAGAGAGCACCGTCAATGGCAGCCAGGACACTGGAATCACGTGATCTTCAGTGACGAGTCTTGATTTCTGGTCTATCATCAAGATGGCCACGTCCGAGTGCGCAGACAAGTGCATGAAGCCTACAACAAAGATTGTATAGTGCCAAGAGTCCAAGCTGGAGGTGGTGGGCTACCCGTTTGGGCTGCTTTTCATGCAGGGGGAAAAACTGACCTGGTTGTTCTGAATGGAAACCTGAACCAGTTCAGGTACAGGGCCATTCTGGAAAAAACATTGCTTCCATTTGTTCGTGCAGCCTTTCGAGGAAACTTTGTCTTCCAAGATGACAATGCACGGCCTCATCGTGCTCGCATGATCCAACACTTTCTTGCTGACCGTGGTGTAGAGCATATGGAGTGGCCTGCCATGTCCCCGGATATGAATCCGATAGAGAACTTGTGGGCAGAATTAACGTGTCAAATCGACCACTTGGACCAGCAGCCGACCTCTGTGCGTGAATTGCAGCAAGCTATTGTCACTGCATGGCAAGCGATTCCTGTCCAAACCTTGGCAAATCTCGTGAACAGCATGCCTCAACGTGTACGTGCTCTCCTGAATGCTCGTGGGGGTTACACGAAGTACTGAACTGTAATTTTACTGTCCGTAATCCCAGTCGTAATTTAACTTTTGTTTTTGTTAAAAAAAAATTGGGCTAATGTGCAAAATAAAGAGATACTTCTGGAAAACGTACAGAAGCTTAACACAGTACTGTCCATGAATTGAGTCCGATATCAGTTTACATCACTTTCAAGGATCAATTGATTTGTTTCGAAATGTCAAATGTGGTTTTTGTTTCTTTTAAAGGTCACATTAACAAAATCTAGAATAATTTCAACATAATTCCAATGAACTTTTGGTTCTAAGACATCTTGAAAAGTAAGTTCACCCCCACAAAAAAAATATTCCATATTAAATGCCAAGTCTGTATAAAACTAGAACGGAAATCTTCGACGTTGTGACATCGACCGATATGTCTCTGCCACATAATAACATAATTATACATACGGGTACAAAGTTTGATTTGAATCCCTTCTGCTATTCTCAAGTATCAGATCTATAACTGACATGACCTCTAACCTTTGATGCCAAAATCTTATCAGTTCATCTTTGAATCATAATAAATACTGACACCAAGTTTGATCAAAATCGCATCACTGATTCGTAAGTTAGCGCCCTCATAGACCTTTTACCTCTGACCTTTGACCTCTTGACCCCATAATCCAATCTGTTTATCTTTACATCATTATACATGGACCAAGTTTGACGTAGTTCCCTTCAGCCGTACTTAAGTTATCACGGTAACGAAAACCTATCACGGACGGACGCACGGACGCACAATCCGAAAACATAATGCCTCTGTCGATTGTTGGCAGACGCATAATTACCTTTGGACAGTCAATACATGTGTGAGCCGCATATCCAAACAGCATATTCCTTTTACGAAAGCAATTGATTTTTTTTCCATCGTGGATGATTATTCACCTTTATCTGCACCACAACCCTGTGTAAAAACAATTTGCAAGTATGGTAGTTTTACATTCCACTCCTTTCAAACAGCTTTCAGAAAGGCTACAACAATTTGTGTAGGACGATGAGCCAGACACATTTAATTATCCTGACAGAGTGATCAATAGCATGAAAATTGCTTCCACGTTTCAGAATATCTCATGCAATGTTGGCTTACACTTTTTGAAAATGACAGAATATTTCACAGTTATATCACTGGTATCAGGTCTGGTGGAATGGAAAGGTCCAATGCTGTGATGTACTGCAAATTAATCAATCAAGTATGTCCTAATGCACACATCTTTCAAAAATAATGGTCTGCACAAGCTCATATGTAAACGACAGTGACGGAAAAACAAGCATCGTTGCACTTATTTTGGGTTTTTTTGTTTATAAAGTCAAGGCTCGTGGAAGAGAAAGAATAAGCTGCAACAACCTACAAATGATTCAACACAGAGGTGGAATGTTAAATGTTTGTGCTTTCATTTTTGAAGCACAAGCTTTGATAAATTAGATTTTGCTTCAGGCTAAATCTGCTCTTTCTTCGGTGTTCCAAAATGGTGAAATAGAGTTTACTTCTATTTATTGGTTGGCTGTGCCAATTCTCCCAAAATGGAGAATCCCAACGGCAATACGGTATATATATATACTAGATGAGGTACCCGTTCTACGCTGGGGAAATCTGAGTATGTGGGAGGGAGGGGGAGGTGTGGGGAGTGGGTGGATTCTCCTGGCAGAAGAGCACAAACTAGCAGAGATGTGACCTATGATGTCAGACATATATGTCAGGTCACATACCATGTGACCTATGATGTCAGAGTTATCAATGAAATACTCTCAAAGAGGAGTCCCTCTTTATGTTTAAACTTTTGCATCGATAGGACAAGCGGTTGCAGAGAGAATTTTTTTTGATTGTGCTCACAAAATGCTCAGGAATCTATAGTGGACAGAGTTAACATACTAAAATACGCAATTTGTTGTCTGTCTGTCTGTCTGTCTGTCTGTCTGATGATTTTTTGACCACGATACATTGCGTTGCCACTTATCCAATCTCAACCAAACTTGACAGGAAGACTAAGGGTTGCACATTGAAGGTTGTAGCGCATTAATATGCCCCCCTCCCCAAGGGGGATTTCTCCCACGAGCGGGTTTTTCCCCACCATTGCCGCCAATGGGGTTGCGTGTTGAGGTGTAGATCCATTGTTACGGATCTCCGACGTCGGCTCTCCCCTTATCAAGAGGGGGTTAATCCCCTTGTCTCTTATCTGGCCGACGCGATCCTGGGGGTTATCACGTTCCTTCCGGTCGGTATTAAATAGGGTTGTTGGTCGAATTAGTCCTACTAGGGCATGCCCGTACGTGGGTGCAATGCCCGTACGTGGGTACGTGGGTGCGAGTACGGTGACAATCCCCCCCCTCTATTTACATGAAATGGTTTGGTCCATGAAATGTTTTGGTCCATTCGCAACGCCAAAGCGAACGGCGAACGCTTTACATGAAATGGTTTGGTCCATGAAATGTTTTGGTCCATTCGCAACGCCAAAGCGAACGGCGAACGGCTTGCGAGTACAGTGACAATCCCCCGCCCTCTATTTACATGAAATGGTTTTAATTATAATTACTAACACCGACCATGAAGCAAGGAAATAACTCCCGCCAGAACCACGGCATTAGTGGACACGTCAAGCGAAGCAAGCCGCGATTCGGGCCGTTAACAAGGACTAGACCCGATTACAGCGCTTCCTAATCGTGCCACGCTTACCCAATTGAGAAAAGACTGATACGATCGGATTAAGAGGAAAACCAGGAAGAACACGGTGATTTATTCACAATTTGTACAATTAATAAGAAGAGGAAACGAAAGAATGTACAAGAAAGAAAGAGGAAGGAAAAGTACACAGGGCAGTCTTAAACAGTCTTATTCTATTCCCTGGACACGGGCCCGATCGCTCTCAGACTTCAGACTCACGCGGGGGGTGTAGATGGTAGGGTGGAAGGTCCGGCGATGGCGTCCAGGCTCCGGTCCGGCTTCGGTCCTCGACCCGTACCAGCAGACGAAACCCGGCAGGCAGCTCTCCACGTAGTGTAGCACGAGCGGGCAATTATCGTGACGGGAAAAGGTAAGCTGGGCTTGCGTAATATGTGGACCGGCGCTTCTATAACTCGCTCCCGGTCTTACTCGCCCCAAGCGCCCCTTCCCCAATGTCTTTCGGCACGCTGCAGTTCTCGGCAATGCGTGCCGCGCGCTCGTCCATTGTAAAGCTGGTTGCCACAGCGCGTCTCTCCGTCTCGTAAAGCGCAATTCCCTTTCAATACCAATCTTTGGCTTCAGTCCTTTCGGAATGAGCGCTGCTCCGTAAGTCCTGATCATAAGCCAACCTTCCAACAAGTCCTTTTGAGGGCTTTGCGCGCGCGCTTTTATAACCAAGCCAGCGAACGCTCTCGGAGCCCAAAACCACGCCCTGTCAGGCGACCTCACCTCAGCCCTGGTTGGCTGGTGTTGGTTTACCGGCTCCGCCTTGATGGCTGGTTGATGTGGCCACACCTCCATCCTGGCGCTCCGCCCCCTTTTTCCAGGCTTCACCTCGTGGCTTATGGCTGGGTTGAGCGAGCCCAAGGGCAGCGAAGGCTGCTGGCCAAGGAGCGTAACAAATTGGGAGGGGCCATGGGGCACAGACGGGAGAGCGCTTAATGGCGTCGCTTGGAAGGGAGGCTGTCCAAATGAATGGATGGGGACCTGCTCTTATTTGTTTGACATAACGCAGATGCAACTACTGGACAGGACCTTATCTAAACACATACTAAGAAATAACTGACGTCCTAAGGTGACCTACGTCCTAAGGTGACGACGGGAGTTGTGGGAGATATGTTGAAGGCAGCAGGAAGTTGGGGTGTAAAGAGAATGACAGAGATCTGTAATCTGGTGGTGAAAGAAGGCCGCATTCCAGTGGTTTGGGAACTGAGTACCCTCGTCCCTCTATACAAGGGGAAAGGTGACCCTCTGGAGTGTGGCTCGTACCGAGCGATAAAGTTATTGGAGCATGGAATGAAGGTATTGGAAAGGGTGTTGGAGAGGAGGATAAGGAAGAAAGTGAAGATCGACGAAATGCAGTTTGAATTTATGACAGGAAGAGGAACGACAGATGCGCTTTTCATTGTGAGGCAGTTGCAGGAGAAGTACATGGATAAGAGGAAGAAGTTGTTTTTTGGGTTTGTTGATCTGGAGAAAGCATTCGATAGGGTTCCACGCAAAGTATTGACATGGGCATTGAGGAAGTTAGGAGTGGAGGAATGGTTGATCAGAGTAGTGATGGCAATGTACAAAAGAGCGCGCACTGCTGTAAGGACGAAGGACGGGAACAGTGGTGAGTTTGAGGTGAAGGTGGGAGTGCATCAGGGGTCGGTACTAAGTCCACTACTATTTGTAGCTGTGATGGAGGTGCTGGCTCAGAACGTAAAGGAGGGTTTACCGTGGGAGTTGTTGTATGCAGATGATCTGGTGTTGATTGCGGAAAGTATGGATGGACTGAAGGAAAAGATGAACAAGTGGAAGGAATGTATGGAGACAAAAGGTCTGAAGGTGAATATCGGAAAGACGAAGGTGACGGCAAGTGGTAAAGCATGTGGTGAGGTGGAAAGAACTGGGAAGTGGCCGTGTGCTGTGTGCAGGAAGGGTGTCGGAGTGAACTCCATTCAATGTACAATGTGCGCTGAGTGGGTTCATCAAAAATGTAGTGGTCTGAGAGGGTCATTTACCAGTGTGGCAGCTACATTCAAATGTAAGGTGTGCACAGAGGGAGCTGCAGATGGAGGAAATGTTGAGTTGGATCGGGGAGACGCCGTGAAGCTGGAAGGTGTGAAAACATTTTGCTACATCGGAGACATGCTGAATGGAGAAGGTGGATCAGACTCGGCAACGGTTGCTCGAGTGAGATGTGCATGGAAGAAGTTTCGGGAACTGAGTGGCGTGCTGATGAGGAGGAGAGTGTTGCTGAAGCTGAAGGGAAAGGTGTATGTTGCATGTGTGAGAAGTGTTATGATTTATGGGAGCGAGACATGAGTAATGAACGTAGAGCAGCAACGAAGGCTGGAAAGGGTGGAAATGCGAATGGTTCGATGGATGTGCGGAGTATCGTTGAGAGAGAGGAAGACAAATGATGAACTGCGAAAGATGATGGGAATATTGCCTGTGATTGATGCTGTGAAGAGGAACAGGTTGAGATGGTTTGGTCATGTGTTGAGGAAGGATGAAAGTGACTGGTTGAGAAGAGTGATGGAAGTTAATGTAGAAGGAAGTAGAGGACGGGGAAGACCGAGAAAGACTTGGCTAAAGATGGTGGAAGAAGAAATGCGGGCAAGGGGGTTAACAAGGAGAGATGCAGAAAATAGGGCAAAATGGAGAAGATTGTCGTGGGGACCGCAAGGCTAACCCCCGCTCTAGCAGGGAAAATGGCCTTAAAATGCATGTTGTTGTTGTTGTCTAAGGTGACCTACGTGTTGCATATGGCCGATCTATGGGGTGCAACCGTTAACCTTTAATGATGCCATCTGTGTGGGTTCTCAAAACCGCAACACCATGTTAAGTTAGCTTTATTGTGGCGTTTTTCCAAGGCCGCTTCTAATAACAAAACAGATGATAATAGCATAATATTAATGTTATTACAAAACAATATTAATACTAACTAGTGAGGTACCCGTGCTATGCACGGGTGGGAGGCCAGGAGCAAACAAACAATGCAGAAACAGCGAATGCTAAAGCATGAAACCAATAAATTCCACATTCCTGTAGCACCTCAGTCGCACGTCAGACATGGACAGCAAGTTCGTGAAGGACTTCCATGGAAAACGTACCCATTCGCAAACAAACGGGTACGTTCACGTATGGAAACATCGATCGTCGGTCCGTGGCGAATCTACATATGGCGATCCACGAATTTCACATTTAGAAAGTAGAAACCATCATGGCATGTTGTCATTCACTTGAACTCGATATCTCTTTTTTCATTTGAAACAGCATAACTGCAATCACAAATTAAATAGCATTAATGTAAAAAATAAACTTTTAACATTGTTTATGTTTCCTTCATTGTAAAAACGACCAAGTCAACAGTTAAAATGATTTTGACCGATAGGTGTTACGGCCTTGGCAAGATAGATGGAGACAGCGATCTGTTAGCTTAAACACCGCCCAAATAGCTATGTGGAATTCTCTCATGTCGAGATTAAACCCACGTTGTTTGAACTTTGGCCGAGGTCATTATTTACTTTTAATGATGTTTACATACGAATCAAAAAGAAGATAATTGGTTTTGGGTCGTCCTTTCCGCATATCTCTTGGGATTGTGAGCTGGAGAGACAACCGTGATGGCGGGGAGGGGGTTGGCATTCTCTCAAGCAGGGATTCAACCCATGTCCTTATAAAAGGTCTTTGTCTGAGGTCATTATTTTTAATTGTGTTTTCATTCGTCAGGTTGCGATCGGTGCAGCCGTTTGTGCGGCACCCGGGAAAATAACGTAATGTGGGAGTCCAAACCTGAAAATGCTGGAGCCCAAAGCTGAAATTGGAAAAAATAATATAGCCTATATTACTCCAGGGGTCCCAGGATTACCCACCCAAAATATCGTTGCGATCGTTTCAGCCGTTTTTGCGGTACCTTCGAACGGACGCACAGACAGACAGACGGATATTTGGTGAATTCAAGTAAGATAATGTCCCACCTCCCAAGGGGGTTTCCTTCCTTGAACAAACCGAGTCAACGTTTATAGAGAGCTTCGTAAGCGAACCTCTATGGCAATTGCATGTATATATAAATCCATTCAAAATTTCACTGTCATTCCCCATTCCCTTAGGAACAAAATTTCATGTTGTCATTTCAAATGTCCCTTCCATGATCCGCCATCTTGTCCCATCCATGATCCGCCATCTTGCTCACGTGATCTTGCTTTGGTCTGGCGCGACCGATAAATTATTTTCATCTGGTGATTAAAATCAATAAATTACAATACAGTGCTGTCCAGAACGGATTTTGAATTCAAAACGGCTCATCCTTTACGCCAGCTACACCGACTTCTTTTTTCCACCAGCTACACCCACTGATCTCTATACTAACTGGATTGGGTGCTGTGCACTGTTTGTACAATCTGGAGTGAAGCCGCCAATGCGAAGCGGCGGCCATCTTGGGACCATGAAAAAGCTAATAAAACGAAATCTAGATACATGCTCTATCTAAATACATGTATGTGTATGTATGTGTGTGTGTATGAGTGTGTGTGTATGTGTGTGTGTGTCTGTGTTTGTATATACGTGTGTGTGTGTGTGTGTGTGTGTGTGTGTGTGTATATATATATATGGGCTACGATGAAGTCTCCTGCTGTGATGAAGCAGATGAAATGTACAAAAGCGATTAAACTTACACTAAATCAAAATAGATGAAATCTAAATACATGAAATAGAACAAGGGAATTAACAAATTTGAAGTACAATATGCATGCATGGGAGGGAGGCGGCCAAAAAAGGATAACCTTAATGTAGGCCGACCCCAAATAAATCATAGATTCAATTGTACTTCATCATTCATATAAATAAAATTAAGCAAATTACACTAAATCTAAAAACGAATCTAAAAATTGAAGATTTAACAACAAAAACAATCAATACTTTGATTATAACACAGCACACACAACAAAGTGGTTTTGTTGATGGTCCCAAGATGGCGGCTCATTGACTACGTTTACTGTTGCATGACCCCCAATCCATTTCGTTTCGAGATCAGTGGCTTCGCTACACCGGCTTCAGTTTTCCGCCAGCTACACCGACTTCATTTATAATTCTAAGCCCAAGATCAAAACAACCGAGGCCGACAGATGTTTGCGAGGGCTGCGTACTCGATCGACTGACCATTGTCGACGAAGCTTTCACTCCACGCAATGCGTATTTTCATATTAAATAGCTTATCATGGCGTTTTCGTGGGAGGAACGGTCCATAACATATAACACATATAACACACATATAAATAGCAGT
Source organism: Myxine glutinosa (assembly GCF_964187855.1). Taxonomy (NCBI): domain Eukaryota; kingdom Metazoa; phylum Chordata; class Myxini; order Myxiniformes; family Myxinidae; genus Myxine; species Myxine glutinosa. Next base: position 139,509,579 of record NC_136265.1, on the reverse strand, counting down.
CTATAACATGACAACCAATCTGACCTATTGGCACAATTAACACAACAAAATACAACGCAAAATTCACCATTTTAACAAAAGTAGAAACGATGATACAATCCACGTGGTTTCCTTGAGTTTGCTGTCCGTGGCAATCCAACATGGCGGATCGCAAATACAGTGACGTCACATGCAGATTATCGGGGGAGCGGTATCGTGCAAGGAGGTTGAGGAAACTTTATCCGGGTCAAAATTTTAATCTTCTATTAAATCAATTACAATGCATTAATTCAAGAACGGGTTTTTAAATTGACATTACTATTATTATGATTAAAATAGAAATACGATCAAGGCACTTCCGGTGTCTCAAACCACCCCGAAAGCAACTCTTCCCCAAAATAAATATAAAACGATTAATTTATTTAAAAATTAATAAATAATTATAATGAAGACTTAGAATGTACCAATCTGATCGCTCTTCAACTTCTCATTATTTAAGGACGAGGAAGGCTGACGTCACAAATGTATGACGTGTAACAACGGAACTCTCGGGTATTGTTCGCGAACAATCATTTAAATGCGGATAACTCGCGGTGGTTAACGCATTTTCGTGAGCTCGCGTGAGCGTTCAAGAAGACATCGCGACGAAGGTACCGGACACGGGTTTTCACAACATTAAGTGAATTTTATCTTTTCATGTCGAATATTGTGTGCTAATCATGAATGTACGAACTCACCTCCTCAGGAAAAACACGTCCTCACCTCGTTCGTGTAGTTTATTATTTATTAATGATGATCTCTGTGAGGTGCTCGAGGATGAGACACCTTGATTGTGTTCGCACTAAATACGAAGTTACTTCTCCGAGTCATTGGAAGTTGTGTGGGATTTTCGGTACGTAACGTGGTTTAAGCGAATTAACCACAAACCTCTTTCCAAACCCTGCAATCCATCGAAGAATCCGATTTTTCAATCCCTCATCAGAAACCCTCGTAATCCCAATCGGGGAAAAAAGCAAAGTCGGTGGTGTTTTGGTGAGAACGTCCGCCGCGTGTGTGGGGACGTCGTGGGATCAAACCCCGGCCGAGTCATACCCAAGACTTTAAAGATGGTACGTGCTGCTTCCTCCTCACTTGTCGTTCAGCATTTAAAAGGACGAGTACACCTGCTCACTGCGGGAGGGGCAGACAGGGTCCTTCCTCTTTGGGGTATTTAGATTACAGTCGATCGATGGTCGGGTCTCAAGAACATTGGGTGTGTGGTCATTTACCAAGTTCCTTGCGGAGAGATCGCCAAGTGGTTCAAGCATTCGAGCAAGCACTCCATTCAAAACCATTAAGGAACGGGTGGCTTGGCAAGGAACACTAGCTCGCTGCTTGGTAAATGGCTTCCTCTCTTTCAGTTTCGTATCTAACAGCAGGAGCGAGTTTCAAAAGTTCACGACAAAAAACGCCACGGTATCGGCAGAAAGACTCGTTATTAACTGTGGGGTATATAGAGCACAGTAGATCTTCGCTCAGTTCTATCAGTAAAACTTACCTCATGGATGTCGGGATTCCTCCAAATTTCTTAATTTAGTGTTATAAACAGCATTAGTGACTGTTTAAAAAAGCAAATCATACGTGTTTGTGGTTTATGATATTGTTATAGCTTGAAGAGGCCGTTGCTCACACGAAAACGCCATGATAAGGTATTTATAAACGTTGACTTGACAATTTTTATGAAGGAGGAAAAACACCTTGGCGATGTGGGGTATTAATGGTATGAATATTGTTTTTTAATATCATTAATACGATGCTATTATTGTTAGTTTTGTTATTCGAAGTGGCCTTGGAAAAATGCCACGATAAAGCTAACTTAATTTGGATATACACCTCAACATGCAACCCTATTGACTGCAATGATGGGGAAAACCTGCTCGGGGGAGAAAACCCCTTGGGGAGGGGGCAAATTAATGTGCTACAACCTTCATTGTGTAACCCTTCGTCATCCTGTCAAGTTTGGTTGAGATTGGATAAGTAACGATGGGATGTATAGGGGTCAAAAATTTATCAGGGAGACAGACAGACACCAAATGTCCTATTTTAGTATGATGAGAAATACGTGGCTCTTCTTGGGCATTGACAATTGTCGTCCGCCCCTCATCCCTCTTCGCACGTTTCTCCCCGTCGCCGCACGATCCCGCAATCCTCCCCACCCCACCCCCACCCCCCCCACTCTTGCTAGTCGCCACAGCCCCATCTCTGTTGTTCCACCAAAATAACACAAATTCAGCTCAATTCAGAGTGGCTTATTGTGCGAGCAGCAAGCACAACGCCGCTTCCCGGTCCCGCCAACCTGGAAGTGACGTGTACATCCATATCCGCTTGTTATATGTTGTCGACGGTGAGGTATAGATGTTGCATACTTCACGCCATCATTTCGGTGAATTTATCAGTTTATTAACCCATGAGCAAAGTGCAAAGCACAGTTAATGAGTTGGTTCACCATGTCTGTCTATGATCGAGGAGAAAACTTGATTTCAATATCATTTGATATTTTGAACACGACGACACGAATGGGAACATGAAACGGCAGATTAGCAGAAGTTTGACTCTGGAATTGGTACGGAATCTCGTCCGGAGCGCACAGAGGAGTAAGGTAATTGTGTTAGTCTGTCTGCCTGTCTGTCAGGAGAATTAAATTGAAAATCATTTCAAACATGAAACTTCTTGTTTTAGTAACCTCATAAAAATCACAAACACCAGGCACAAATGATGAATTAAACGTGTTAAATAATCATAAACAAACACAATCATAAACACGATATATGGTGGGGACAAATCCATGTCCGCCATTATAAACACCATATGTGGAGGAATACCTTCAGTGTTCAGGCTGTTGGTGGTCCTATGTTTGGCAGCGAGTGCCCCGGAAGCATTGATGGAAAGGGAGTGGCAATCGTATGCGGGAAACTTGCATGCTCAATCAGGGTCGCTCAGATGGCAGAGCACTGGTACGGTTTTCCAGAGGACCTGGGTTCGATTTCCGTTCTCGGCATGTAATTTTCCCACCTATATCAATTTTATTATTTAATCCTGTTCATCAAGCTAACATGTCAATCTTTTTCAAGATATTTCAAGATATTTGAAATATCCCAAAAAGTTGTGGATTGATGCGAACGAAATTTTGTGGAGAGCCAGTGTGTGTGAGGATGACGAAATTATTAGATTTTGGTGAAGATCCGGATTCGGATCCGGCAAGGTGAATTTTGAAAGTGAATCTTCACCATTGAGAGATATGGCCAAAAACGATACATAGCAGGATATCTTAAAAAGTTATGGACGATTTCTGACATGGACGAGTTATGACAAAACTCGGTGCATAAATTCGTTGGGTGACAAGAACAAGCTGATTAGATTTTGGTTCAGGTCTCGATCCAGATACAACCTACCGGTGGGATACAAAAAGTAAACTGTTCACCTGGCGGTGGTATGCTCTCTACTGAGTGCCGTTATAGTTTATTTTATGTGATGTTTCGTGGAGGGGACAGTGTGGGGTCAGTTGTTAAAATGTCGAATGTATCATATGATATCTGGTTCAGCACATTTGTACTCAGTTGTGGATTTAAGTGTTCTGTTATTTTTCAGGGAACCAAACATGAATGAGTCTCCTGCTTCACAAGACATTCCAAACCAGCTTTCGCATGTGGACCAGTCATCACCGTCCACCAAACCAAAGAAACCTCTTTGGAAAAGTCTGAAGTAAATAATTTAATTTTCCTCCTGTTGACTTTTTAAAACTTGTTTTTGGATATATCTACTGCACACGAAACTGACTTTTCAATCGTTTTCAACTTAGGCACAAGTTCATCAAACATGATCAGAAGAAGAAGCCTCGTCACGACACTGAGCATAGCTTGTAAGTACAACAAACAACAACAGGCATTTTGAGGCCATTTTCCCTGCTAGAGTGGGGGTTAGCCTTGCGGGCCCCATGACAATCTTCTCCATTTTGCCCTATTTTCTGCATCTCCCCTTGTTAACCCCCTGGCCCGCATTTCTTCTTCGACCATCTTTAGCCAAGTCTTTCTCGGTCTTCCCCGTCCTCTACTTCCTTCCACATTCATTTCCATCACTCTTCTCAACCAGTCACTTTCATCCTTCCTCAACACATGACCAAACCATCTCAACCTGTTTCTCTTCACAGCATCCATCACAGGCTCTATTCCCATCATCTTTCGCAATTCATAATATTTGTCTTCCTCTCTCTCAACGATACTCTACACATCCACCGAACCATTTGCATTTCCACCCTTTCCAGCCTTCGTTGCTGCTCTACGTTCATTACCCATGTCTCACTCCCATAAATCACAACACTTCTCACACATGCAGCATCCACCTTTCTCTTCAGCTTCAACGATACCCCCCTCCTCGTCAGCACGCCACCCAGTTCCCGAAACTTCTTCCATGCACATCTCACTTCCATGCGAATGTATATGATATCCGATTTAGCACATTTGTACTCAGTTGTGGATGAAGAGTTATGTTCTTTTTCAGGGAACCAAAGATGAACAAGTCTTTACCATCCAAGACAAAGAAAATTAGTTGTTGGAAGCGTCTGAGGTAAATAATTTTATTTTCCTCTTGACTTTTTTGTCCCCCGTCGCACAGCTGAGCGAAAGGGGGACTATGGTTTTTTGAACTTGTTTTTGGATATATCTACCGCAACAAATGTACAATAAACTGACTTTTCAATCTTTTTCAACTTAGGCAAAAGTTTACCACACATGACAAGAAGAACAAGTGTTGTGGTGACAATGCACATGGCGTGTAAGTAAGAGAAAATATTCCTTTGGGCACGTGGGTTCGAATCCAGGTGTCAGGAAATATTGGTTTGAGAATGGGTGCTTGAAAATGGCATCAGTTCAAGTGCAGCTGTCAGTAAATTCGAGTTTGGAAATGAGGTTCGAATATGGAGAGGAAAAATGAGGATTGAAGGTAAATGAAGGTTTGGGAAAGAGGATTGAAGGAAATGAAGGATTGGGAATGCGGAAGAGAACATTGGGGAAGGTTCAAACCACAATCACAACGTATCTCCCTTTCCCCTGGTACGAGGGTGGGTAACCTAACGGAGCAATAACTGTGGAAATATCTGAACCCTGGGGTTATGTTATGTGTTGGATGTAACTCTGCGGGGTCTTTTCCAAATCTGAAACGTGATAAAAAGAACAAGACACCTTGTGGCTTTCTTGAACATCACATGTGAGGAAGAGAAAATATCCCTTTGGAATGTCATGACATCAAACGTACTACCGATATAAATGGTATTTCCGAAAGGAAATGAAGACCACATTTTGTAGTGGATGGAGGTTACAGTCACGTGAAAAAGTAAGTACACCCCATGTAAAGTTTTGACTTTTTCAACATATTTCAACATACAGCTATTTGATCTTCATTTCAACAATATTGATAGATAAAGGTGATATGAATATGAATGATCGTTTTAAGGCCATTTTCCCCGCTAGAGCAGGGGTTAGCCTTGCGGGCCCCATGACAATCATGGTTCCCTGTTTGAGGCAATGTTTTTATGGCCGGATGCCCTTCCTGAGATAAAGGTGATATAATCTATCTATAATGCCAGTAATCTCTGTGTGTATGTTTGTTTGTCTGTGACCGCTGTTTCTCGACAACCACGGGTCCGATATACTTTAAACTTGCCAGGTATATTGCTGGGGACCCGAGGATGTGCCTTTTCAAGGTTTCATATTAATCGGACAATTACTTACCGAGCTATGTCCAAAAAACGATTCAACCAATCAGAGAGCAGCGAGCTATCGCGTGTGCCGAACGTGGCGAACACACTCTGCCTCGGATGGCACATTTGAGAGCGTATTCATTTATTTCACGTTTGCAAACTATGTTGGCGCTATGTTGGCGTTAAACTATGTTTTAAAACTAATAATAAAACTAATAAAAACTAATTTGCGATTCATCGTAACTGCGATATACGACCTTCCGGAGCTCCTGTGAGAGCGTGCGCCATTACGGATAGTACGGGTACGTGCATGCCATATGTTGGCGTTAAACTATGTTTTAAAACTAATTAAACGGACAAATTTCATGTCATGTTTCATGTAAATAGAGGGGGGGGGGGGGGGGATTGTCACTGTACTCGCAAGCCGTTCGCCGTTCGCTTTGGCGTTGCGAATGGACCAAAACATTTCATGAACCAAACCATTTCATGTAAAGCGTTCGCCGTTCGCTTTGGCGTTGCGAATGGACCAAAACATTTCATGGACCAAACCATTTCATGTAAATAGAGGGGGGGATATAATTTTAGATATAGATATAGTACGGGCATGCCCTAGTATAACAAATATCATGAAACATTTACATTTTGTAGTCCATTGTATAATTCAAATTTTCTTCTACCGACTTCTACCGAATTTCTTCTACCGACTCCTCTCCGGCCTTGCTCCCCTAGCTCTCTCTGTGCTCTGTCCCCCAAATATTCCTACAGGTCGCACAAGATCTGCCAGCAACCCTCTGATGGTTAAACTGCCGAAATCTCGGCTCTCTGCTCACCTTCACTCTTTCATTCCTCTTTTCTCCCGCCTGTGGAACAAACTCCCACACTCCCTTCAATCCCTCTCCTCCCTCCAGGTCTTTAAAACAGCTGTTCACCACCATCTCTTATCTTCCCCCATCCATAACCTTGATCTTTTCTACCCCCACTAATTCACCCCAGATCCACCTTGTTTGAAATTCCAACTTCTTTCCTGGAAATCCTGGCAGTGTCCATATGTTTATACCTCTCCCACCCCCCCTCCCCCCTTCACATGCCTCCCCCCCAAAGCCCTCTCCCTCCCACAGATCTCTCGATGTCTCCATGTCTCTCGGTCCCTGCTCTCCAATGTTGTGTTTGTGTCCTTCCCCCTCTCTCCCCATCTTGTCTACCGCTCCCGATGTTATTTGTTTTATGTGTCTGTTTGTCTTTCTGTGTGATTAATGTTCGCTCTTTCACGAGCCTCGATCTTGTATACAAAAAAAATAAAAAATAAAAAAATAAACATAAATCCAAATTTCGCATGTGGAAAAAGTAAGTACACCCCTACATTTATCACTACTTCAAATACCTAAAATTAGAATCAGGTGCACCAGCTCAGGTGAAAATGATTAGAACATCATGAGAGAGGATGTGGGAGGAACCTGTCTTATTTAATCCTCAGACATTTAGTTTGGTTTCCTCTTTGTTGTTGAAGTGTGCGGCGTCACCTTCCTAGATCAAAAGAGCTCTCTGAGGCCTTCAGAAAGAAGGTTATAGATGCCTACGAGTCTGGGAAGGGATTTAAAGAGATCTCCAAACAATTTGAAATTGATCATTCGACTGTCTGGAAGATCATCGACAAGTGGAGAAGATTCCAAACAACTGCCAACTTGTTCAGGCCAGGTCACCCCAGCAGGTTCAGCCCGAGAGCAGACCGCAAGATGCTGATAGAAGTCTCTAAGAACCCCAGAATGTCATCACGGGACCTACAGGTAGCCCTTGCCACTGTTTATGTCAAAGTGCACGAGTCTACCATTAGAAAGAGGCTGCACAAATTTGATCTACATGGGAGGTGTGCCAGGAGGAAACCGTTGCTGTCCAGAAAGAACATCAGGGCAAAACTAAAGTTTGCCAATGAACACCTCGGCAAAGACCAGCACTTCTGGAACAATGTGCTCTGGACAGATGAGTCAAAGGTAGAGCTATTTGGCCACAGTACCAGAAGACATGTTTGGTAAAAACCAAAGACAGCATTTGATCACAAGAACCTGATACCAACTGTAAAGCATGGTGGTGGAAATATTCTGGTTTGGGGCAGCTTTGCTGCATCAGGGCCTGGGCATCTCACCATCGTAGAATCGACCATGAATTCTTAATTGTACCAGAGGGTGCTTGAGGATACTGTGAGGCCATCTGGCGGAAAGTTAAAGCTCAACCGTAGGTGGACCTTGCAACATGACAATGACCCTAGGCATACCAGTAAATCCACCAAGGAATGGCTGAAAAGAAAGAAATGGAGGGTTCTGGAATGGCCAAGTCAAAGCCCGGATCTAAATCCCATCGAGATGTTGTGGGGGGATTTGAAACGAGCTGTGCATGCAAGAAACCCCTCAAACATCGCACAGCTGAAAGAATTCTGCATGGAGTGGGCACAAATTTCTCCCAGTCGTTGTCAGAGACTGGTTGACAGTTATAAGAAACGCCTACTTGAGGTTGTTTCTGCCAAAGGGGGCAATACCATCTATTAGAGCCAAGGGTGTACTTACTTTTTCCACATGCGAAATTTGCATTTATGTTTATTTAAATTATACAATGGACTACAAAATGTAAATGTTTCATGATATTTGTTATATTATATCACCTTTATCTATCAATATTGTTGAAATGAAGATCAAATAGCTGTATGTTGAAATATGTTGAAAAAGTCAAAACTTTACATGGGGTGTACTTACTTTTTCACATGACTGTATGTTTTCACTCCTGTCTGTCTGTTTGTATGCCTATCTGTGAACAAGATATCTCAAAACGTTGTGGACTGATGGGACGAAATTTTGTGGAGAGCTTGGGTTTGTGAGCATGACGAAATTATTAAATTTTGATGAAGATCCGGCTTCGGATCTGGCAAGTAGAATTTTGAAAGTGAATCTTCACCATTGGGAGATATGGCCAAAAACGATACATCGCAAGATATCTTAAAAAGTTATGGATGATTTCTGACATGGATGAGTTATGACAAAACTAGGTGCATAAATTGGTTGGGTGACAAGAACAAGCTGATATTTTTATTCAGGTCTGGATCCAGATACAACCTACCGGTGGGATACAAAACGTAAACTGTTCACCTGGTGGTGGTATGCTCTCTAATGAGTGCCGTTCTGGTTTATTTTATGTGATGTTTAGCGGAGGGGACAGTGTGGTGTCAGTTGTTGAAATGTAGAATGTATTATATGATATCTGGTTCAGCACATTTGTACTCAGTTGTGGATTTAAGTGTTCTGTTCTTTTTCAGGGAGCCAAAGGTGAATGTGTCTCCTGCTTCACAAGACATTCCAAACCAGCCTTCGCATGTGTACCAGTCATCACCGTCCACCAAACCAAAGAAACCTAGTCTTTGGAAAAGTCTGAAGTCAATGAATTTTTTTTCTTCCTGTTGACTTTTTAAAACTTGTTTTTGGATAAATAAATAAATGCAGAATAAACTGACTTTTCAATCCTTTTCAACTTAGGCACAAGTTCATCAAACATGATCAGAAGAAGAAGCCTTGTCGTGACACTGAGCATATCTTGTAAGTACATCAAACAACAGCAGGCATTTTAAGGCCATTTTCCCTGCTAGAGCGGGGGTGAGCCTTGCGGGCCCCATGACGATCTTCTCCATTTTGCCCACCTTTTGCCAAGCCTTTCTCGGTCTTCCCCATCCTCTACTTCCTTCCATATTCATTTCCGTCACTCTTCTCAACCAGTCACCTTCATCCTCCCTCAACACATGACCAAACCATATCAACCTGTTTCTCTTCACAGCATCCATCACAGGCTCTATTCCCATCATCTTTCGCAATTCATGATTTGTCTTCCTCTCTCTCAACGATACTCCCCACATCCACCGAACCATTCGCCTTTCCAGCCTTCGTTGCTGCTCTACGTTCATTACCGATGTCTCGCTCCCATAAATCATAACAATTCTCACACATGCAGCATACACCTTTCTCTCCAGCTTCAACAATACTCCCCTCCTCGTCAGCACGTCACTCAGTTCCCGAAACTTCTTCCATGCACATCTCATTCTCGCAACTGTCGCTGAGTCCGATCCACCTTCTCCATTCAGCATGTCTCATAGGTAGCAAAATGTTTTCACACCTTCCACCTTCATGCGGTCTCCAATATCCAACTCAACATTTCCTCCATCTGCAGCTCCCTCTGTGCCAACCTCACACTTGAATGGAGCTGCCACACTAATGACCTTCTCAGACCACTACATTTTCGATGAACCCACTCAGCGCACATTGTACATTGAATGGAGTTCACTCCGACACCCTTCCTGGACACAGCACATGGCCACTTCCCAGTTCTTTCCACCTCACCACATGCTTTACCACTTGCCATCACCTTCGTCTTTCCGATATTCACCTCAAGACCTTTCGCCTCCATACATTCCTTCCACTTGTTCATCTTCTCCTTCAGTCCATCCATACTCTCCGCAATCAACACCAGATCATCTGCATACAACAACTCCCACGGTAAACGATTCGGAAAACAACTACGGGAAACAACTTAACTACGGTAAAACGGTAAACAACTCCCACTTAAAATGAACAATCAACACTTTGAATGATTCTCACTCAGATTTCAACATACTAGAATGCGCATTATCAAGTTGTTTAAACTTTCTTCATACAAGAAGAAGATTGTTTGTCATACCGGATACCGATACCACCGGGTGGGACTATACGATACACATTTTCAGAGAAAAAATTGGGGTGTCCTCCCCACCCTGAACCCACTCCCACAGATATGCTACCCAGACAGAAACCACACTTGGGGTACCCTTAGGCAACATGCAAACTTTGAGTATTTTTTTTCGTTTTTGGAGAATATGTATTAAAAAAACTATTTTCCTAAAACAAGGCTGAAAGCCACAACATGAAAAGAGCTACAAGGAAAAAGAAGAGGGAAAACTGGCAAAACCTTCACCTCATCCTGAAATAAGGAAACCTCTTCACAGGACCACTGTGCAGAAGGGAGGGAGTGTCTCGGCCAATGGAAAAATTAATTTTCCTACCCCCAATGGGTGTCTTTCAAGAGACCCCATCTCCTTACTGGAATGGCGTTGGCTCCTGAAGGGAGCTCATCCACCCTTTGTCAGGTGTTGTTTTTAGTCCTGGCAGGGTGTCACAGTCACCCTCCCCACTTGTAAAGCCAGTGATTGGTGTCAGTTTAGTCACTAATTATGACGGTCCTTGTGCTGATCCCTCAGGTTCTCCATTACTTGCATCCTTCCAGGCAGACACCTTCCCATTCACAGCCACTCTTGGGTTCCGATGACTCATTCAGTTAGTTCTTTGTTTAATCTTCTGAAAGTTCAGATGCACAACATGCATTGCACTTCCCTAATGCATCCAATCTGGACTTTCAAAGTCAGTGATTGCTAATGTGGAGGATTGCTGGAAGTGAGTACTGTATTTGAAATAGGCATTTTGATGAAATGTTGGGTTGTTTCCACACTCCATGAAAACACTTGCCTCTTTGAGGTGCAGATGAATCTTCTTTAGTATACTGCACGTGCCTGTGGAAAACATCATTTGCAGGCAGGTTTAACGTACATCCGAAGATTGGCACTCACATTGATGAATCACGCTGTCTGTGAATTACCAGGACGAGCAACGGTACCCGCCCTATGGGCGGGGCTTCAATTGGGAAGCCCAAATGAAAAGGCAAAATATCAGAAATTGAATGCTTTTTTTATTTTAAACGATTCATATAAACACCCGTTGAATCATATCACACACAAATCATCAAAATCTAAACAGGACATGGCGTCCATTTTGAAAAAGGATTGAATACTGCAAAACGAAAGCGACCACTGCACGCCTTTCTCAGTCGCACGTTTATGTGTGAAGAGTGCGTGCTGAGTCTAACACAGAAGCGGCCACTGCACCTATTTCTCAGTCACTTTGCACACGCTGCTGTGTTACTTCGGAGCCGCACTTTTATATAGGAAGAGTTTGTCAGGAGTCGGACTACTCTCTCCTGGTACATAGAATAAATAGTATTTGTAGAATTTCAACAAAAGCCACATCACTGTTCATATCGGTAAATATTATTCCATCGTGTTTGGAAAAACTGGAAAATTGGAAAACTTGGAAAACTTGGAAAAACAATACAGCCTATTTTACTCCCAGGTGTCCCAGGAATACCCACCCAAAATTTCGTTGCGATCGGTTGAGCCGTTTTTGCGGTACCTTTGAATGGACGGACGGACGGACAATTGGTGAATTATCGTAAGATGACAGCATATTGCTGAGCCGGGATTATATCCCAGGCTGGACAGCCCAGAGGGGAGTGTGGGAGCTTGGGACATGAAAGGGTAAAGAAAAAAGTGTGGTTAAAAAAAAATACTCTTTGGTTATCTTCACCCATGTGACATTTCTTGGCTTCATTGTCAACTGTGTTTGAAGATACTTGGTGGGGCAGCACAGTGCAGGGTATGGTTTGCTGTCTGAATGTAGAAAACGCAATCAACCGATGCAGTCTGATTGTCACCTTCCCCACTGCATTTTTATTGTTACATTGTTTCTTATTTATGACATTTATTTAACGACAGCTTCACAAAATCTTTATTTTCTGCAGGAATGCTGAGTCTAAATTATCAGATGTATCTGTTGACGAAGAGACGCTAACTGGTGAGTTTTGAGAGTTCATATTTTCACAAAATAAATTATTATCTCATTTGCGAGTACAAGAAGAGAGACCTGAAAATGTTTCTTGTTGTTTTGTTTGTTTTTCAATTTGTCGGTGGTGGCTGCTTGTTCCTCATGACAGTGACACAAACTACTTTACTCTCATCACAGTAATCTTTCCCGTCCATGGTCCAAACTTTTTGTTTTGATCTTCCAGTAACGCCATGGGAGTGTTTCAACAGCTTCACTCGGTCACAGGTGTAACTGTAGTGCAGAGGCATCCAATGTGTAATAGTTGGCCAAGCTGAGCTGAGCATCACCTCAACCAATACAAAAAAATACTGATTGGTAATATTGATGGAAGAGGAGGAAGGCAAGCATTAAAATGAACAGACAAGAATAGATGAGGAAGTTAAAAATGCAGAATCAACTTTTGAATGGTGTCCGTAAGAGGCAACCTCTGGATCGTAGATGGTACCAGATGATGCTGAGAGAACAAATCAATTTCAATGAAAATGTAAACGACGTAATAAATGAGATGGAGGAAAGAAGCAAGTAATAGGTTTGGGTTGGGAAGGATTAATGCGGTTCATAAAGATCATGGTCAGGAGGATGGATGACGTGAGATGGTGGTTAAACTGGGTGTCCCGTCTGCCAACATTAGGTGGTGAGTGTTAAAGATCACATGGTGTCCTTTGTGAAGAGTAGGCGAAATATCTCTGGCACCATGTACAAATTCCAAATTCCTGCCATGACCAGCAGAGGGCATCAGCGGTATATTCTCCTTCTCAGCCAATGATGCTTGCTACTCCACAGTCTTGTGCTAAATATGAATGTGGAAGAAGACTGCTTTGTCTGATTCTAAAATATAAATCCCTTTAATATCCATCTACAAACCTAAATTTTCCTTCTTCATTGTTGTCCAACACTGTTTCAGATGCATCTGTGTGTGTTTTTCCACCATTATTCGTTTATTCTTTTCCTGAAGAGAATCCTCCATTTATATGTTGTGCTGTGTCCAACAGGGCTTTACAGATGTAGTAAATTTACCTCTGATCTGTCAGGTCTGATTTACTTCTCATCCTGACCATGCACTGTCGAATAAAGAGTTAGTCTTGCTCGTGAGGCCCTGTGTAAGACTATATTTGGCTTTTTTGGTCCGACGAAGGGTTAATGCCAGAAATGTCAGCTTCCCCCCACTGCCAACTGTGGAAAGCATAAACTGATCAATGTCCTTCCTGGTGATTGCATCCGTTTCATAAAATCAAATGGTGCTTCACAGGTCGTGTATTTGGTCACAAATGTGTGGTACCTCAGAAGGACCTTGTGCTGGGTATTCTGTCTGGCAGCATTAGTTTGGAGACATTAAACATCTCTTGGTGTCTTTCATGAAGAGTTGTCAAGTCAACGCCGGCACCCTGAGTAAACTACAAGTTCCTGACTTTACCCACGACAATCATGTCAGGCCAAGCCAACCAGTTCCTGAAAGACTTGGGCCAATTCTGCATGTTCTCAGCCCTTGACCTCTTACGAGAGCATATGGTATGTGACCACCTGGCTGGCAAAGAAGAAGACGAAGACTAATTTGTGAAATTGATGTCTAATTTGCACAGTGCACTCACGTCTGAACACGTGATATTCTGTCCATTGACCTTTTTCTGTCACAATATCTGTTTTGATGTTAATTTTGCCTCTTCTTTCCAGGATCTTCTCTCCATCATGGTGAAGATGATGAGAGTCCTCATAATGATTACAATACTTCCAGTGAGGGGCATGAGTACAATTGGGGGCAGGTCGTGGTAAGCAAGACATTCTATTCCCTTTTTACAGTAATAGTTCAGTTTGCATTGGGGATGCGTTCTGAAAAGTGCGACGATTATCAAAACGACGTAAATCAAAACAATTTTTATGCCTCCGCGGATGTTTTCATGTTGTCCGTCCGGCTGTCCGTCCATCCGTCCGTATGACCATCCGTTCGTCCGTGCATTCGTCCAAGATAGAATTTCGTTTCCGCGTTAATTTGAGAAGGTCTGAACGGATCTTGGTCAAACTTGGTGCAGGTATGTATAATGAGTTAAAGATGAATTGATTTGATTTTGGGGTCATGAGGTCAAATACCAAAGGTCAAAGGGCATGTTGGGTAAAAATCCTGTAACTGCGATAACTTGTGAACCAGTGATGGGATTCTGACCAAAGTTGGTACAAATATGTATTGTGATGCAAATATGAACTTATTTGATTTTAGTGTCAAGAGGTCAAAGGTCAAAGTCTGTGATGAGTCTATAGCTTGAGAACGACTGAAGCGATCTAATTGAATCTTGGCACAGGTATGTTTAATGATTTAAAGATATACTGATTCGATTTTCGAGTCAAGAGGTTAAAGTTCAGAGATCATGTTAAGTAAAAATTATGTTGCTGCACCAACTCGTGAACCAGTAATGGGATTTTGAACAAATTTGGTATTGGTATAGATGATGCTAACATGAACTGCTTGGATTGTGGCATCAACAGATCAATGTTCAGAGGTCATGTCAGGTAACAATGTCATAACTTGAGAACAGCTGAAGGGATTAAATCAAACTTGGTACAGGTATTATCATGATGTAAACATGAACTGATTTAAATTTTTGGGGTCAAGAGGTCAAAGGTCAGAGGGTCCCTTCAGTAAAGAAGACCGAAAATCTAACAGCGGCGTAGCCCTGCTTGTAAAATATTATGGACGACAAACACATTTGATTAGCTTTTTAAACAGTCTCTAATGCTGTTTATAACATTAAACAAAGAGATTTAGAGGAATCCCGACATCCGTGAGATAAGTTTTACTTCCAGAACTGAGGGAAGATCTACTGTAATCTATATACCCCACAAGGGTTGGGTTAATAACATGCTATCAAAAAACCGAGGCGAATTCCCTACTTCCGCGGTTGTTCATACCGTACACCGCTTATCATCGATTAATGAACCATACACCGTTTCATCCATTAACTATGTATTCACGACATTGGGATTAAAGTGTTATGGTCATATTTACTATATTATTATTGTTGCTATTACGAAAACAATACTACTGAAACGACACACCACTGTATTAAGAAACCTGGGCTTAATTTGTCTGAAGCGAACCGAAGGTGAGGCATAAAGCCTAAGGCCTATACGTACCGTTTTGTTGGAAGAGACGTAACGCCTATGCTTTTGATATTTGATGATCATTTTAACAATCGGTTTGTTTGTGTTTCACACTGAATGTAAAATGTAAAGGTAAAGCATGGTGATTGTGATATATGGCAGGTTCGACGATATGTTTGGCCTGACCGAAATTGGAATCAAAATGCCAGAGTGTGGAGAGTCAGCCACTGTATCGCCTTAATGACATCAGACGTAATCACTTCACCCTGTCATGTGATCAGATCCTCAGCTCTGATTGGTATACGTTTGAGGGGAAATACATACGGACGGACAAACATTGTTCTCAATGGCTTTGCCCTATTGGCTGCGCCGCAAAAATCTGTCACTGTTCTAACGTGTGAATCAGTGATGGGATTTTGCCTAAACTTGGTATAAGTGTATATTATGATGCAAAGATGAACTGATTCTATTTTAGCATCAAATGTCAGATGTGAGGTGATTTTGTGATTTTGGTGAGGGCAGAGGTCATGTAAGGTAAAAATGTGATACTTGAGAGCAGCTGAAGAACCACCTACCGAGGCCATTTTCCCCTGCAGAGCAGGGGTTGGCCTTTTTCGGGCACCATGGTCCCATTTTTGAAGTGATGTTTTACGGCCGGATGCCCTTCCTGCCACCAACCCTGTTAGTCGACTCTTGTGACACACAGGGAATTACCAGTGAACTTGTACTCATTTTGCCGACCTCGGAAGGATGACTGGCTGAGTCAACCCCCTTGGCGTTAATTCACCCATCGACCGGGATTCTAACCCAGGATCCTAGGATCCCAAGCCGGCACCCTAACCACTAAGCCAACACTAGGACTTGAGAGCAGCTGAATGGATTTAAATCAAACTTTGTACATGTATGTATTATGTTGCAATAATATGGGTGGAGGCAAATCGGTCGATGTCATGATGGCGAAGAGTGTCGTTCTAGTTGTCATAAGCATGAATAAGATAAGCGTGGGACGCGTTCCGAACGTCGCTACTTTTTTTCTTCTTTTTTTTGTATACAAGATCGAGGCTCGTGAAAGAGCTAACATTAATCACACAAAGACAAACTGACACATAAAACACAAAATAAGGGGAGCGGTAGACAAGATGGGGAGAGAGAGGGAAGGACACCAAACAACATTTGAGAGCAGGGACATCGAGATAACTGTGGGAGGCAGAGGGCTTGGGGAGAGGTGGAAGAGGTAGACAACATATGGACACTGCAAGGACTTCCAGGAAAGAAGTTGGAATTTCCAAAAAAAAAAAAAAAAGAAGTGTATCTGGGGTGAATTAGCAGGGGTCGAAAAGATCAAGGTTTAGGATGGAGGAAGATAAGAGATGGTGGTGAACAGCTGTTTTAAAGACCTGGAGGGGGGAGTGGGATTGAAGAGAGTGAGGGAGTTTGTTCCAGAGGCGGGAGGAAAGAGGAATGAAGGAGTGAAAGTGAGCAGAGAGTCGTGATTTTGGCAGTTTAACCATAAGAGGGTTGCAGGCAGATCTTGTGCGACCTGTAGGAATATTTGGGGGACAGAGCCCAGAGAGAGCTGGGGGAGCAAGACCTTAGAGGAGTCGGTAGAAGACAGAAAGACCACCAAACCTGCCTGCGGTGAGTAAGTGAAAGGCCCTCGGAGTTAGCTTCATCGCGGGAGATTCCAAGATTCTGAAAGCTTTGGTTTCAACATCGTGAAGCTGATCGAGGTGAGAGGCAGGAGCACCGGCCTGGAGGAGAGCAGTATTCCATTGAGCTGCGAATGAAAGCCTTGTATGTGGTGAGGAGCTCAGGTGTGCCAAGGAAGGACTTGGCACGACGGAGGATGCCCAGTCGGCGACTGGCTTTGGAGGCCAGATTTGAAATGTGGAAAATGTGGCCTTGCAATTCAGTATAAACAAGTTCTGTGACTTTTAAGATAAAAACTGGGTTCGTGATGAAGACCAGATCGTGGCCCACACCAATCAGCTTGGGAAGGAGGATTTGGATTGTCACTGTCAGGGAACTTTGTTGTGACATTTTTGGACACATCTCAGCCAAAACACCAATGAGACTCACTCAATTTAATATAGATTTATTTAAATCTTGCAACGAATATTTACACGAAAATATAGTTATACTTTAAAATAAAACATGACGCGTCGTCTCCCTTCTTCCTTCTGCTCCTCGGATGATCAGTTCCTTTTCTTCTCGGAGCATGGTGGTTAAATAGATCTTCGCTCCTTTCATCTCGCTCCACTTTTCTTTTTTTTTCTTTTCTTCTAATTTAATATAGATTTATTTAAATCTTGCAACGAATATTTACACGAAAATATAGTTATACTTTAAAATAAAACATGACGCGTCGTCTCCCTTCTTCCTTCTGCTCCTCGGATGATCAGTTCCTTTTCTTCTCGGAGCATGGTGGTTAAATAGATCTTCGCTCCTTTCATCTCGCTCCAGTGGAATTCCGAAGTCAGCCTTCCCGGCGCCATTCGGACATCTGGAACAATTAACTCTTATCCACAATCTGAGCCAAGTCAACACTGTACCTCTTCTCGCATTGTTCGAGGTCACAAGGTTATTCCCCAGATGGTCGACCGCTTGCTCCAAGCTCCCCGCACACCCTCCTTGCATGACTTGAGAATCCTTTTACATTGCAGTACAATCCAACTACCTGAACAAATATGACATAGATTTATCTATACTTCCACAGGATCACAGAGAGTACAATTCTCAGTGATTGTGGAGAATACAGTTATATCATAAAGCATATGTGTACTGAATCAAATAGGATTGATTCCAGTGTCAAAAAAAGAAAGAAAGTGTACATTCATTAGATTTCCCTCGGGAACAGCATTCCTTCAGTGTCATTGCCAAGTGATAATCTAGTTTTTCCTGTGGGATGCGACGTGCACAACCTTGTACAAACTCAACACTTATAAATAATAGCTTCAGAACTACTCTTACAGGCTTATACGCTTGCTAATTATTAAATGTTTGTTCTATGGACTAAATCATTTGATATGTGAGTTAACGTTTTCAATCCTTTTCAAAAGTATCATGAAATCCGAGATGGTCCTTTGGAGAAAAAATGTTTTGTAATTTTAATTATCAGCTCACCAGGTGTGGACAAAGTTAGGGAGGCTGGTCTGACCTTGACAAGTGTTCAGTGATAAGTTTGAGAAGTTGTCGAGTCGAAACTTAAGCCAAACTCTGGAACTGATCCGAGCAGGCAGGTTGCCCCAACAACCATTTGCCTTTAGACTAATTTATGACCTGTCAGTTCGAAAGCACTGAGTAAATAGTTGCTCGGCTAGAAAGTTCGATAGAACACAATTAAAGCTGATTACTATTTGTATTAATGGAGCTCAAACATGCAATTAAAACTTCAGTGTTTGCAACAACAGGTCGAGGCTCAAGTAAATCCATTCACTTACACAAATTACGTTTGCAAACAATTAATTTTATTCAACAGTTCCCATGAGATATCTTACAGTCGTTGATGTGAGCTGCCTAGCCTGGGTTTGAATCCCAACCCAGCTATGAACTGTCATTCCGGTGTTTCATTGGCCGTGTGATTCATCAATGTGTGTGCCGTCCCTCGGGTGGACGTAAAACTTTTCATCCTTATGCCGGAATTAGTTGGTGGACATTAAAGATCCCATGGTGTCCTTCACAAAGAGGAGGCAAACTATCGCTGGCACCCAAAGCACATTTCAAATTCGTGCCCGAGCTTCCTGAGCCGGAGTGGTGACGTGACCAGCATTGTGGCCAAGCATCTCCTCTGACGAGGCTATGGAACATGAATATGATGATGATTATAATTATCGAGTTGATGTGAAATAATCATTTAAACATGGCTGTTATTTCTGTTTTATTTCAGAAGCACTGTTGTGAAGCTCTGTTTTTGCTTTTGTTTTCAGTTCAGGAAGTGGGAGGTTATCTACAAAATTGGAGAAGGAAGTACTGGATTTGTTTACAAAGCAAAGAAAGTCAACTCAGCAGAAGTGGTACGAGCTTGTGGTATACGTACTCTGTCTTCATTTCACTTTTTGGGAGAGGGAACAGCACATGGGAGAGCGATATAGAACACAGATGGCAGTGTGGAGGGACATGCTCGAGAGACACATGGAAGAAGGAAGGATGAGAGCTGAGGGATCAGGAAATTCTCCTGCATCTGATTGTGTCTTCTCTCTTTCTGATGAGATGAACGATGCTTTTTCTTTTGACTTGCAGGCCTCACATCACTCCTGTCGAAGATTACATCACAGATGTGATTACAATGAACAAATAATGTGTAATCTGTGACAGATGATGGTTATGTGTCAGAAATCTCACCAAACATAAAAGTTGAGGGGGCTTCTTCATTCCGACCATTGCTTTTTCTTTTCTTCCTCCACCCCCACCCCCCCTCCCCCAAATGAACACTTTTATGCCCATCACTGCCCCCATCCTCTTCTACTCCCTCATGCCTTGCACCTCAATGTTTTGTTCTTCTTCCTGTAAAGTATCTCGACAAACTGCGATCAATTGTCGTACGCGTTTATTCACTCTGCCGATCAAGGCCCGATTCACAGCCGCGCCATCCGAGCTCTGGCGTAGGGATCCAACCCGGTCCCGGTGTAGGGATACAACGGTGAACATTTGCACTGCATACATGACATCCTCCCCTTTAAGTCCAAAATTACCAAGAGCAATATACGTGCTAGATTTCCAGAATTGACATTTCAAAAGCAACATTTCCAAAACATGTGAAAATATGTGTGCAAACGGTTATGAGAATAATGAAAATACGTGAAAATAGAACATGTGTCAACGTGAAAAAAAACATCTTCAAAGATTCAACCGGTCGGGTGCTTTTCTCTCACGCATTGAGCGTCGCGGTGTACCAGTGGATACAGAGTCCGAGGTGATTCCTTTGGGTCGCGGTGTACCAGTGGATACAGAGTCCGAGGTGATTCCTTTGGTCTCCACGAAGGGTGTAGCGTTTGCAGAGGTTTTCGGGGCATCCGAGCTGGCTGGAGCGGCCACGACGATCTCCGGCAGTGGCGGGTCGAACTGTTGTCCTGACTGTGACGATGCTACAGGCTCCATCAACTCACAGTGACGGTAGGTTATGTGGTCCTGATGTCGACGAATTTCGCGGCCGTCCTGCAGGCGAATCACACTGGACAGTGGACCTGGCTTCTCGATGATGTCTCCCGGTAGCCACGTCGCACCTGCACCAAAATTTCGGGCAAACACTGGATCTCCAATGTTGATACATCGACTGTTGGACGTCTTATCGTGCACCAACTTTTGATTAAGCTGGCTCTGATAAACATTTGATGATATGTCTGGTTTGAGATTGTCAAGTGTCGATCTCAAGTGTCGTTTCATCAATAACTCAGACGGAGCTGCACCGGTTGTTGATTGTGGCGTGATGCGGTATTTGAACAGGAGACGAGACAGCTTTGTTTCCAGGGTTCCCTCCTGAAGTTTCTGCAATCCGGATTTGATGATTCCCACGGATCGTTCGGCCAAGCCATTTGAAGCCTGGTGATGTGGGCTGACAAACTTATGTTTGATGCCGTTCCGACGTGTGAACTTGGCAAACTCGGTACTGGAAAAACACGAACCGTTATCACTCACGATCATCCTGGGCAGACCATGAGTGGCGAAACAGCGTCTGAGTCTTTCGATGACAATGGCTGACGTAGTACCACGCGTCACATAGGCATCAATCCATTTTGTGTGCGCGTCCGTAATTATTAGAATCATGCTGCCGTTAATAGGCCCGGCATAATCGAGATGTAGGCGATGCCACGGTTCGCTGGGCCATTCCCAGGGATGCAGTGGCGCTTTCGCAGGTGTATTCCGGGTGCTCTGGCAGGGGTAACAATGTCGAACATGATGTTCGATATCAGCATCAAGATTCGGCCACCACACATAGTTTCTGGCGAGTGACTTCATCTTCACAATCCCGGGGTGACAGTCATGGATTTCATCCATGACCCTGGAACGCAGATTTTTCGGGATCACGACACGACATCCCCAGAGTAGGCAACCATTTTCCACGCTGAGTTCGTTTTTACGTGCTTTAAAAGCCGCAAAATCTGGGTCACCCTCAGGTAGCAAATGCCATCCAAGCTGTACAGCCTGGACAGTTCTGGACAGAACGGGGTCTCGTCGAGTATGAGTGCGGATCTGGCCAGAATCGACAGCACAATCTTCCAGATGATCCATCAGTGCGATAATGGATCCTGGTGTAGGCGAATCATCAACGGATTCTGGAAGGGGTAACCGACTCATGGCATCTGCATTTGTGATAGACGAACCGGGCTTATAACATATGGTGTAGTCATAAGCAGCGAGAAACAGGGACCAGCGGATGATCCTGGGCGGTAGTGTGTCAGATGTCGCCTTAGTTGGACCAAACAGACTGATCAGCGGCTTGTGATCAGTGCGAATCGTGAAATGATGTCCAAGAAGGTACTGGCGAAATTTGCCAACGCCGAAAACGATTCCCAATCCTTCCTTGTCAAGTTGGGAATAGTTTTTCTCTGCCGGGGTCAACGTTCTGGATGCAAATGCAACCGGTCTTTCTGTACCATCAGGCATCACGTGCGATAATACACTCCCCACTCCATACCGACAGGCATCGCATGTCAGCACAAGATCCTTCTCTGGATCAAAATGAACGAGAACATTGGACGATTTGAGCAGATCCTTAGAGGTCTGGAATGCTGATTGTTCACTAGACCCCCAGCTCCAGGAGACTCCTTTCCTCAAAAGCCGATAAAGGGGGCCCAAAACGTCGGTCACATTCGGGATGTAACGACCATAGAACTGAAGCAAACCGAGGTATGACTTCAATTCGGTCACATCTCGTGGAGAAGGAGCATCCTTGATAGCTCGGACTTTCTCATCTGTCGGGTGTAGACCCTCGGCATCAATCGTATGACCCAGGTACGTGACTGATGGCACCATAAACTTGCACTTGTCTCGACGCAAACGTAGGCCAGAGTCCGAAATCTTCTTCAGAACTCTCTCCAGGTTCTGTAGATGTTCCGCGTCCGTACGACCAGTAACCAGAATATCATCCTGGTAACAAACGACGTTGCGTTCGGCGGCAAACAAACTGTCCATGACACGCTGATAAATTCCAGGTGCAGATTTCACTCCAAAACTAAGTCGGTGGTACCTATACAACCCACGATGCGTGTTGATGGTAAGATACTGTTTCGAATTCTCGTCCAAGCAGAGCTGTAGATAGGCGGATTTGAGATCGAGTTTCGTAAAAGTCTTGCCTCCCGTGAGACGAGCATAGAGGTCTTCGATCCTCGGGATTGGATATTTATCCAATGAAGAACACCTGTTCACGGTCATTTTATAATCTCCACATATGCGGATGGACTGGTCCGATTTTATGACTGGAACGATGGGCGCCGCCCATTCGGCATACTGGATTTGCTCGATGATCCCCAGATTTTCAAGATGATCCAGTTCCTTGTCAATCCGCTCACGCAGGGCGAAAGGGACTGGGCGAGCCCTGCAAAATATAGGATTGGCATCCCGGTCAACCCTGAGTTTAGCCGTATGTCCTTTCAAGGTTCCAAGCTCATCCTTGAAGACATCCGGGTACGTATCCAGCACATTTTTGAGTGTGTATGCTGCGGTAGGAGAAACATTGGCTGCCCGGAGTTGATGAATGCTTTCCCACTTCAGTCGAATTATGCTCAACCAGTTCCTGCTGAGTAAGGAAGGGCCCTTTCCAGGAATGACGATCAGGGGTAGGTGAAACTCACGGTTATCGTAGCCCACCGTGACATCACATGTACCGCAGGGAACAATCTTCTCACCTGTATAGGTGGAGAGTCCATAGGTAGTAGGTTTCAGATGGGGTCGGTCAGCATCACTCCACAGGTTTGTGAAAACAGCATGGCTGATGAGCGAGACGGCCGCACCAGTGTCGACCTCCATTTGCAATGGTCGATTGTTGACGACAACATTGGCAAGAAGAGGGTCCCGCCTATGGTGAGAATCAATATGAAGCAGGTCATACGATTCTGAGTTGTCGGAAACAGAGCTCACCTGGTCAAGCTCGGGTTCCTCCGAACCGATAAACTGATGAATCTTGTCAGCAGCTTTTCCTTTTCCCGATTTGCGAGTGATGCAAGCTGGAGCAATATGGCCAGTTTTCGAACAGAAATGGCAGGTGGCATCTTTGAACCGACACGTCTCCGGAGGGTGCTTTCCGTTGCACCGAAAACAGTTGTTGTGGGTTTGAGACTGCACTGGCTTCTGACGAGGAGCCTTGTTCCAACGTTGTGGCTGAACATGATCCAACCGATTCACAGCAGGGCTGGTACCAGATGAGCGAGTGGCACCGATGCTTGTAGCGTTGCGTTCAGCACTTTCCATGGAAATTGCGGTGTCTCTGGCATTTTGGAACGTCAGTCTTCTCTCAGCAAGCAGGCGTCTACGAGTGCGGTCATCGGACATGCCAACCACCAGCAAATCACGAAGCATGTCATCAATCGTGTCCCCAAACTCACACAGATGTGACAGTTTTTTGAGGTGTGCAATGAAGTCTGCGATCGACTGACCTTGCTGCTGTCTGCACATGTAAAAATTAAACCGACACAGGATGACTGAAGGAGATGGGTTGCAATGTTCCTTCAAAGCGGCCTTGAGCTCTGCATACGTGAGCTCCTGGATTGACCGAGGCCGAATCAGGTTTTTAACGAGTGTGAACGTCTCACCTCCGCAAACGGACAGGAAGACGGCCTTCATCAGGCCTTCGGTCGCAATGCCGTTCGCCTCGAAGTAGAAAGACAAACGCTCAGAATACGTGTCAAAATCCCCCTCATGAGGGTCGAATTCATCGATATGGCCGAAAGATGTCATGGTCTAGATGTTTACCTTCGTCGCCATGTAAAGTATCTCGACAAACTGCGATCAATTGTCGTACGCGTTTATTCACTCTGCCGATCAAGGCCCGATTCACAGCAGCGCCATCCGAGCTCTGGCGTAGGGATCCAACCCGGTCCCGGTGTAGGGATACAACGGTGAACATTTGCACTGCATACATGACACTTCCAATTTCTACCACTCGACTAGATTCACTTGTGGTGTGTTGATGTAATCGTTTACCTCTTCCCCTTTTTATTTCCCGTCTGTGTGAAGTTGTTCCTTTCTCTCATTTAGCTCCAACGTTCACTTCAGTATAAACAGAAATAATAATTGTACATCACGACACACCAACATCATTTGTTCGACTCATTTTCCTGCATTGTAGCTGAGATTTTATAATACGATCTCTTGTCCCCTCTTTCAGGTTGCTTTGAAGAAGGCAAGATCTTTGAAATATTCAATGCATGTAAGTTTGTGTTTATGTGGAGATGGTGGTGTTTTAACTGCTGAAGTAAGAACACAGTTAAACCCCTGAACTGTCCTGGCAGAAGTTTTGTCTGTGATACATCTTTGTCTCTTGGCCCCTGAGGCTGTGCGTCTCTGTGTGTGAGTTACAATCTTGTGGTTATTGTGATGATGTAACTTAACTTTTATCCAGCTGGTAGAAGGAATTTGTATGATTTTCTCTTTCTCTTTTCTTCTTTTTTAATTTTTATATATTTTTTGCAGCTCTGGCGTGAAGCTTCGATATTGAACGTGCTAAATCACCCAAACATTAGTAAGTGTGGATTTCACTCAAACTTAATGAAGTTTGAGTGTTATATTATCAAAAGTATAATGATATAAATGCTTAGAATGGAATACACCTCTTTCTATCAACTTCATTGACTTCAAGAAGGAATTCGATCGTGTTCATCGAGCAAGCCTGTGGAAGATGCTGAGATCTTATAGAATTCCACAGAAGATGATCACTCCAATAAGCAAATTCTCTGATCACTTCGATGAACTCCATATGCAAAATATTTATTTATATATAAATAGCCTCACAGCTGTAATTGCTGTTAAAGGTGTTTCCACCAAGTATTAGCTCAGGGGGGTGGACACTTATCCACATCTCAAGAGGGTGGTAGATGGGATGCTAGTTTAACCTCCCTCCGTGGGACGGCACAATTATTGAACCACCCTGCCTGTGAAACACCGTTATCATAGTTTATAGCTGGGCCGAGTTTCCAAATGGGCGAGACGGCCACGAGGCGAGTCTGTGTACATCGAGAGCTCCAGGCCATCGTGTCAGCCCCCTTTTGGATTGCTCGTTCTTAAATAGAAATATCGCTTGCACGCTATCATATCCTGCATTGTTTGGGCGACCTATCCAGGATGATTCCTCCCACCACCTTCAGTGTTGTAGTCGAGTCCACCTGGTCTGATTCCGAATCTGAGTCTGAGTCCAAGCTGTCCGAGTCTAAGCAATCCGAGTCCAATTCCTGTTCTTTTTTTCTTGTGCTTTGGACCTGGCTCTGGTTACAAAGGACTCGGATGACAAATTTGGTGACTAGAAGCTATCTGTTTCGATTTTCCAACCTCCGAACTGGACCATGCACACTCGTGCAGGTAAAGTTGTTGTACTGTGCATTTCTTGGCACAAATGTCCCAGCTGAGGTATTTCATTTATTTTGCATCCTGCAAGTGCATGTAACCACTCGTTCTTCTCTGCACTCCGTGGTGACATTAAAAATAGATTTTGATGCCAGGAAATTTCTGAGGCCGAAATGGGATGGTTCTTCTTTATCATCTGAAGAAAATTGAAAATTACTTGCAATAAAATGATCACCATTAAAATTCCTATCTCAGAGAGAGTTGAATAACTCGTTTTAGAGAATAAATATACAAATTGAGATTGAAATGCAATTCTATTTACTTCAAAGGCCTCCAAAATTTACCTCAAATACCAAGAAGCACACTTGAGCCATTGAGTCTGGGTGCAGAACCTTGTACTTCACCGATAGCAGGGTAATGGATGAAAGAGGACGACGGTTGAAGGAATAATGAGTGAGAGAAGGGGGAAGAGGACACAGACGCTGAACAAGCCGAATAAGGATGGTTTTTAGCGAGGATGGGAATCGTTGTTTCGTATACAGCCTGTGGCTGTTGGTTGCATCATCTTCCAGAAGTGAAGCTGTGCTGCCGATGCGGTGCCCCTGTTACCAGCAGGCCGGTACTCATTTCGCAATGACGGAAGGATAACAGGGTGAGTCAACCGTCCTGGTGGTATTTCAGGGGCATGATGTGCGCTCAATTTCAACACCAGGCTTCATGAGGTCCAATGATGGTGATTGACCATGTGTGAAAAGAACAACGAACTGCTGAGCGCAAGATGTAAAAGTAACAAAACAGGCACTCAAATTGTGTGGTGATGTGCCCACGATACGAACAAAAGTGGTCAACAACCGAAGAGAAAAAGAGTCGCTGGAAACCGGATCCTCTTGTCAGTTCTTTGCTTTTCTCTTTCATTTGCTTTTGTGTAATTAATAATGAGATTCCAACACACTGGAAATCAAATGTTCTCTGCCAACCGAATGTGAGTTGTGTGTTTGCCAAATGTCTTGTTATCGGAATAATTCTCATCAGTTGTTTGCCTGAACCAAAATCTGCTCGATACCGATTGTGATCGATCCGAACACACACACTACCCAGCTAACCTCCCCCCCCCTCCCCCACCCTCCCGCACCTCCACCTGATTTTCCCATTTGTATACCGGTCTCAACATTTCCTGCACTGACCTGTGCTTATTTAATCGATGTACTTATGATTGGTGCAGTTCTGCCCAAATGTTTACAGACAAGATCATGAATGGTGTTGGCGAAAGGAGGATGTTGAGGCTCACCTGTTGACTACTTGTCATCACACGCAATGTACATGTCTGTCATGTTGTTTAAAGGTGTTTGACTTTGGACGAGTTTCTCATGCCATATTAACTTGTGCTCCACCATCTTGTTTCCTTTCAGTGAAGTTGATCGACATCCCAACGAAAGATCCATACAATGAACGCATGGTCCTCGTTATGGAGTATGTAGAAGCAGGTGAGGATTTTGACGTCATTTTGCTGAAAATCCACTGTGTGTCTATGAAGTCAACTTTTACTTTGGCAGCTAAATGATTTAGTCATTAGAAAACATGAATTGTGATGTTCTGATTGTTGGACCATCTCATTCAGTTCTGACAAATCTCAGTTTCACCGTCACTCCGGCACAATTGTCAAAAACAACCAACTGATCTATTTTCCTGGTCAGACACAGGAAGTGGTTCGGTTTCTTGACTTTATCGGCTTCACCATCAGCCATGATGTGGGTCACATATCAAAGCTGTCTTCCAAACTGAGCTGCGGTTTCCATCATTCCAAATAATTCCTTGAACTCACAGCCGACAAGGTGTCTGTGTTGGTCAATGGAGACGTCGTGAGAGCTTATATTCCACAGGATCCAGTAAACCCGTTTGTGATTGTGCAACCTCTCATTTCGGGGAAGAGATGGCAGCATCACAAACTGATTTGGTTTCTGTTAAATAAGAAGCTCTCAACATTATTGTCATGTTATGTGATGAGGCTGAAACACATTGCCAGTTCCTCACGTGACAGACGGAGCGGCTCATCTCATTTATGCGGCCTGTCAAAAGATAGAGAGTCTTGGAAGATACTGATAAATCTCCTGCTCCTTCACTGCCCAAGTTCCTCCAGTAATCCCCTCCTGGTTAAACTCAAAGTGCACACTTTCCACACACACTTTATAGTTCCTCTTTTCTCCCATTTGTGTAACTGCCCTCTGGAAACTATTCAATCACATTCTCCCCTCCAAGAGTTATTGCAGGTGGTGCATCAACATCTCATGTCACCCTCTATCCTTTCCTCAATATTTTGTCTTTGCCCAATGCCCATTAACCCTCTTATCATTCTATCCTTCACTTCCAGTGTCTTGTGTTAACCCCCTCCACCCCCCACCCCCACTCTCTCTCTCACTCTCTCTCTACCTCACCCACCCCTCTTCCTGTTCATTCATTCCCCGACTTGTATCCAGCTGTGGCCCTCCATCACCTTGCTCTTCAATGACCTTTGAGTTTGCAAGCAAATTTTTATCTTTGTCATTTTGTGTTTATTTTATCAATGAAACATTCAAATCTTCAAAAGCAAAATAACTTTTCCTCTCCTCCTGTTTTCTCAGAAATGCAAAATTCTTCACTCTGCAGACCTGGATAAAACCACAAACTGGTCAAACAAGTCGAACATGTCTTTCAATCCTGGCATATCTCACACTCTCACTTTGTCTCTCCAAAAATACCGCTACACAATCCTCCCATCTACTTGCCGAGCAATCCTCTCAAATAAGTTCTGTCACTCAAGCTTTTGGGTCTCACTATCTGCCAAGATCTTTTTTGGCAAAACCACATTTCCAAGCTGGTCTCTAAAGCCAGTCACTGACTGGGCATCCTCTGTCGTGAGAGGTCCTTTTTGGGCACCTCTGAGCTCCTCACCATGTTCAAAGCTTTCATCCGCAGCTCAATGGAATACTGCTCTCCCCTCTGGCCTGTGCTCCTGCCTCACACCTATCTCGGCTTCACGCTGTTGAATCCAAATGTTGCAGAATCATTGGTATCTCCAATGATGAAGCTGATTCTGAGGGCCTATCACTCGCTCACCGCAGGCAGGTTGGTGGTCTTTCTGTCTTCTGTCAACTCCTCTCCGGCCTTGCTCACCCAGCTCTGTCGGTGCTCGTCCCCCAAATATTCCTGCAGGAGGCACAAGATCTGCCAGCAACCCTCTTCTTTCTTTTTTTTTTTTTTTTCTTTTTTTTTTTTTGTATGCAAGATCGAGGCTCGTGAAAGAGCGAACATTAATCACACAGAATGACAAACAGACACACAAAACAAATAACATCGGGAGCGGTAGACAAGATGGGGAGAGAGGGGGAAGGACACAAACACAACATTTGAGAGCAGGGACCGAGAGACATGGAGACATCGAGAGAACTGTGGGAGGGAGAGGGCTTTGGGGGGAGGCATGGGAAGGGGGGGGGGGGGGTGGGAGAGGTATAAAACATATGGACACTGCCAAGACTTCCAGGAAAGAAGTTGGAATTTCAAACAAGATGGATCTGGGGTGAATTAGTGGGGGTAAAAAAGATCAAGGTTTTGGATGGGGGAAGATAAGAGATGGTGGTGAACAGCTGTTTTGAAGACCTGGAGGGAGGAGTGTGATTGAAGTGAGTGTGGGAGTTTGTTCCAGAGGCGGGAGAAAAGAGGAATGAAAGAGTGAAGGTGAGCAGAGAGCCGAGATTTCGGCAGTTTAACCATCAGAGGGTGGCTGGCAGATCTTGTGCGACCTGTAGGAATATTTGGGGGACAGAGCACAGAGAGAGCTGGGGGAGCAAGGCCGGAGAGGAGTCGGTAGAAGACAGAAAGACCACCTACCTGCCTGCGGTGAGTGAGTGAAAGGCCCTCAGAGATAGCTTCATCGCGGGAGATTCCAATGATTCTGAAAGCTTTGGATTCAACAGCGTGAAGCCGAGCCAGGTGTGAGGCAGGAGCACCAGCCCATAGGGGAGAACAGTATTCCATTGAGCTGCGGATGAAAGCCTTGTATGTGGTGAGGAGCTCAGGTGTGCCTAGGAAGGACTTCGCACGACGGAGGATGCCCAGTCGGTGACTGGCTTTGGAGGCCAGCTTGGAAATGTGGTTTTCCCAAGAAAGATCATGGCAGATGGTGAGACCCAAAAGCTTGAGCGACAGAACTTCTTGGAGAGGATTGTTGAGAAATTAGATGGGAGGGTTGTCCAGTCGATCTTTTCGGAGAGACATAGTAAGAGTGTGAGATTTGTCAGGATTGAAAGACATGTTCCACATGTTTGACCAGTCTGTGATTTTGTCCAGGTCTTCAGAGAGTGAGGAGGCTGCAGACTGCCGATCTGAGGGAAGAGGAATGGAGCGGCAGAGAGTGGAGTCATCAGCAAAGAGATACAGAGGATTTTCCAGAGAGTCGAAGAGATCATTGATAAAGACCAGAAAAAGCACAGGGCCCAGCACACTGCCTTGGGGAACTCCAGCCTGAACGGGAAGGGGAGATGAGAGAAATCCATTCAGGGCCACACGTTGACTATGACCAGAGAGGAAGTCCGCAAGCCATGCATGGAGATTTCCATGGATACCATAGGAGGAGAGTTTGGTGAGCAGAGCTGGGTGCCAGACCGTATCGAAGGCACGTGATATGTCAAGGGAGACAGCTCTGATTTCCTGTTTGGCATTGAGGACCTCCATCCATTGTTGAGACAGCAGAAGCAGCATGTCCAGAGTAGAGTGACCTGGTCTGAAACCAAATTGATGATCAGAGATCAAGCCATTGGAGAAGAGGAAAGATTTCATATCCGAAGCAATGATGGATTCCATGACTTTGCTGATAATTGGGAGCAGGCTGATTGGTCTGTAGTTGCAAGGATCTGTTTTTGCACCTTTTTTGTGTAAAGCGGTAATGTTTGCTGATTTCCAGGATGCTGGCAGATGACCTTGAGCAAAGGATAGGGTGAAAAGAACAGAGAGAGGGTGAGATAGAGCGGCAGAGCAGTATTTTAGGACCCGTGGGCTGATGCCATCTGGTCCAGTTGCAGAATCAGAGTCGAGGTTTGACAAAAACTCCTCCACCTTGTCAGGAGAGAAGGTCACAGAGTCCAGGAGCAGTTTTGTTCGACTGGGAAAGGTGGGAACAGAGAGAGATGGGTTTGGGACTAAGGATTTTGAGGCAAACACAGAGTTGAGGCATTCGGCTTTTGCCTCTGGTTTCATTTTGGTGAAACTACCAAAATCAAGAGCCTCTGCTCACCTTCACTCTTTCATTCCTCTTTTCTTTCACCTCTGGAACAAACTCCCACCCTCTATTCAATCCCACTTATCCCTCCAGGTCTTCAAAACAGCTGTTCACCACCATCTCTTATCTTACCCCATCCAATACCTTGATCTTTTCTACCCCCGATAAAACACTCCAAATCTGACTCTTTGAATCTCTAACTTGTTTCCTGTAATTCCTAGTAGTGTTCATTTGCGTTATACACGGTACCCTCACCCCTCTCCCCCCCCACCCCCATGCCTCCCTCCTCCCCCAGTCCTCTCCCTTCCACAGATCTACTGCCGTCCTTGTTCTCTGCTGTTTTTGCGCTTGTGTGCTTCCCTCTCTCCCCCTCTTGTCTCACGCTCCCTTCATTGTATGTTTTATGTGTCTGTGCATGTTTTCATGTTTGATGTGTTTGCTCTACACGAGCCTCGATTCTGTACACACATTTTTTTTATTTCATTGTTTTGCCCTTGTATGTTTCTGTCTGCTGTGTACAGGTTCACTCGCTTCCCAAATTCATTTTCTGAGGACATGTACAGAAAGAAAGCTGTGGTTTCCCATGAAACAGGTGAGCAGAAGTTGGTTACCATTTGGAGCAGAAGTTGGTGAAATACCCATTCCATTCCTCATTCCACCCTCATTGTGATGTTTATGTCGTGGTTTGAAATATG
This sequence comes from Myxine glutinosa, assembly GCF_964187855.1. Classification (NCBI taxonomy): domain Eukaryota; kingdom Metazoa; phylum Chordata; class Myxini; order Myxiniformes; family Myxinidae; genus Myxine; species Myxine glutinosa. The sequence continues at coordinate 139,477,611 of NC_136265.1, read as the reverse complement.
ACAGAAATAATTGAACTGAAAAATTGTAAAATCTGAACAACCAGAATCTGTATCCATGTTTGAATATTTCATCTCCTCCTTCCTCCAGATGGCTGATGCTTTTGAGTACTTGCATGCCCAGAACATTGTGCACAGGAACATAAAGGTAACCAACTGCACCAGTGCAGACCGTGATACGTTCTGCCTGACACTGCAATGAAAACCATTTTTGGTGCAGCAAAGGAAGGAATGGGAGTGGGAAGTGGAGGGGGCAGGAAAGAACTAAATTCATGTTGTTGGGTAAAACCTACAATGGAGTGAAAGAGGGTGGGATCCGTCACATATGGACCCTTTTTGTGTTCATTGTATAATGATTTGAACTTCAAATATAAATAGAAAGTAAGAAATCAAAATTATATACCCATTCCAGCTCGGTTGTGGTCTGTGAAAAAGACAGCCACCCACTGTTGGAGTTTGTGTTTAATTTTGATATCTAATCACGGTGGTCCCAGAATCCACTTACACACACTATGTTATGGTCTCTTGTCCATAAATGCTGTTCTTCCTTAACCTTCTCCACCTTATTCAGAGTATTACCTCATAAGGGGTCGAACACTCCGCTTCTCATGGGATTATCGACACACTCCATTAAAAAGCAATTGTGGACCTGATCATGAAATGCCTCTTCTGCCCTTTCCCTGTTTCTGAACTTGGTCTATCCCTGGAAAATTAATATCACCCACAATCAGCACTCTTCCTTCACCACAATACTTTCTGAATTCTTCATGAACCTTTCAATCTTACTCTTCCGTTACACCAGGAGCCTGATTATACATGACTAACTACTCTTCCATCCCTAATCTCTATCCACACAGAACACTATTCATTAAATCCCTGCTTCAGGTCGCCCTTTTCTCTTGATATGATATTGTCCCTCACCGAGATTGCGAAACCTTTTTGAATTTCTCTTTCCTTTCACAACTCCACATCTTGTGGCCTTCGATTCCTGTCATGTGGCTCAAGAAGTCTCACTTCCTGCCACTTTGTACTCCTCATTTGGATATCGTTTGTAAACCTCACTTTCTACTCTCGCTTCCCCCGACTCCATATTATGCAAACTCCTGATTTAAATTGTTGGAGGATTTTTATTTTTTTTACTTTTCTCTTTCTGGAATTTTTTTCCTTCCTTCCCTTCACAATTAAATTTACATCTATCCTTCAATATAATTTATCACCAAAGGTTTAATGTTTTTTAACATATTGATTTCTGTTTGTTCTCCAGCTAAAAAACGTGCTTTGTAGCTCTCAGTGGAACATCAAGGTCATCGACTTCAGCATGGCCAAACCTTTCATACATGGTAAAAAAATGTATCCTCACTGGGGCAGGCCTGGCTATATGGCACCAGAGATCACAGAGCATGGCTACGAAGGTCCCCCAGTCGATGTGTGGGCACTTGGCATCCTGTTCACGAAATTATTTGATGGACTTCAATTTGATGGACATAATATTATTGAAGTGAGTATTGTTACCTCCACCACCAAAGGTGGATGGAGGTTATGTTTTCACCCCTGTCTGTTTGTTTGTTTGTTTGTTTGTGAACAAGATATCGCAAAAAGTTGTGGACGGATTCGGACGAACTTTGGCAGAGAGGTAGCGTATGTGACAAGAACGAAATGATTAGATTTTGGTGAAGATCCGGGTTCGGATTCAGCAACGAGAATTTTTAAAGTGATTCTTCACCATTGGAATGACAGCGCCAAAAACTATATACAGCAGAATATCTCATAAAGTTGTGGACGGATGATTTTAATTAAATGTTATTCTGTGTTGTGATTTTCTGGTCTACTCTGGGATACAAAACGTAAACTGTTCACCTTGGGGAGGTATGCTCTCTACTGAGTGCCGTTCTAGTTTATGAAGGTGTCATGATTATGAATGTGGTGTGAAATGTGATTCTGATTTTCAGGGTGTGTTGCACGAAATGAGTCTTGAGTGTTTCACAGTCTTGAGAAGTTATTCATACCACTTGGCTTTTTTCATATTTTGTTGTGCTTCAGCCTGAATTTGAAATGGATTAAATTCACATTTTTGTTGTTATTGATCTACACACAATGTCACATAATGTCAGTGGATTAAAAAAAAAAGTTTTTTTTAAACAAATTGAGCTCGTGTGCATCCAATTTCCTTTGATCGTCCTTGAGATGTCTCCACAACTTTATTGGGGTACACCTGTGCGCAATTCAATTGATTGGGCATGATTTAAAAAGAAGAGACACACCTTTCTATATGAGGTTACACAGTTGACAGTGCATTTCATAGCAGAAACGCAACCACAAAGTCCAAGGAACTGTATGTAGAACTCCGAGATATAATTGTGAGGTGGCATAGATCTGGAGAAGGGTATAAAACAAATTCCGGAGTGTTGAAAGTTCCCAGGTGCACAGTGAGCTCCATCATGAGGAAATGGAAAGAATATGGAACTACCCAGACTCTTCCAGGGTAGTCCCATGTTGTCCGACTAAACTGAGCAACCCGGCAAGAAGGACCTTTGTCAGAGAGGTGACCAAGAACCCAATGACCTCTCTGACATAACTACAGAGTTCCTTGGTTGAGAAGGGAGAACCTTCCAGGTGGACAACCATCCCTGCAGCACTGCACAAATCTAGCCTTTATGGGAGAGTGGCCAGATGGAAGCCATTCCTGAGAAATAGGCACTACGGTATGCCTGGAGTTTGCAAAAAGGCACATTAAAGATACTGAGAACATTAGGCAAATTATTCTGTGGTCTGATGAGACAAAACTTGCACTCTTTGGTCTGAATGCAAAGCGCTACATCTGGTAGAAAACCAAGCACAGCACATCACCCATCTAACACCATCACTGCTTTGAAGCTTGTGACCCCAAGCACACAGCCAAAGCAACACTGGAATGGCTTGAGAACAACAACGTGAAAGTCCTTCAGTGGCCCAGCCAAAGCCCAGACTTTAATCGCATTGACAATCTGTTGGAAGACTTGAAGAATGCTGTTCACCGTCCAACTTGACGGAGCTTGACCACCAGTGCCCCAGCCAAAGCCTTGACGTGACGGAGCAAATCTGCAAGGAAGAATGGGAGAAAGTCTCACATCCAGATGTGCAAAGCCGATACATACCGAAGAAGACTCAAAGCTTTAATCGCTGCCAAAGGTGCTTCTACAAAGTATGGACTCAGGGGGTTGAATACTTTTGTATATAAGCTAGTTCTGTATTTCACTTTAAATTATTTTGTAGAAAGTTGTTTATTATTTTAAACCCACTTTGGTCTTATGGGGGTACCGTATTTTCTGGTGTATTAACCCTGACAGTGTATTAACCGCACCCCTGTTTTCACCCTCCAAATTTTTTTAAATACTCCCGGTGAAGCTTGATGATGTAGGCCTGGAAGTGCGTCGTATTATCAGCTGTGCCATCAGGTACATGTTGGGAGATGTGTGTCTGGCTCCAAACCGACAGATCATGGCCTGCTATTAACATGTCGGCCTACGACAGGCTGGTCATGAAGTCTCGAATATCATCCTCCTTGGCAAAGTTCCTCAGGTGTATGGAAGTGGAGGTATATGGGTCATTGGTGGGGCTGGGGTGTTGCCCCCCAAAATAGGTGTTTTTTTGGTTTGTTTGTTTGTAGATTTTTTATTACGTTTGTGTGATTCGACATGCTGCCCTGTCTTCTTGCATTAAAATTCTACATGCTGCCCTGTCTTCTGGTTTAAAATACCTCCTCCTCCTCGGAAACCTTTGGAATGGCATCCAACTCGTCCTCCATGAGCATGTTTAGGGAAGGGTTCAGCATCATGGTTTTCAGCATGAAGTCCCTCGTCTGCGTGTTGGCCTCGATCCATATTCTGAGAGTCTTCTCCATCCTTTCCATGTGGACATTCCGGACATGGGTGACCACCTTGGTATTCGACACAGTGCTCGCTGAAAGTTTCTCATGAATGGCCTTCTTCTTCTTCGGTATGTTGTGGACGGTGGATTCATTCACGCCATCATGCCTGCCCACAGAGGCTGCACTCTCTTCTCTCGAAAGGTGGTCGAGCAGCTCCACATTCTGGCTAAGGCTCATGACTTTCTTCTGCCTCTTGGTCGTCGACTCATCTCCGGCACTGGTCTTCCGTTTGGGAGCCATTATTGAACGATGAGCAGAGAGACAGTCAAAAGGTCAAAGCAACGGAACGTGAACAATGATCGAGATCGAGGACACAATCTGTATTTATTTGTACGATTGTGAGCATTTTGGGTATTGAGCCTATCTGGTAATTTCAAGAATAGATTTAATGATGCGTTTGCATTCTGTAACTCGCAGAGGTTGACTTGTTTGCACACCTGGTGGAACTTCCCCCGGAGCGTTTTCATTGTGTAACATCTCTGAGGATGCTTTACCATAAACTGCAAACTGTAATCGGTTTATTGAAGCATTTGATTTCTATAATTTGTGGAGGATGTGACTTGTTTTTTACATCTGGTGGGATATCACGTGAAAAGTGCGGCTAAAATTTTCAGCCGCGAAAGCCATGAAAACGCAAAGTACACAGCAGTGAATGTACGGTACTGTACTTACTGTGCAATCTTATCAGGTTATGCTCTCGGCTCGTAGAATTTTGCGTATGTCCAGCTGTTTTCTGCATGGCTTGTAAAAGATGGGTTTCATAAATGTGTCAAGCTCGCAGCTCGCAATTTTTTTTGTTTTGCGCCCCTGAAAAACCGCGATTTCACAGAACTTGGATGCGAAAAGAAAAAACAACAACATGAATTCACTGGACATTTTTTTGTGAATTGAGAAACAGGTCGCATTTTATCAACCGCGATTAGCGGGACCGCGATTAGCGGGACCGCGATTAGCGGGAACGCGATTAGCGGGAACGCGATTAGCGGGAACGCGATTAGCGGGAACGCGATTAGCGGGAACGCGATTAGCGGGACCGCGATTAGCGGGACCGCGATTAGCGGGACCGCGATTAGCGGGACCGCGATTAGCGGGAACGCGATTAGCGGGAACGCGATTAGCGGGAACGCGATTAGCGGGAACGCGATTAGCGGGAACGCGATTAGCGGGACCGCGATTAGCGGGACCGCGAATAGCGGGACCGCGAATAGCCTTAACTTAGCCTATGAATAGCCTTAACACCTTAACTTATTTGATGAATGAAAATGTATTTTATTTGTTTTGAGTCAAACCTTGATCTCGCGAGATCCTGGAGACGGCGTCACGGATTTTCGAAGCTCCACACGGTCTCCACGTTTTCAAAGTTAAGTCATTGTTCACAATTGTATTTTGTCGAAACTGTATTTATCTTTCGGTGTGTGAACCTATGGTGTGCCCCTTGGAAGTTTATCAGTGTTTATCTTTCATAAATTAATCGTTTCTGTTTGCCGCCCGTGTGCGGCCTTTCAGCCTCAGGCTTCCCCCGTCGAACTTTGTTCCTTCCTTCGCTGTCTTTGCTCGGTTTTTTGATTTTCCCTTCTCCCCCAAACTTCCATCACCCCCCCCCCTCCCCCCCTCAAAAAAAAACAAAGAACAAAAAATACAACTTTTATTTTCCTGTCCCATAGTGTGCCTATGTCCACGTGCGCTGTCCAGCCCGCCCCCATTATCTCCTTGCCTTCCACCTTTTGCCTTGTTCAAGTGACTCGTGGTTGTCCCTCAAGGCCCTCTCCCCGTTGGTATCTTTGTGAATATAAGACTTATTCACGGTTCAGTTTAAATATGTTTAAACTTTCCCCTGCAGTGTTTTATTCAGTCGTTTTTTTACAACATGCTGTTTTTCTTCATATTTAAAAGGCTCCTTTCAATTTCCTCTTCAACTCATTCCATTTCAAAAAAATATTCAATCTCTTATAATTCTTTCTCACTACATGCTCTAAATTCTCATTCATTCCACCCCTCCTCCATCGTTCTTAAATGGATTGCTAACTTGAAAATCACAATAAACCCAATTTGTGATCAATGTTCATCTTTCATTAATCATCCACTTTCTAAACTCACCCCTTGCCCCTCCCCTCCAAATCTCCCCCCTTGCCCCTCCCCTCCTAAACTTCCCCCTTTCCCCTTCCCTCCAAATCTCCCCCCTTGCCCCTCCCCTCCTAAACTCCCCCCTTGCCCCTTCCCTCCAAATCTCCCCCCTTGCCCCTCCCCTCCTAAAGTCCCCCCCTTGCCCCTCCCTCCTAAACTCCCCCCTTACCCATCCATTCCTAAACTCCCCCCTTGCCCTCCCATTCAAAACTCCCCCCCAACCCCTCCCCTTCAAATCTCCACCCCAACCATCCCTCCCAAATTCTCCCTCCTCCCACCTCCTTTCAAACTGCCTTCTCCCCACTTCCTCTCCCTTCTATCTCATACCTCCACCTCCCCCAACCTTCTACTTTCCTCTGCCCCCCCCCCTCAAACAACCCCTCACTGTCCTCCTCATCCTTCCCTCTCTTGTAACTCTTCTGTAATCTCTGACACACTATCAACTGCTCTTCCTACCTCCTCCTCTCATCCTTCATCTTACCCAACCACTCCCCTCCCCTGTCCTGCACCCGATGCTCCCCCTCTCTCTTCATTAACGGTATGGACCTCAAACATCCGAGGCCTTCGCTCAAACCTGATTGATCTCTCCATTCAGGTTGCTTCTGACAATCCAGACTTGATCTGCTTAACAGAAACTTTCCTCCTTCAAGAGTTCTCTGATTCCTTAATATCTCTTCCTGGTTACTCCCTCCTCCGGTATGATAGACCTGAGCCTCGTCCTGGTGGTGGGGTGGCTATCTTTATCAAAAACTCTCTTCCTAATCCTCCTTGCACTGCCCTCTCTCCACCCCAACCCCAGGACCACCTCTGGCTTCGGCTTCCTCTCCGCTCCCACCTTTTGTTCATATGTGTTCTGTACCGTCCTCCAAACAGTGATGACTCAATTTACATTTCGCTGTCGGACAACATGGACCAACTTCTATCAACTCATCCAAACTCTCTCTTCCTCAGATGTGGTGACTTCAACTGTCATCATGCCTGGGTGTGGCTGGGTGTGGGTTCCTCTCTCACCAGCCATGGCACATCAGCAAAGGACTTCTGCGACTCATTGGGACTGACACAATCTGTCAATTTCCCAACCCGGATCTCAGTCAATGGAGTATCTTCTCTTCTGGACTTGGTTATGACTAACTTCCCTGCAAATGTCTGCTGCTCTTCTTCTGCTCCAATCGATTCTTCTGATCATGTGCTTGTTAAAGTGGACATCTCTCTGGCCATTCTCAGAGAGCCTCCTCAGCGCCGACGAGTGTGGCATTTCACTCAGGCTGACTGGCACGGTCTGCAAGCAGGCATCAATCATCTGGATCGGTCTCCCATCTCTACTGCCTCTGACATCAATTCTTCCTGGGAATTCTTCCAAAGCAAACTGCTCTCTCTCATGCTCAGATTTATCCCATCTCGTCTTCAGTTGTCTTACCCTTCCCCCCGTCCATGGTACACTGAATCTTGTTGTGAGGCAGTTGCCCTGAAACAACTTGCCTTTACCTCTTGGAAGGCAAATCAAACTGAAGGCAATCTCAGTTCCTTCCACCAAGCTCGGAACAAGTGTGTGTCTGCCCTCAGGAGTGCCAGGAAGCACTATCTCTCCACACTCAAGATTGAACTCTCAAACCAGTCTCCTTCCTCCAAATCCTGGTGGCGTCTGGTCAAATCCGTTTCTGGTGTTTGTTCCCCCCCCATCCCCTCCCTTACCTCAAATGGCTCCACAGTTGACACCGCACGTGACAAAGCCGAATGCCTCAACTCTGTGTTTGCCTCAAAATCTTGCATCCCAAACCCATCTCTCTCTGTTCCCACCTTTCCCAGTCGAACCCAACCGCTCCTGGACTATGTGTCCTTCTCTCCTGACAAGGTGGATAAGTTTTTGTCAAACCTCGACTCTGATTCTGCACCTGGACCAGACGGCATCAGCCCACGGGTCCTAAAATCCTGCTCTGCCGCTCTATCTCACCCTCTCTCTGTTCTTTTCGCCCTCTCTTTTGCTCAAGGTCATCTGCCAGCATCTTGGAAATCAGCAAACATTACCGCTTTACACAAAAAGGTGCAAAAACAGATCCTTGCAACTACAGACCAATCAGCCTGCTTCCAATTATCAGCAAATAATTATCTTTAATATCTTTTCATTGGACCCTGGTGTTGGGCTAGCGGCTAGGGTGCCGGCTTAGGATCCTAGGATCCTGGGTTCGAATCCCGGTCGATCGCTGAATTAATGCCAGGGGGGTTGACTCAGCCTGTCATCCTTCCGAGGTCGGCAAATTGAGTACCAGTTCACTCGTAATTCCCTGTTTGTCGTTAAAGGCGGCAAAAAGGGTTGGCGTCAGGAAGGGCATCCGGCCGTAAAACATTGCTTCAAAAAGGGGACCAAAAAACAACAACAACCACGGTTCCCGAAAAAGGCCAACCCCCGCTTTGCGGGGAAAAATGGCCTCTAAATGTGTTTTTTTTTTTTTTTTTTTTTATCTTATCAGCAATATCAGCATCAGCAAACATCAGCAATATCAGCAAACATCAGGAGAATTATCAGCAATATCAGCAAACAAATAATAATAAAAGTCATGGAATCCATCATTGCTTCGGATATCAAATCCTTCCTCTTCTGCAATGGCTTGATCTCTGATCATCAATTTGGATTTAGACCAGGTCATTCTACTCTGGACATGTTGCTTCTGCTGTATCAACAATGGATGGAGGTCTCAATGCCAAACAGCAAATCAGAGCTGTCTCACTTGGCATATCACGTGCCTTCGATACGGTCTGGCACCCAGCTCTGCTAACCAAACTCTCCTCCTATGGTATCCATGGAAATCTCCACTCATGGCTTGCGGACTTCCTCTCTGGTCGTAGGCATCGTGTGGCCCTGAATGGATTTCTCTCATCTCCCCTTTTCTGTTCTGGCTGGAGTTCCCCAAGGTAGTGTTCTGGGCCCTGTGCTATTTCTGGTCTTCATCAATGATCTCTCCGACTCTCTGGAAAATCCTCTCTATCTCTTTGCTGATGACTCCACTATCTGCCGCTCCATTCCTCATCCCTCAGATCGGCAGTCTGCAGCCTCCTCACTCTCTGCAGACCTGGACAAAATCACAGACTGGTCAAACAAGTGGAACATGTCTTTCAATCCTGACAAATCTCACACTCTTACAATGTCTCTCCGAAAGGACCGACTGGAAAACCCTCCCATCTACTTTCTCAACGATCCTCTCCAAGAAGTTCTGTCGCTCAAGCTTTTGGGTATCACTATCTGCCATGATCTTTCTTGGGAAAAACCACATTTCCAAGGCTGGCCTCCAAAGCCAGTCGCCGACTGGGCATCGCCCGTTGTGCGAAGTCCTTCCTTGGCATACCTGAGCTCCTCACCACATGCAAGGCTTTTTTTTTTTGGGGGGGGATACAAGATCGAGGCTCGTGAAAGAGCGAACATTAATCGCACAAAAAGACAAACCGACACATAAAACATATAACATCGGGAGCGGTAGACAAGATGGGGAGAGAGGGGGAAGGACACAAACACAACATTTGAGAGCAGGGACCGAGAGACATGGAGACATCGAGAGATCTGAGAGAGGGCGAGGGCTTTGGGGGGGGGGGGGGGCATGGGAAGGGGGCGGTGGGAGAGGTATAAAACATATGGACACTGCCAGGACTTCCAGGAAAGAAGTTGGAATTTCAAACAAGGTGGATCTGGGGTGAATTTGCGGGGGTAGAAAAGATCAAGGTTTTGGATGGGGGAAGATAAGAGATGGTGGTGAACAGCTGTTTTAAAGACCTGGAGGGAGGAGTGGGATTGAAGGGAGTGAGGGAGTTTGTTCCAGAGGCGGGAGAAAAGAGGAATAAAAGAGTGAAGGTGAGCAGAGAGCCGAGATTTCGGCAGTTTAACCATCAGAGGGTTGCTGGCAGATCTTGTGCGACCTGTAGGAATATTTGGGGGACAGAGCACAGAGAGAGCTGGGGGTGCAAGGCCGGAGAGGAGTCGGTAGAAGACAGAAAGACCACCTACCTGGCTGCGGTGAGTGAGTGAAAGGCCCTCAGAGATAGCTTCATCGCGGAAGATTCCAATAATTCTGAAAGCTTTGGTTTCAACAGCGTGAAGCTGAGCTAGGTGTGAGGCAGGAGCACCGGCCCATAGGGGAGAACAGTATTCCATTGAGCTGCGGATGAAAGCCTTGTATGTGGTGAGGAGCTCAGGTGTGCCGAGGAAGGACTTCGCACGACGGAGGATGCCCAGTCGGCGACTGGCTTTGGAGGCCAGCTTGGAAATGTGGTTTTCCCAAGAAAGATCAAGGCAGATAGTGAGACCCAAAAGCTTGAGCGACAGAACTTCTTGGAGAGGATTGTTGAGAAAGTAGATGGGAGGGTTGTCCAGTCGATCTTTTCGGAGAGACGTAGTAAGAGTGTGAGATTTGTCAGGATTGAAAGACATGTTCCACTTGTTTGACCAGTCTGTGATTTTGTCCAAGTCTTCAGAGAGTGAGGAGGCTGCAGACTGCCGATCTGAGGGAAGAGGAATGGCGCGGCAGAGAGTGGAGTCATCAGCAAAGAGATAGAGAGGATGTTCAAGAGAGTCAGAGAGATCATTGATGAAGACCAGAAAAAGCACGGGGCCCAGAACACTGCCTTGGGGAACTCCAGCCTGAACAGGAAGAGGAGATGAGAGAAACCCATTCAGGGCCACACGTTGACGACGACTAGAGAGGAAGTCCGCCAGCCATGCGTGGAGATTTCCATGGATACCAAAGGAGGAGAGTTTGGTGAGCAGAGCGGGGTGCCAGACCATGTCGAAGGCACGTGATATGTCGAGGGAGACAGCTTTAATTTCCTGTTTGGCATTGAGGACCTCCATCCATTGTTGAGACAGCAGAAGCAGCATGTCCAGAGTAGAGTGACCTGGTCTGAAACCAAATTGATGATCAGAGATCAAGCCATTGGAGAAGAGGAAAGATTTCATATCCGAAGCAATGATGGATTCCATGACTTTGCTGATAATTGGGAGAAGGCTGATTGGTCTGTAGTTGCTGGGATCTGTTTTTGCACCTTTTTTGTGCATAGCGGTGATGTTGGCTGATTTCCAAGCAGATGGCAGTTGACCTTGAGCAAAAGAGAGGGTGAAGAGAGCAGAGAGAGGGTGAGATAGAGCGGCAGAGCAGGATTTTAGGACCCGTGGGCTGATGCCGTCGGGTCCAGTTGCAGAATCAGAGTCGAGGGTTGACAGAAACTTTTCCACCTTGTCAGGAGGAAAGGACACGGAGTCCAGGAGCAGCAGGGTATGACTGGGTATGGTGGGTACAGAGAGGGATGGGTTTGGGACACAAGATTTAGAGGCAAACACAGAGTTGAGGCATTCAGCTTTTTCACGTGCGGAGTCAGCTGTGTCGCCGTTTGAGGTAAGGGAGGGGATGGAGGGGGAACAAACACCAGAAACGGATTTGACCAGACGCTACCAGGATTTGGAAGAGGGAGACAGATAAGAGAGTTCGGTCTTGAGAACGGAGAGATATTGTTTCCTGGCTCTCCTGAGGGTGGACACACACTTGTTTCAGGCTTTGTGAAAGGAAATGAGATTTCCTTCCGTTGGATTTGCTTTCCAGGAGACGAAGGCAAGTTGTTTCTGGGCAACAGCCTCACCACAAGATTCCGTGTACCATGGACGGGAGGAAGGGTATGACAACTGAAGACGAGATGGGATAAATCTGTGCATGAGAGAGAGCAATTTACTTTGGAAGAATTCCCAGGATGAGTTGATGTCAGAGGTGGTAGAGATGGGAGACCAGTCCAGATGATTGATGGCTGCTTGAAGACCGTGCCAGTTGGCCTGAGTGAAAGGCCAGACTCGTCGACGCTGAGCAGGCTCCCTGAGGATGGTCAGAGAGATGTCCACTTTAACAAGGACATGATCAGATGATCCGATTGGAGCAGAAGAAGAGCAGCAGACATTTTCAGGGAAGTTAGTCATAACCAAGTCCAGAAGAGAAGATGTTCCGTTGACTGAGATCCGGGTCGGGAAATTGACAGATTGTGTCAGTCCCAGTGAGTCGCAGAAGTCCTTTGCTGAGGAGCCATGGCTGGTGAGAGAGGTACCCACACCCAGCCAACTGGCATGATGACAGTTTAAATCACCACATATGAGGAAGAGAGAGTTGGGATGAGTAGATAGAAGTTGGTCCATATTATCAGACAGAGAGATGTAGATGGAGTCATCACTGTTTGGTGGACGGTACAACACACATGAGGTGGGAGCGAAGGGGAAGCCGTAGCCAGAGGTATTCCTGGGGGTGAGGTGGAGAGAGTGCAGTGCAGGGCGAGTGAGGAAGAGAGTTTTTGATAAAGATAGCAACCCCACCTCCAGGACGAGGCTCAGGTCTATCATACCGGAGGAGGGAGTAGCCCGGGAGAGATACTAAGGAATCAGAGACATCATAAAGGAGGAAAGTTTCTGTTAAGCAGATCACGTCTGGTTTGACAGAAGCAACCTGTATGGAGGGATCAGTTAAGTTTGAACGAAGGCCCCGGATGTTTGAGGTCCATACCGTTAATGAAGAGGAAGGGGGAGCATCAGATACAGAACAGGGGGGAGGAGGGGTAGGGTAAGATGTGGAAGAGGTGGAAGAGGTAGGGAGAGCTGTTGAAGGTGTGTCAGAGATTTCAGAATAGCTCGGAGAAAGGGAAGGATGGGGCGGACAAAAGTTTGATGGTGATTGGGTGAGGCACAATGAGGTGTTATTTGAGGAGGGGGAAGAGCGAGGCAGAAGGTTGGGGGAGATGGAGGTGAGAGTTGGAAGGGGGAAGAAGCGGGGAGGACGCTTTGAGGAGGGGGAGTGAGAGGGGGGGAAATTGAGAAGCAATGAGGGTGGGGAGATTTGAAGGGGAGGGGTGAGGGGGGAGTTTGGGAGGGAAGGGACAAGGGGAGGGATTTGAAAGGGATGGGATTATGGGGGAGATTTGGAGGGGAGGGGTGAGGGAGGAGTCTAGGAGGGGAGGGGTGAGGGAGGAGTCTAGGAGGAGAGGGGCGAGGGGGCGTCTTGGCGGGGAGGGGTGAGGGGGTTGTTTAGGAGGGAGGGGGCAAGGGGGGAGATTTGAAAGGGATGGGTGATGGGGAAGATTTGGAGGGGCGGGGTGATGGGGAAGATTTGGAGGGGAGGGGTTATGGGGAAGATTTGGAGGGGAGGGGTGAGATTAGATTTTAGAAAGTGTACGATTTATGGGAAACGAACATTTATTGCAAAATGAGTTTCTTGTGACCTTCGAGTTAAAAATATGTTTAAGGACGCTGGATGGAGGATGGAGTGCAGGAGAGTTTAGGGAATGTAGAAAAAAGGCACTATAGGAGATGGATATTTTTTTTGGGATGAATTGATTTGGTGAGCAAGTCGAAAGCAGCCTTTTAAAGAAGAAGAAGAAAAAGGTGTTATAATAATATGACGGAATACATAACTTGAGGGGAAAGTGTAAACATTGAAGGTTACTCACAGTGAAAACTATCTGGGGAAATGGGGGAGAAACACGTGGTCGAAGAACGAACGAACGAATAAGAATGAATAAACGAATGAGAACAGAGAAGGAAATGTTTTTTTTTTTGTTTGTTTTTTTTAGTTGAGATTTACACAAGGAAGTAGGCTATGGGTGAAAAGACTGGGAATACAGAGAACGAAAGTTATTGGATCACAAACGACGGACCGCTGAGAGAAAAACAAAGCCTCAAGGTTGTACAGTGTACACTGTACAAGGCCTCAAGACACGACACGAATTAACACGATTTTCAATACAGGTATGAAAGATTTGCACCGAAAAATCTTCGTCGAGACACAATATACGTACAACACCATAAATAAATACAGTTTTAACGAAAATACAAATGGGAACAATCACTTAACTTCGATTTCAAATCGTTCGCGACGCGGCAAAGGCCTTGCTCGCGACATGGCAAACAGACGATCAATTTATGAAAGATAAACACCGAGAAACAACCAAAGTTGCACACAATAACTTCACACACCGAAAGATAAATACAGTTTCGACAAAATACAATTGTGAACAGACTTCACTTCGAAAAACGTGGAGACCGTGTGGAGCTTCGAAAATCCCTCCCACCGTCTCCGAGATCTCGCGAGATCTCCAAGCTGCTTTCATCTGCAGCTCAATGGAATATTGTTCCCTCCCTCTGGGCCGGTGCTTCTGCCTCACACCTAGCTCGGCTTCACGCTGTTGAAATCAAAGCTTTCAGAATCATTGGAATCTCCTGCGATGTAGCTGATTCTGAGGGCCTTTCACTCACTCACCGCAGGCAGGTTGGTGGTCTTTCTGTCTTTCACCGACTCCTCTCCGGCCTTGCTCCCCCAGCTCTCTGTGCTCTGTCCCCCCAATATTCCTTCAGGTCGCAAAAGATCTGCCTGCAACCCTCTTATGGTTAAACTGCCAAATTCTAGGCTCTCTGCTCACCTTCACTCTTTCAATCCCCTTTTCTCCTGCCTCTGGAACAAACTCCCCCACTCCCTTCAATCCCACTCCTCTCTCCAGGTCTTTAAAACAGCTGTTCACCACCATCTCTTATCTTCCCCCATCCAAAACATTGATCTTTTCTACCCCCCCTAATTCACCTCAGATACACTTTTTTTTTTTGGAAATTCCAACTTCTTTCCTGGAAGTCCTTGCAGTGTTCATATGTTTTATACCTCTCTCCCTCCCACATTTCTCCCGATGTCCCTGCTCTCAAATGTTGTACTTGTGTCCTTCCCCCTCTCTCCCCATCTTGTCTACTGCTCCCCTTATTTTTTGTGTTTTATGTGTTGGTTTGACTTTTCGTGTGATTAATATCAGCTCTTTCATGAGCCTCGATGTTATATACAAAAAAAAAAAAAAAACCTTGGTTGTTGCACTCGTGAGTACTTGTTTGGAATGTGCTTATTACGCAAATGTCGACTGTTACCTCCGCACAGCGTTGGACTGTCATGCTCCAGCGACAAGGCGCGCCATTCCCAGACGCAGGAGTACTCCGTGGTTCAGCGCAGTCAGCAACGAAGTAAGGGCTGCCAAAAAGGAACGACGACGTGCCGAGAGACAGTGGCTGAAGACTGGCCTCACAGTCCATAAACAGTTGTATAACATAGCTAAAAGACTCGTCATAAAAATCATTCTGAAAGCAAAAACGTCATATATTTCTGATCGGATTACTAGGAGCTCCTCCTGCAAGCAACTGTTCAGCATTACCAACCACCTGTTTTCCACCAAAAATAAATCCGTTCTTCCCACTGTGTTTCCTCAAAACGAACTACCCCAACGCTTCCTGCATTTTTCACAATAAAATTCAGTCAATAAGAAACAATCTTGACAAGCAGTCACTCCTTTCCTTCGATGATGCTGAACACTGCTTTCACGGATGACCTCTTAGTTTGTTTACTCCTGTTACTGAGGAAATTGTCAAATGTACAATCCTCAAGTCAAACACAAAAACATGTGATCTTGACCCCCTTCCCACCGATTTGTTTATCGAGTGTTTGGACACCCTCCTCCCATTTATTACTGCAGTTATCAATGATTCTCTGACTACGGGTTCATTTCCGCTTCTCTTTAAACAAGCTCTTGTTAAACCACTTCTTAAAAAGCCCACCCTTGACCTTAACGACATGAAAAATTACCGTCCTATCTCCAACCTGTCTTTCCTGTCAAAGATCACAGAAAGAATTGTGCTATCACAGATGAATGACCATCTAGTTTCAAATAATCTTTTCAATTCCCGCCAGTCAGCATATAGACCAGGCCATAGCACCGAGACCGCTCTCCTAAGAATAACCAATGATCTGACCTCTCTTGACTGTGGTAAGGTTTCGGTTCTTGCTCTTTTGGACTTGTCTGCCGCCTTTGACACGATTGACCATAGTGTCTTAATTCGTCGTCTTGAAATCACATTTGGTATAACTGGTACTCCCCTTTCTTGGCTGATGTCCTATCTTACTGATAGAGTGCAAACAGTTGTTGTCAATGGCCAGAAATCAGCCGCTTCTCCGCTTTCCTTTGGTGTTCCCCAGGGCTCAGTCCTGGGACCTATCCTCTTTCTTTTGTACACTCAGCCTCTATTTGATCTTGTTGCCAGACATTCAGTTGATCACCACGCCTTTGCGGACGACAATAAGCTGTACAAAGGAAGCACGATTCAACAAATCGTGCCCACTGTTGAAGTGTTAGAAGGCTGTATTGCCAACGTGAAGGCGTGGATGACCCAAAACAAACTTCAGCTGAACGATGCTAAAACAGAGTCTCTGATTGTAAGATCGCACAGATGTCCTCTACAATGTTCACTTCCTACCACTATTCATGTTGGCGAAACCGATGTAAACTTTGTTTCGTCGGCCAAGAACCTTGGTGTGGTTTTCGACTGCAACATGACATTTTCCAAGCAAGTACTTCAAACTTGCAAATCAGCATACTTTCAGCTGCGAAAGATCGCATCCATTCGCCACTTTCTTACTCCTCAAGCTGCCCTAACTCTGGTCTGTGCCCTTGTCCCCTCTCAAGGCTAGACTATTGTAATTCTTTGTATGCTGGCTGCCCTCAGTTTCTCTTGGATAAGTTACAAAAGGTTCAAAACTCTGCCGCTCGTCTTGTCTGTAAGGCGAAGAAGTCTGACCATGTTACTCCGCTTCTTGAATCTTTACACTGGCTGCCTGTCTCTGCTCGTGTGCAATGCAAAATTTGCACACTATGTTATAAATTATTGTGTGGAACGGGACCTCACTATCTCTCCGATTTGCTCACTCTCTATGAACCTCGGCGACGGCTTCGTTCAAGCGACGACTCTATGACCTTAGGGCCGCCGCGCACCAGCACCAAGTCGTTTGGCGAGAAATCCTTTTCCTTTGCTGCACCTCTGCTCTGGAATGACTTGCCTTCCTCTGTTTGACATGTTGACTCTCTTCCTGCCTTTAAAACCTCCCTCAAAACCTATCTGTTTCACAAGTCTTTCAAAGTCTAAGTCATGTTTTCCCTTTGGTTTGAGATGGGACAGAGATCGAGAGTATGTCTGTGTACATGTGCGGGGGAGGGAGGGGAGGAGGAGGGGGAGTACACATCTGTGGGTTTTGAATGGGGAGGGAGAGGAATAGGGCAAGAGTGAAGGTGTGTCTGTGTGTGTGTATGTTTGTGTGTGTGTGTGTGGTGTGTGTGCGTTCGCATGATAATGTAAAGCGCCATGAGGGTAGTTTACTCTGCTTGATGGGGCTATATAAGACTCCTTTATTATCATTATTATTATTATTATTAAATGTAAGTATTAGATTACGACGATTGTTTTGGATTCGGTCACAAATACACTTGTTTTGCTTCTTTGCAGATGTCACAAGATGAGAGTGACTTCAATGTGGAAAACATTCCACCAACCTTTGCAACAAGGGAAACATTGGTTTCCCTTCTGGCTGCGATGCTTCAGAAAGATCCAATGGAGAGGCTCACTATGACGGTGAGGGATTGATGCAGTTTTCATCTGCAGTGTTTTGTTTGCATGAACAAGTATGTTCACACATGCTGGGGTAACTGACCTCCTGTTATTGTGGATCAAAATGCAATTGCTCACCAGTGGAGGTGTTTCCTGATCGTGTTCATATTTGATTCCAACACATCCATTGTTTTGCAGGAGATTGTGAACCACACTTGGTTCAAGGAAAATGACCCGATTAATTATTTCAGGTAACCGGCACTCTTTTTGTTCTGTTTTTACATCTTCCATTGTCATTGTTTCTCTGCAACGTGGAGTCTCATGGAAGAGCATGGCGAGAGAGAGCATGAACTGATAATAGGGCAGCAGGTCAAGTCTTGAACAAAATAAACATGATCTTCCGTCCAGGTCACGCATCGCCACACTCTTAATTGCTTGAATCGTGCCATGTCTTTCCAGTTTATCAAAACTAAATGTTCGGATTGTCTCTCTACGTTTTCAGCTCTTCCACCATCGGTGGGCACAGGTTATGTTGTTTCACTCCTGCCTGTCTATTTGTTTGTTTGTGTGCCAGAAATCTCAAAGAGTTGTTGAGGGATACAAAGAAATTTGGTGGAGAGGTGTTGAGTGTGTGACAAGGTTGAAATGATGACATTTTGGTGAAGATTCGGATCTGAGATTTTAAAAAGTGATTCCTCACCATTGAGTAATAAGCTCAGGCTAAAACCAATATGTAGCAGAATTGATTCAAATTTGTTGAATATCCGAATCCCAATACAATATTTTTTTTAAAGTTTCAGTGATTTGTTTTTGTCCAATGAGTGTTTAGGCCAAAAACGATACATCTCATGATATTCCAGACGAGTTGCAACAAAACTAGGTGCATGATTTGCACAGGTGACAAAAACAAGCCAATTCGGTTTTGGTTCACGTCCGGAATCGGATCCGGCCTCTTGGTGGGATACAAAACGTAAACTGCTGAATCTTGCAGAGGTATTGGCTCTTCCGAATGCCCTTTCTAGTCTATTTATCTATTCTCCGCCAGTCTGTTTGTCTGTCCGTTCAGTAAGGGGCTTCAAATCAACTCACAGCCGTTTTTAAGTGGTGAAGCCGCTTCAATATATATGGCTATGTTCGTCTGTCAAAAATGAATAAGAAGAACCTCTCTTAATTCTAAAGGTTCAAAAGGGTAATTTTAATTGGTTCTAAGGTGCAATTGTAAAGGTATCCAAAGGATAATTCCGATAGGTTCAAAAGGGTAATTCTAATGGGTTATAAAGGCTTGTTCTACCAGGTTATTAAGGGTAATTTTTACGGATTTTGTGCGTTTCTCGGCTTTGCCAATTTCATATTTAAAATGGCCAACTGAACCGCTTCCTTTGGACTGGTGTGATATATATATATTTTTTTTTGAAAAAGTCAAACGTTTTCCGATTTTCTAGGGATTTGTTGTCGGCGAGTCTTAAGCTTTGTCAGTGGCAGTCAAAAATTATATCACAAAACAATCACATCAAAAGAATATATCGTGGAACACCCCAAAATGCTTTAGCTTTGTGAGGTCTCAAAGCAAGGAACTTTTATACATTAATATAATCAACACCTGAGTCCCCACAAACACACCACTTTTACGGCGTATCCTGTGGGGCAAAGCCGTCTGGAACAGTGTTTGTCTGTCAGTATGTATGTATGTCCTTCACAAAAGTACACCAATCAGAGCTGAGGATCTGGTCACATGACAGGGATGATGTGATGTGATTATGTCTGTGATGTGATTCTGTCTGTGATGTGATTATGTCTGTGATGTGATTATGTCTGTGATGTCATTGCGGTGTATGACGGCTGACTCCACACAACGCCATTTTGATTTAAATGCCATTCAAGACGAACATATTTTTGAACCTGTCATATATCACAATCGCTATGCTCTAACTTTACATTTTTCTTTCTGTGTGAAACACAAACAAACCGATTGTTTAAACGACCATCAAATATCGAATGCATAGGCTTTGCAGGTCTTCCAACGACAGTACGTATAGGCCTTAGCTTTCGTAATAATAATAATAACATAAATAAAAATGATGCAGTAAATATTATTGTAACACAATATTATTATTATTATTATTATTATTACTAGGGCATTGCCCGTACTATATCTATATCGAAAATTATATCCCCCCCCTCTATTTACATGAAATGGTTTGGTCCAAAGCGAACGGCTTGCGAGTGGTGACAATCCCCCCCCTCTATTTACATGCAATGGTTTGGTCCAAAGCGAACGGCTTCCGGAGTTTGGTAAAGAAATCGCCATCGCGTGCACAAACGCGCAGGAAAGCGAATGAATCGCAAATTCGTTTTTATTAGTTGTAAAACATAGTTTAACGCCAACATAGTTTGCAAACGTGAAATAAATGAATACGCTCTCAAATGTGCCATCCGAGGCAGAGTGTGCCCGCCACGTTCGGCACACGCGATCGTTCGCTGCTCTCTGATTGGTTGAATCGTTTTTTGGACATAGCTCGGTAAGTAATTGTCCGATTAATATGAAACCTTGAAAAGGCACATCCTCGGGTCCCCAGCAATATACCTGGCAAGTTAAAAGTATATCGGACCCGTGGTTGTCGAGAAACAGCGGTCACAGACAAACGTACAGACAGACAGAGATTACTGGAATTATAGATAGATGATTATTATTTATTATTATAATAATATTCGTAATATTATTATAGTAACACAGTAAATGTTGTTGTAACAAAATGATACAGTAAATATTATTGTAACACGGCAATCCCTTTGTCGTGACTGCAATGTTACTGGATTGAAGCGCTGTATGGTTCACTGATGACTCAAAACTTATGGAATAAATCAGTGTATCAGTACAGTCTCTTTACTTCCATGGTAACAGACAGCTTAGAGACTTAGTACTTCAAAAAAAAATTAACACGAACATTATTTGCTAACTGGTATCGCTATCCAGGTATACGATCCTCTTCACCTGAAGTATCAAACAAGTCCGGCTATGCCGCTGGTAGACTTTCGATCTTGTTCTCTTCTTCTCAGGAAATGCTTCTCCAAATATCCACACATGCACCCACTCATGTAACCACAGCACCGATGCTGGTAACCTACACCAAAGGCCTGTGAGGCCTGAGAACCAACACAAAGAGAAAAAACAAAACCCATAAGAATTACCCTTTAGAACCCTGTAGAAGTATCCTTTATAAGCCTGCAGAATGACTCTTTGGAACTTTAGAACTCTCGGGGATTAAACACAGTCTGGAGAGTTCAGAGGTGAGTGTGGGAGCTTGGGACATGAAAGGGGAAAGAAAAAATGTGGTTAAAAAAATATACTCTTTGGTGATCTTCACCCCCCCTCTTTACCATGTGACATTTATTGGCTTCATTGTCAACTGTGTTTGAAGATACTTGCGAGGGCAGCGCAGTGCAGGGTGTTGTTTGCTGTCTGAATGTAGAAAACACAATGAACTGATGCAGTCTGATTATCACCTTCCCGACTGCATTTTTATTTTGACATTGTTTCTTATTTGTGACATTTATTTAAGGACAGCTTCACAAAATCTTTGTTTTCTGCAGGAATGCTGAGTCTAAATTATCAGATGAATCTGTTGAGGAAGAGACGCCAACTGGTGAGTTTTGAGAGTTAATATTTTCACTTTTCCAATTTGTCGGTGGTGGCTGCTTGTTCCTCATGACAGTGACACAAACAACTTTCCTCTCATCACAGTAATCTTTCCCGTCCATGGTCCAAACTTTTTGTTTTGACCCTCCAGAAACGCCATGGCGGTGTTTCATCAGCTTAACTCGGTCACAGGTGTAACTGTAGTGCAGAGGCATCTGATGTGTAATAGTTGGCCAAGCTGAGCTGAGCATCACCTCAACCAATACAAAAAATACTGATTGGTAATATTGATGGAAAAGGAGGAAGGCAAGCATTAAAATGAACAGACAAGAATAGATGAGGAAGTTAAAAATGAAGAATAAACTTTTGAATGGTGTCCGTAAGAGGCAACCTCTGGATCGTAGATGGTACCAGATGATGTTGAGAGAGCAAATCTATTTCAATGAAAATGTAAAACGACATGATAAATGAGTTGGAGGAAAGAAGCAAGTAATAGGTTACGGTTGCGAAGGGTTAATGCGGTTCATAGAGATCATGGTCAGGAGGATGGATGACGGGAGATGGTGGATAAACTGGGTGTCCCATCTGCCCACATTTGGTGGTGAGTGTTAAAGGTCACATGGTGTCCTTCGCGAAGAGTACGCGAGCTATCTCTGGCACCCTGGACAAATTCCAAATTCTTGCCATGACCAGCAGAGGGCATCAGCGGTATATCCTTCTTCTCAGCCAATGATGCTTGCTACTCCACAGTCTTGTGCTAAATATGAACGTGGAAGAAGACTGCTTTGTCTGGTTCTAAAATATATATCCCTTCAATATCCATCTACAAACCTAAATTTTCCTTCTTCGTTGTTGTCCAACACTGTTT
Organism: Myxine glutinosa; assembly: GCF_964187855.1. NCBI lineage: Eukaryota > Metazoa > Chordata > Myxini > Myxiniformes > Myxinidae > Myxine > Myxine glutinosa. The sequence goes on along the minus strand of NC_136265.1, from coordinate 139,455,659 downwards.
CAGATGCGTCTGTGTGTGTTTTTTCTCCACCATTATTCGTTTATTCTTTTCCTGAAGAGAATCCCCCCCCCCCCCCCCCCCATTTATATGTTGTACTGTGTCCAACATGGCTGTACAGACGTAGCGAATTTACCTCTGATCTGTCCGGTCTGATTTACTTCTCATCCTGACCATGCACTGTCGAATAAAGAGCTAGTCTTGCTCGTAAGGCCCTGTGTTAGACTATATTTGGCTTTTTTGGTCCGACGAAGGGTTAATGCCAGAAATGTCAGCTTCTCCTCACTTCCAACTGTGGAAAGCATATCCTGATCAATGTACTTCCTGGTGATTCCATCCGTTTCATAAAATCAATTGGTGCTTCACAGGTTGTGTGTTTGGTCACAAATGTGTGGTCCCTCAGATGGACCTTGTGCTGGGTATTCTGTCTGGTAGCATTAGTTTGGAGACATTAAACATCTCTTGGTGTCTTTCATGAAGAGTTCTCAAGTCAACGCCGGCACCCTGAGCAAACTACAAATTTCTGACATTATCCACGACAATCATGTCAGGCCAAGCCAACCAGTTCCTGAAAGACTTGGGCCAATTCTGCATGTTCTCAGCCCTTGACCTCTTATGAGAGGATATGGTATGTGAACACCTGGCTGGCAAAGAAGAAGATGAAGACTAATTTGTGAAATTGATGTCTAATTTGAACAGTGCACACATGTCTGAACACGTGATATTCTGTCCATTGATCTTTTTCTGTCACAATATATGTTTTATGTTAATTTTGCCTCTTCTTTCCAGGAGCTTCTCTCCATCATGGTGAAGATGATGAGAGTGCTTGCAGTGATTACAGTACTTGCAATGATGAGAGTCCTTGCAGTGAATACAGTACTCACAGTGTTGTGGATGAAGAGTACGATGTGGGGCAGGTCGTGGTAAGCAAGACATTCGATTACCTTTTTGCAGTAATAGTTCGCTTTGCATCGGGGATGCGTTCTCAAAAGTGTGATGATTATCAAAACGTCCTCAATCAAAACAATTTTTTATGCTTCCATGGACTGTCCAAAGGTCAGAGGGCATGTCAGGTAAAAAGAATCTGTCACTGTTCTGACGTGTGAATCAGTGATGGGATTTTGCCTAAACTTGGTATTTGTGCACATTATGATGCAAAGATGAACTGATTATATTTTGGCATCAAATGTGAGAAGTGAGGTGATTTTGTGATTTTGGTGAGGTCAAAGGTCATGTTAGGTAAAAATGTGATACTTGAGAGCAGCAGAATAAATTTAAATCAAACTTGGTACAAGTATGTATTATGTTGCAATAATGTGTGTGGAGGCATCAGTCGAGTCATGACGTCGAAGAATGTCGTTCTAGTTGACATTAGCATTAACAAGACAAGCGTGGGACGCGTTCCTGACGTCGCCACTTCCTGGATTGTATTTCACTTTTTACCGGTGATATTCCTCTTATTTTGATTAATGACAGCTGTATTCAAGTGCACAAACATACAGTTGTTCTATCTACGATTTTGCAATCTCCCAATTTTGTACTTTGCGATGTATTATGGCGTTTCTATCAGTCTTGGCAGTTCTGAAAACGTTCGAGAATAAAAGGTATGGTTTATAAAGCGATCTAAGTGTGAGTTGAGGCGACGCAAGTTTGGTAGTGGTGTAATTACGTTACGACATAATTGGTGGTATTGCTATATTAATTTATTATACCAATTATTTCTTCCTTTTTTGTTCCCATGAGATATCTTACAGTCGTTGATGTGAGCTGCCTATCCTGGGTTTGAATCCCAACCCAGCTATGAACTGTCATTCCGGTGTTTCATTGGCCGTGTGATTCATCAATGTGTGGTGCCGTCCCTCGGATGGACGTAAAACTTTTCATCCTTATGCCGGAATTAGTTGGTGGACATTAAAGATCCCATGGTGTCCTTCACAAAGAGGAGGCAAACTATCGCTGGCACCCTAAGCACATTTCAAATTCGTGCCCGAGCTTCCTGAGCCGGAGTGGTGACATTACCAGCATTGTGGCCAAGCATCTGCTCTGACGAGGCTATGGAACATGAATATGATGATGCTGATAATTATCGAGTTGATGTGAAATAATCATTTAAACATGGCTTTGTTATTTCTGTTTTATTTCAGAAGCATTGTTGTGAAGCTCTGTTTGTGCTTTTGTTTTCAGTTCAGGATGTGGGAGGTTATCTACAAAATTGGAGAAGGAAGAACTGGATTTGTTTACAAAGCAAAGAATGTCAACTCAGAAGAAGAGGTACGAGCTTGTGGTATACGTACTCTGTCTTCATTTCACTTTTTGGGAGAGGGAACAGCACACGGGAGAGCGAGATAGAACACAGAACAGAACATGGTGGAAAACACAGATGGCAGTGTGGAGGGACATGACCGAGAGACACATGGAAGAAGGAAGGATGAGAGCTAAGGGATCAGGAAATTCTCCTGCATCTGAATGTGTCTTCTCTCTTTCTGATGAGATTAACAATGCTTTTTCTTTTGCACCTCAATGTTTTGTTCTTCTTCCAATTTCTACCACTCGATTAGATTCACTTGTGGTGTGTTGATGTAATCGTTTACCTCTTCCCCTTTTTATTTCCCGTCTGTGTGAAGTTGTTCCTTTCTCTCATTTAGCTCCAACGTTCACTTCAGTATAAACAGAAATAATAATTGTACATCACGACACACCAACATCATTTGTTCGACTCATTTTCCTGCATTGTAGCTGAGATTTTATAATACGATCTCTTGTCCCCTCTTTCAGGTTGCTTTGAAGAAGGCAAGATCTTTGAAATATTCAAGAGAAGTAAGTTTGTGTTTATGTGGAGATGGTGGTGTTTTAACTGCTGAAGTAAGAACACAGTTTAACCCCTGAACTGTCCTGGCAGAACTTTTGTCTGTGATACATCTTTGTCTCTTGGCCCCTGAGGCTGTGCGTCTCTGTGTGCGAGTTACAATCTTGTGGTTATTGTGATGATGTAACTTAACTTTTATCCAGCTTGTAGAAGGAATTTGTATGATTTTCTCTTTCTCTTTTCTCCTTCTTTTTTAATTTTTATATTTTTTTTGCAGCTCTGCCGTGAAGCTTCAATATTGAACGTGCTAAATCACCCAAACATTAGTAAGTGTGGATTTCACTCGAACTTAATGAAGTTTGAGTGTTATATTATCAAAAGTATAATGATATATATGCTTAGAATGGAATACACCTCTTTCTATCAACTTCATTGACTTCAAGAAGGAATTCGATCGTGTTCATCGAGCAAGCCTGTGGAAGATGCTGAGATCTTATAGAATTCCACAGAAGATGATCACTCCAATAAACATATTATCTGATCACTTCTATGAACTCCATATGCAAAATATTAATTTACATATAAATAGCCTCACAGCTGTAACTGCTGTTAAAGGTGTTTCCACCAAGTATTAGCTCAGGGGGGTGGACACTTATCCACATCTCAAGAGGGTGGTAGATGGGATGCAAGTTTCACCTCCCTCCGTGGGACGGCACAATTATTGAACCACCCTGCCTGTGAAACACCGGGATCATAGTTTATAGCTGGGCGGAGTTTCCAACTCGGCGAGACGGCCACGAGGCGAGTCTGCGTACATCGAGAGCTCCAGGCCATCGTGTCAGCCCCCTTTTGGATTGCTCCTTCTTAAATAAAAATATCGCGTGCACGCTGTCATATCCTGCGTTGTCGTGGCAACCTATCCAGGTTGATTCCTCCCACCACCTTCAGTGTTGTAGTCGAGTCCACCTGGTCTGATTCCAAATCTCAGTCTGAGTCCAAGCTGTCTGAGTCTAAGCAATTCCGAGTCCAAGTCCTGTTCTTTTTTTCTTGTGCTTTGGACCTGCCTATGGTTACTGAGGTCTCGGATGACAAATTTGGTGATGAGAAGCTCTGTTTCGATTTTCCAATCTTCAAACCGGAAGATGCACACTCGTGCCGGTAAAATTGTTCTGCTGTGTATTTCTTGGCACCCGGTGTGTACCCCGGTTTAGAATAGGAACACCGTATCCCTGCATGTCGTAAGAGGCGACTAAAAGGGTTGGCGTCAGGAAGGGCATCCGGCCATAAAAACATTGCCTCAAAAAGAGAACCATGACAATTACAACTACATATGGGCAAGGTAGAGCCCGAAGTACCCCTGGGGGACCCCACTCCCTGTCGTCAAAACTCAAGGTGGGGAACCCGATCGAAGCAAGGGTGGAAATCACTCCATTTATGACGACGAAATGTTCTGATGCCCGAGGTTTCTGAGGTTTGGGACATGGAATGTAGGGACAATGACAGGGAGATCAGGAGAAGTGGTGGAAGTATTGGTCAGAAGAAGAGTGGACATATGTTGTGTGCAGGAGACGAGATGGAAGGTAAGTGGTGTGACAATGGTGAAGGGTAGGCAGGGACAAAAATACAAGTTTGTGTGGCATGGGTGCCCAGAAGGTGTGAATGGTGTTGGTGTCCTGTTTTCTGAGGAGTTTGTAGACAGTGTGGTGAGTGTGACTAGAGTGAGTGATAGGTTGATGATGGTGAAAATGATGATTGGAAAGCTCTTGGTGAACGTCATCCCGGGATATGCTCCGCAGGCTGGTCGGAGCGATGAAGAGGACAAGTTCTGGTGTGCGATAGAGAAGCTGATGGAAAACGTGAAAGATAAGGAAGTTGTTGTGGTCGGAGGAGACCTTATTGGACATGTGGGAAGGAGTATGGACGGTTTTGAGGGAGTTCATGGGGGTTACAGATATGGTGTGAGAAATGGAGAAGGTGAAAGGATTTTGGAGTTTGCTGATGGAGCTGATTTGTTGATTTGTAATACTCAGTTCCAGAAAGAGGATAATAAGCTTGTTACATACACGTCAAGTGGCTCGACGACAACCGTTGACTACCTGATGGTGTGTAGGCGAGATAGGGGGCACCTCCGGGACACAAAGGTGATCCCGGAGGAGGAGGCTGTTTCACAGCACCACTTGGTTGTCTGCGACATAAGGGTGAAAGGTGTGAGGAGAGCTCGGCGGGTGAAGTACCAACTGAGAATGAAGGTGTGGAGGTTGAAACAGGTGACAGTGAGGGAAGCATTGAAAGAGAGGCTGAGTATGGTAGAGGATGATGTGGTTGAGCTTGAAAGTGGTTGGATGTCAATGAAAGATAGTCTGTTGGGAACTGTTGGTGAGGTATGTGGATGGACAAAAGGACCACTGAGGGACTCGGAAACATGGTGGTGGGATGATGAACTTGGAAAGAAGATTGATGAGAAGAGGAAGAAGTTCAAGGAGTGGCAGAAGGCGAAGGGTGTGGGGGCAGAAAAGGTAGAGCATGAAAGTTATAAGGCAGCCAAGAAGGCAGCAAAGAAAGAGATAGCAATGTCGCAGGAGGCATGAAGGAAAATGTTCGGAGAACGCTTGGATTTGGAAGAGGGTCAGAGAGCGGAATTCAGCATTGCAAAGCAGATAGCGAAAGAGAGGTGTGATGTGATGGGGGTGAGCTGCTTGAAGGATGAAGTGGGACAAATCTTTGTGGACCCAGATAGAATTAAAGGAAGATGGAAGAGATATATGGAAATACTGTTGAATGCAGAGAATGAATGCGATGGCAACATAGAGAGTAACCCAGTTTTAGGACCGGCAGAGAAGATAACCCGAGAAAGAAGTTGAGGAAGCGATAAAAGCAATGAAGAGAAGAAAAGCGGGAGGGCCGATGGGAATTGTGGGAGATATGTTGAAGGCAGCGGGAAATTGGGGCGTGAAGAGATTGACAGAGATCTGCAATCTGGTGGTGAAAGAAGGCCGCATTCCAGTGGATTGGGAACTGAGTACCCTCGTCCCTCCATTCAAGGGGAAAGGTGACCCTATGGACTATGGCTCGTATCGAGCGATAAAGTTATTGGAGCATGGAATGAAGGTATTGGAAAGGGTGTTGGAGAGGAGGATAAGGAAGAAAGTGAAGATTGACGAAATGCAGTTTGGATTTATGCCAGGAAGAGGCAAGACAGACGCGCTTTTTATTGTGAGGCAATTGCAGGAGAGGTACATGGAGAAGAGGAAGAAGTTGTTTCTTGGGTTTGTTGATCTGGAGAAAGCATTCGATCGGGTTCCACGTGAAGTAGTGACATGGGCATTGAGGAAGTTAGGAGTGGAGGAATGGTTGATCAGAGTAGTGATGGCAATGTACAAAAGAGCACGCACAGCTGTAAGGAGGAAGGACGGGAACAGTGGTGAGTTTGAGGTGAAGGTGGGAGTGCATCAGGGGTCGGTACCAAGTCCACTACTATTTGTAGCTGTGATGGAGGTGCTGGCTCGGAACGTAAAGGAGGGCTTACCGTGGGAGTTGTTGTATGCAGATGATCTGGTGTTTATTGCCGAAAGTATGGATGGACTGAAGGAGAAGATGAACAAGTGGAAGGAATGTATGGAGACAAAAAGTCTGAAGGTGAATATCGGAAAAACGAAGGTGATGGCAAGTGGTAAAGCATGTGGTGAGGTGGAAAGAACTGGGAAGTGGCCGTGTGCTGTGTGCAGGAAGGGTGTCGGAGTGAATTCCATTCAATGTACAATGTGCGCTGAGTGGGTTCATCAAAAATGTAGTTGTTTGAGAGGGTCATTAACCAGTGTGGCAGCTACATTCAAGTGTAAGGTGTGCACAGAGGGAGCTGCAGATGGAGGAAATGTTGAGTTGGATCTTGGAGACGGCGTGAAGCTAGAAGGTGTGAAAACATTTTGTTGCCTCGGAGACATGGTGAATGAGAAGGTGGATCAGACTCGGCAACGGTTGCTGGAGTGAGATGTGCATGGAAGAAGTTTTGGGAACTGAGTGGCGTGCTGACGAGGAGGGGAGTGTCGTTGAAGCTGAAGGGAAAGGTGTATGCTGCATGTGTGAGAAGTGTTATGATTTATGGGAGTGAGACATGGGTCGTGAACGTAGAGCAGGAACGAAGCCTGGAAAGGGTGGAAATGTGAATGGTTCGCTGGATGAGTGGAGTATCGTTGAGAGAGAGTAATACAAATGATGAATTGTGAAAGATGATGGGAATAGAGCCTGTGATGGATTCTGTGAAGAGAAACAGTTTGAGATGGTTTGGTCATGTGTTGATGAAGGATGAAAGTGACTGGTTGAAAAGAGTGATGGAAATGAATGTAGAAGGAAGAAGAGGACGGGGAAGACCGAGAAAGACTTGGTTAAAGATGGTCGAAGAAGAAATGCGGGCAAGGGGGTTAATAAGGGGAGATGCAGAAAATAGGGCAAAATGGAGAAGATTGTCATGGGGACCGCAAGGCGAACCCCCACTCTAGCAGGGAAAATGGCCTTAAAATGCATGTTGTTGTGTATTTCTTCGCACAAATGTCCCAGCTGAGGGATTTCATTTATTTTGCATCCTGCAAGTGCATCCTGCAAGTGCATGTGACCACTCGTTCTTCTCTGCAACATCACCTGCACTCCGTGGTGACATTAAAAATAGATTTTGATGCCAGGAAATTTCTGAAGCCGAAATGGGATGGTTCTTCTTTATCATCTGAAGAAAATTGAAAATTACTTGCAATAAAATGATCACCATTAAAATTCCTGTCTCATCGAAAGTTGAATAACTCGTTTTAGAAAATAAATATACATATTGAGATTGAAATGCAATTCTATTTACTTCAAAGGCCTCTAAAATTTACCTCAAATACCAAGAAGCACACTTGAGCCATTGAGTCTGGGTGCAGAACCTTGTACTTCACCGATAGCAGAGTAATGGATGAAAGAGGACGACGGTTGAAGGAATAATGAGCGAGAGAAGGGGGAAGAGGACACAGACGCTGAACAAGCCGAATAAGGATGGTTTTTAGCGAGGATGGGAATCGTTGTTGTTTCTTATACAGCCTGTGGCTGTTGGTTGCATCATCTTCCAGAAGTGAAGCTGTGCTGCTGATGCGGTGCCCCTGTTACCAGCAGGCCGGTACTCATTTCGCAACTACGGAAGGATAACAGGGTGAGTCAACCGTCCTGGTGGTATTTCAGGGGCATGATGTGCGCTCAATTTCAACACCAGGCTTCATGTGTTCCAATGATGGTGATTGATCATGTGTGAAAAGAACAACGAACTGCTGAGCGCAAGATGTAAAAGTAACAAAACAGGCACTCAAATTGTGTGGTGATGTGCCCACGATACGAACAAAAGTGGTCAACAACCGAAGAGAAAAAGAGTCGCTGGAAACCGGATCCTCTTGTCAGTTCTTTGCTTTTCACTTTCATTTGCTTTTGTTTAATTGATCATGAGACTCAAACACACTGAAAATCAAATGTTATCTGCCAACCGAATGTGAGTTGTGTGTTTGCCAAATGTCTTGTTGTCAGAATAATTATAATCAGCTCTTTGCCTGAACCTAAATCTGCTCGATACGAATTGTGATCCATACAAACACGACCCAGATAACTCCCCCCCCCCCCCTCCTCCACCTCCACCTGCTGTTCCCATTTGTATACTGGTCTCGACACTTCCTGCACTGACCTGTGCTTATTTAATCGATGTAGTTATGATTGGTGCAGTTCTGCCCAAATGTTTACAGACAAGATCATGAATGGTGATGGTGAAAGGAGGATGTTGAGGTGAAAAGAGGGTTTCTCATGCCATATTAACTTGTGCTCCACCATCTTGTTTCCTTTCAGTGAAGTTGATCGACATCCCAACGAAAGATCCATTCAATGAACGCATGGTCCTCGTTATGGAGTATGTAGAAGAAGGTGAGGATTTTGATGTCATTTTGCTGAAAATCCACTGTTTGTGTCTGTCAAGTCAAGTTTTACTTTGGCAGCTAAATGATTTAGTCATTAGAAAACATGAATTATGATGTTCTGATTGTTGGACCATCTCATTCAGTTCTGACAAATCTCAGTTTCACCGTCACTCCGGCACAATTGTCAAAAACAACCAACTGATCTATTTTCCTGGTCAGACACAGGAAGTGGTTCGGTTTCTTGACTTTATCGGCCTTACCATCAGCCATGATATGGATCACATATCAAAGCTGTCTTCCAAACTGAGCTGCGGTTTCCATCATTCCAAATAATTCCTTGAACTCACAGCCGACAAGGTGTCTGTGTTGGTCAATGGAGACGTCGTGAGAGCTTGTATTCCACAGGATCCAGTAAACCCGTTTGTGATTGTGCAACCTCTCATTTCGGGGAAGAGATGGCAGCATCACAAACTGATTTGGTTTCTGTTAAATAAGAAGCTCTCAACATTATTGTCATGTTATGTGATGAGGCTGAAACACATTGCCAGTTCCTCACGTGACAGACGGAGCGGCTCATCTCATTTATGCGGCCTGTCAAAAGATAGAGAGTCTTGGAAGATACTGATAAGTCTCCTGCTCCTTCACTACACAAGTTCCTCAGTAATCCCTTCCTGGTTAAACTCAAAGTGCACACTTTCCACACACACTTTATAGTTCCTCTTTTCTCCCATTTGTGTAACTGCCCTCTGGAAGCTGTTCAATCACATTCTCCCCTCCAAGACTTATTGCAGGTGGTGCACCAACATCTCATGTCACCCTCTATCCTTTCCTCAATATTTTGTCTTTGCCCATGAACCCTCTTATCATTCTATCCTTCACTTCCAGTGTCTTGTGCTAACCCCCTCCAACCCCTCCCCCACCCCCCCCCTCTCTCTCTCTCTCTCTCTCTCTCCCTCTCTCTCCCTCTCTCTCTCCCTCTCTCTCTCTCTCTCTCTCTCTCTCTCTCTACCTCTCTACCTCTCTACCTCTCTACCTCTCTACCTCTCTACCTCTCTACCTCTCTCTCGCTAGCTCTCTCTCTCTCTCTCTCTCTCTCTCTCTCTCTCTCTCTCTCTCTCTCTCTCTCTCTCTACCTCACCCACCCCTCTTCCTGTTCATTCATTCCCCTACTTGTATCCAGCTGTGGCCCTCCATCACCTTGCTCTTCAATGACCTTTGAGTTTGCAAGCAAATTTTTATCTTTATCATTTTGTGTTTATTTTATCAATGAAACATTCAAATCTTCAAAAACAAAAGAACTTTTCCTCTCCTCTTGTAAACTCAGAAATGCAAAATTCTTCACTCTGCAGACCTGGATAAAATCACAAACTGGTCAAACAAGTGGAACATGTCTTTCAATCCTGGCATATCTCACACTCTCACTTTCTCTCCAAAAATACCGCTACACAATCCTCCCATCTACTTGCTCAACAATCCTCTCAAATACGTTCTGTCACTCAAGCTTTTTTTTTTTCTTTTTTTTGGCAAAGTTTGAGTGTTTTCCCGTTCGTTTCTTTGTCAAATTTCCGCTGCATATTTTGTTGTGTATGTGTTATTGTGTGTTTCTATTTGGTTTTGGTTTTGTAGTTGTTGCAAATTTGTGTGTAATTAGTCGTTTCTTTGTCCGCGCCTCGTGCGGCCTGGTGTCTCATGCGGCCTCCTCGTCTCGACTTGTGCCCCGCCCCCTATATTCTCGTTTGTTCTTTCACCTCTGCTCCTGCTTTCTCAAATCCACGTTCTCACTTAGAGACTTTTCCCAGATTGTTTTCATGGTTTTGTTTAAATATTTATTTAAATATGTTTAAACCGCAACGGTGATCCCCCCCCCCCCCCCCCCGCCCCAGGATTTCCATGTTTTAAACGTTTCCCAGTGTCTACCCTGGATAAGAATAGGTATGCCGTATCCCTGCGTGTCGTAGGAGGCGACTAAGAGGGTTGGCATCAGGAAGGGCATCCGGCTATAAAAAACATTGCCTCAAAAAGAGAACCATGACAATTACAACTACATGTGGGCAGTGTACAGCCCAAAGTGGAGATCGGTTTCTGAGGTTTGGGACATGGAATGTAGGGACAATGACAGGGAGATCAGGAGAAGTGGTGGAAGTATTGGTCAGAAGAAGAGTGGACATATGTTGTGTGCAAGAGACGAGATGGAAGGGAAGTGGTGTGAGAATGGTGAAGGGTAGGCAGGGACAGAAATACAAGTTTGTGTGGCAAGGGTGCCTGGAGGGCGTGAATGGTGTTGGTGTCCTGTTTTCTGAGGAGTTTGTAGACAGTGGTGAGTGTGACTAGAGTGAGTGATAGGTTGATGATGGTGAAAATGATGATTGGAAAGCTCTTGGTGAACGTCATCTCGGGATATGCTCCGCAGGTTGGTCGGAGCGATGAAGAGAAGGATAAGTTCTGGTGTGCGATAGAGAAGCTGATGGAAAACGTGAAAGATGAGGAAGTTGTTGTGGTCGGAGGAGACCTAAATGGACATGTGGGAAGGAGTATGGATGGTTTTGACGGAGTTCATGGGGGTTACGGATATGGTGTGAGAAATGGAGAAGGTGAAAGGATTTTGGAGTTTGCTGATGGAGCTGATTTGTTGATTTGTAATACTCAGTTCCAGAAAGAGGATAATAAGCTTGTTACATCCACGTCAGGTGGGTCGACGACAACCGTTGACTACCTGATGGTGCGTAGGCGAGATAGGGGGCACCTCCGAGACACAAAGGTGATCCCGGGGGAGGAGGCTGTTTCACAGCACCACTTGGTTGTCTGCGACGTAAGGGTGAAAGGTGCGAGGAGAGCTCGGCGGGTGTAGTACCAACCGAGAATGAAGGTGTGGAGGTTGAAAGAGGGGACAGTAAGGGGGGCATTAAAAGAGAGGCTGAGTAGGGTCGAGGATGATGTGGTTGAGCTTTAAAGTGGTTGGATGGCAATGAAAGCTAGTCTGTTGGGAGCCGTTGGTGAGGTATGTGGATGGACAAAAGGACCACCGAGGCACTCGGAAACATGGTGGTGGGATGATGAAGTTGGAAAGAGGATTGACGAGAAGAGGAAGAAGTTCAAGGAGTGGCAGAAGGTGAAGGGTACGGGAGCAGAAACAGCAGAGCATGAAAGTTATAAGGCAGCCAGGAAGGCTGCAAAGAAAGAGGTAGCAAAGGCGCAGGAGGCATGTAGGAAAATGTTCGGAGAACGCTTGGATTCGGAAGAGGGTCAGAGAGCGGTATTTAGGATTGCAAAGCAGATAGCGAAAGAGAGGTGTGATGTGATGGGGGTGAGCTGCTTGAAGGATGAAGTGGGACAAATCGTTGACGACCCAGATGGAATTAAAGGAAGATGGAAAAGATATATGGAAATGCTGTTGAATACAGAGAATGAATGGGATGGCAACATAGAGAGTAACCCAGTTTTAGGACCGGCAGAGAAGATAACTGAGAAGGAAGTTGAGGAAGCGATAAAAGCAATGAGGGGTAGAAAAGCGCGAGGGCCAACGGGAGTTGTGGGAGATATGTTGAAGGCAGCAGGAAGTTGGGGTGTTAAGAGAATGACAGAGATCTGTAATCTGGTGGTGAAAGAAGGCCGCATTCCAGTGGATTGGGAACTGAGTACCCTCGTCCCTCTATACAAGGGGAAAGGTGACCCTCTGGAGTGTGGCTCGTACCGAGCGATAAAGTTATTGGAGCATGGAATGAAGGTATTGGAAAGGGTGTTGAAGAGGAGGATAAGGAAGAAAGTGAAGATCGACGAAATGCAGTTTGGATTTATGCCAGGAAGAGGAACGACAGACGCGCTTTTCATTGTGAGGCAGTTGCAGGAGAAGTACATGGAGAAGAGGAAGAAGTTGTTTCTTGGGTTTGTTGATCTGGCGAAAGCATTCGATCGGGTTCCACGCTAAGTATTGACATGGGCATTGAGGAAGTTAGGAGTGGAGGAATGGTTGATCAGAGTAGTGATGGCAATGTATAAAAGAGCGCGCACAGCTGTAAGGATGAAGGACGGGAACAGTGGTGAGTTTGAGGTGAAGGTGGGAGTGCATCAGGGGTCGGTACTAAGTCCACTACTATTTGTAGCTGTGATGGAGGTGCTGGCTCAGAACGTAAAGGAGGGTTTACCGTGGGAGTTGTTGTATGCAGATGATCTGGTGTTGATTGCGGAAAGTATGGATGGACTGAAGGAAAAGATGAACACGTGGAAGGAATGTCTGGAGACAAAAGGTCTGAAGGTGAATATCGGAAAGACGAAGGTGATGGCAAGTGGTAAAGCATGTGGTGAGGTGGAAAGAACTGGGAAGTGGCCCTGTGCTGTGTGTAGGAAGGGTGTCGGAGTGAACTCCATTCAGTGTACAATGTGCGCTGAGTGGGTTCATCAAAAATGTAGTGGTCTGAGAGGGTCATTAACCAGTGTGGCAGCTACATTCAAATGTAAGGTGTGCACAGAGGGAGCTGCAGATGGAGGAAATGTTGAGTTGGATCTTGGAGACGGTGTGAAGCTGGAAGGTGTGAAAACATTTTGTTACCTCGGAGACATGCTGAATGGAGAAGGTGGATCAGACTCGGCAACGGTTGCTCGAGTGAGATGTGCATGGAAGAAGTTTTAGGAATTGAGTGGCGTGCTGATGATGAGGGGAGTGTCGTTGAAGCTGAAGGGAAAGGTGTATGCTGCATGTGTGAGAAGTGTTATGATTTATGGGAGCGAGACATGGGTAATGAACGTAGAGCAGCAACGAAGGTTGGAAAGGGTGGAAATGCGAATGGTTCGACGGATGTGCGGAGTATCGTTGAGAGAGAGGAAGACAAATGATGAATTGCGAAAGATGATGGGAATAGAGCCTGTGATTGATGCTGTGAAGAGGAACAGGTTGAGATGGTTTGGTCATGTGTTGAGGAAGGATGAAAGTGACTGGTTGAGAAGAGTGATGGAAATGAATGTAGAAGGAAGTAGAAGACGGGGAAGACCGAGAAAGACTTGGCTAAAGATGGTGGAAGAAGAAATGCGGGCAAGGGGGTTAACAAGGAGAGATGCAGAAAATAGGGCAGAATGGAGAAGATTGTCATGGGGACCGCAAGGCCAACCCCCGCTCTAGCAGGGAAAATGGCCTTTTAAAATGCATGTTGTTTGTTGTACTCAAGCTTTTGGGTTTCACTATCTGCCAAGATCTTTTTTGGCAAAACCACATTTCCAAGCTGGTCTCTAAAGCCAGTCACCCACTGGGCATCCTCCGTCGTGAGAGGTCCTTTTTGGGCACCCCTGAGCTCCTCACCATGTACAAAGCTTTCATCCGCAGCTCAATCGAATACTGCTCTCCCCTCTGGCCTGTGCTCCTGCCTCACACCTATATCGGCTTCACGCTGTTGAATCCAAATGTTTCAGAATCATCGGTATCTCCAGTGATGAAGCTGATTCTGAGGGCCTATCACTCGCTCACCGCAGGCAGGTTGGTGGGCTTTCTGTCTTCTGTCAACTCCTCTCCGGCCTTGCTCACCCAGCTCTGTCTGTGCTCTGTCCCCCAAATATTCCTGTAGGAGGCACAAGATCTGCCAGCAACCCTCTTCTGGTGAAATGACCAAAATCAAGACTCTCTGCTCACCTTCACTCTTTCATTCCTCTTTTCTCTCACCTCTGGAATAATCTCCCACACTCAATTCAATCCCACTTATACCTCCAGGTCTTCAAAACAGGTGTTCACCACCATCTCTAATCTTACCCCATCCAAAACCTTGATCTTTTCTACCCCCAATAAAACACTCCAAATCTGACTCTTTGACTCTCTAACATATTTCCTGTAATTCCTAGTCGTGTTCATTTGCGTTATACACGATACCCTCACCCCTCTCCCCCCCCCCCCCCCCCCCATGACTCCCTCCTCCCCTAGTCCTCTCCCTTCCACAGATCTGCCGGCATCCCTGTTCTCTGCTGTTTTTGCGCTTGTGTGCTTCCCTCTCCCCCTCTTGTCTCCCGCTCCCTTCATTGTATGTTTTATGTGTCTGTGCATGTTTTCATGTTTAATGTGTTTGCTCTACACGAGCCTCGATTCTGTACACACACTTTTTTTTATCTCATTGTCTTGCCCTTGTATGTTTCTGTCTGCTGTGTGCAGGTTCACTCGCTTCCCAAGTTCATTTTCTGAGGACATGTACAGAAGGAACGTTGTGGTTTCCCATGAAACAGGTGAGCAGAAGCTGGTTACCATTTGGAGCAGAGGTTGGAGCAGAAGTTGGTAAAATACCCATTCCATTCCTCATTTCACCCTCATTGGGATGTTTATGTCGTGGTTTGAAATATGACAGAAATAATTGAACTCAAAATTGTAAAATCTGAACAACCACAATCTGTATCCATGCTTGAATATTTCATCTCTTCCTTCCTCTAGATGGCTGATGCTTTTGAGTACTTGCACGCCCAGAACATTGTGCACAGGGATATAAAGGTAACCAACTGCACCAGTGCAGACCGTGATACGTTCTGCCTGACACTGCAATGAAAACCATTTTTGGTGCAGCAAAGGAAGGAATGGGAGTGGGAAGTGGAGGGGGCAGGAAAGAACAAAATTCATATTGTTGGGTGAAACCTTCAATGGAGGGAAAGCGGGTGGGATCTGTCACATATGGACCCTTTTTGTGTTCATTATATAATGATTTGAACTTCAAATATAAATAGAAAGTAAGAAATCAAAATTATGTACCCATTTCAGCTCGGTTGTGGTCTGTGAAAAAGACAGCCACCCACTGTTGGAATTTGTGTTTAATTTTGATATCTATTCACGGTGGTCTAAGAATCCACTTACACACACTATGTTGTGGTCTCTTGTCCATAAATGCTGTTCTAGCTGAACCTTCTCCACCCTATTCAGATTATTACCTCATAAGAGGTCTAACACTCTGCTTCTCATGGGATTATCGACAAACTGGACCAGACTGCATCAGCCCACGGGTCCTAAAATTCTGCTCTGCCGCTCTATCTCACCCTCTCTCTGTTCTTTTCACCCTCTCTTTTGCTCAAGGTCATCTGCCAGCTTCTTGGAAATCAGCAAACATTAACGCTTTACACAAAAAGGTGCAAACACAGATCCTTGCAACTACAGAACAATCAGCCTGCTCCCAATTATCACCAAAGTCATGGAATCCATCATTGCTTCGGATATCAAATCCTTCCTCTTCTCCAATGGCTTGATCTCTGATCATCAATTTAGATTCAGACCAGGTCATTCTACTCTGGACATTTTGCTTCTGCTGTCTCAACAATGGATGGAGGTCCTCAATGCCAAACAGGAAATCAGAGCTGTCTCCCTTGACATATCACGTGCCTTCGATACGGTCTGGCACCCAACTCTGCTCACCAAACTCTCCTCCTATGTCATCCATGGAAATCTCCACTCATGGCTTGCGGACTTCCTCTTTGGTCGTAGGTAACGTGTGGCCCTGAAAGGATTTCTCTCATCTCCCCTTCCTGTTCTGGCTGGAGTTCCCCAAGGTAGTGTTCTGGGCCCTGTGCTGTTTCTGGTCTTCATGAATGATCTCTCCGACTCTCTGAAAAATCCTCTCTGTCTCTTTGCTGATGACTCAACCATCTGCCGCTTCATTCCTCATCCATCACATCGGCAGTCTGCAGCCTCCTCACTCTCTGCAGACCTGGACAAAATCACCGACTGGTCAAACAAGTGGAACATATCTTTCAATCCTGACAAATCTCACACTCTTACTATGTCTCTCCGAAAAGATCGACTGGAAAAACCTCCCATCTACTTTCTCAACAATCCTCTCCAAGAAGTTCTGTCACTCAAGCTTTTGGGTCTCACTGTCTGCCATGACCTTTCTCGGGAAAATTACATTTCCAAGCTGGCCTCCAAAGCCAGTCGCCGACTTCACCACATACAAGGCTTTCATCCGCAGCTCAATGGAATACTGTTCCCCTCTCTGGGCTCCTGCCTCACACCTTGCTCGGTTTCATGCTGTTGAAACCAAAGCTTTCAGAATCAATGGAATCTCCTGCGATGAAGCTAACTCCAAGGGCCTTTCACTCACTCACCGCAGGCAGGTTGGTGGTCTTTGTCTTCTACCGACTCCTCTCCGGCCTTGCTCCCCCAGCTCTCTCTGTGCTCTGTCCCCCTAATATTCCTACAGGTCGCACAAGATCTGCCATCAAACCTCTAATGGTTAAACTGCCAAAATCTGGGCTCTCTGCTCACCTTCACTCTTTCATTCCCCTTTTCTCCCGCCTCTGGAACAAACTCCCCCACTCCCTTCAATCCCATTCCTCCCTTCAGGTCTTTAAAACAGCTGTTCACCACCATCTCTTATCTTCCCCCATCCAAAACCTTGATCTTTTCTACCCCCGCTAATTAACCCCAGATACACTTTTTTTAAATTCCAAATTCTTTCCTGGAAGTCCTTGCAGTGTTCATATGTCTTCTACCTCTCCCACCTTCCCTCAAGCCCGCTCCCTCCCACATTTCTCTCGACGTCCCTGCTCTCAAATGTTGTGTTTGTGTCCTTCCCCCTCTCTCCCCATCTTGTCTACCGCTCCCCTTATTTTGTGTTTTATGGGTTGGTTTGACTTTTTGTGTGATTAATGTTCGCTCTTTCACGAGCCTCGATCTTGTATACAAAAACAAACAAACAAACAAAAACAAACTCCATTAAAAAGCAATCATCGACCTGATCATGAAATTCCCCCTCTGCCCTTTCCCTGTTTCTGAACCCAGTCTGTCCCTGTCAAATTAATATCACCCACAATCAGCACTCTTCCCTCACCACAATACTGTTATGAATTTTGTTGTCGGCATATATAGATTTCGGTAGATCTGCATAGGTATCATGCTTCGTCTGTCATGCTGGAGAATCTCGATGTAATTTCTGTGTTTAGGCGGTTTGTCGGATTAAGTGTGTACCTGTGATCATACGAGGATGATCCAGTGATAGGTAGAATAAGGACTAAGCTAATTCCCCTGTGTGTCAGACCTGGTGATCATCGCTGTGTCCCTTATGGCAATGCACTCTTAGACATTAGATAGCCCCATTAGTGCGCACATTAATTAATTCCCCGCCGCCATAAGGACTGACCGGAAAGACAAGCAGGAAGTGGTCGCGTACCACGGCGCAATGGCAGGCAGACATCGTGCAAGGCAGTCAATAGCCACACTCAGAAGGACTCTTGATTGACAGGAGGGGGAGGGGCGAACGACACCAAGAGCACCGATTGGAGAGAAAAGAAGGACTTGTGATTGGCCACTGACCAATGGCATGGGAGCAGGTTGCCAAGCGCTCAGCCAATGTGAGGCGACCACCTCGATCGGAAGCTTCGAGAAGAGAGCTGACGTCAGAGACGATCGGTTAAAAACAACTGGGAAGCTGACATTTTTCTCTCTCTTGTTCTGGGTGTGAAAGCAAGTGGTCAGAGATCAACATTTGAGCTCTTCCCCTGGCCCTTTTGCTCTGGACTGTCCGATTGAGCTCTTCCCTTTCTCCTTCTCGTGTTGGCTGTCTTCCTGTTGGACCTCCCTTCTGCCCTTGCTTTTCGTTCCCGTTTTGGAATTTCGCTTCGAAAGACGTTGGAGTGCCGACGTTTCTCTTCCCCTGCGTTCACATGCGAACGGCGAGCGTACGAGCTGCAGCAGCCGGGAGACCATTGCACGCTTGCTCACTTGGCGTTAGAGGCCTGGTGAACCAGGGGTGGGGGGAGGGGGTGGAACACCAGCAGATGGGACCGAGCGTTTTGCGCTGACCAGAGCCGCGTCGGACGGAGCCTGATCGACCGACGCTGCAGACAGATAAGACGCACCACAGAACACAACATGACGATTCTTTTATTTGAATATTCCTTCATCCGTATATTTGAAGTGAGGTGTGAGGACGTCCCGATTTAGAACATTTATCTTTCGTTGCGTTTCATTGTTCTCGGTTCCGTTTGATAAATATTTCCCTTTGTACCATAAATTCCGTGTTCGTTCATGAGTTAATTTCCACAGGGAGAAGACTTGGGACCATGAAGGTAAGCGGCATAATCCTCCAATGCCCTTCTCGTTTATGATCCGCCATCAATTGGGAAACACTTCGTTAAGCTTGATTATCCATCTGTGGCATACCCTCGGTGTTAACTGAGCGAGCCACATGGCAATACATTTTGAATTCTTCATGAACCTTTCAATATTACTCTTCCGTCACACCAGGAGCCTGATTATACATGACTAACAACTCTACCATCCCTAATCTCGATCCACACAGAACACTCTTCATTAATTCCCTGCTTCAGTTTGCCCTTTTCTCTTGATGTAATATTGTTCCTTACCGAGATTGCGAAACTTCTTCTGAGTTTCTCTTTCCTTTCACACCTCCACATCTTGTGTCCTTTGATTCCTGTCATTCAGCTCAACAAAGTCTCACTTCCTGTGACTTTGTACTCCTCATTTGTATATCGTTTGTAAACCTCACTTTCTAGACTCGCTTCATCCGCCTCCATATTATGCAAACTCGTGACTGAAATTGATAGATGTTTTTTTTAAACTTTTCTCTTTCTGGAAAAATTTTTCCTGCCTTCCCTTCACATTCAGATTTACATCTTTCCTTCAATATAATTTATCACCAAAGGTTAAATGTTTTTTTAACATATTGATTTCTGTTTATTCTCCAGCTACAAAACGTGCTTTATAGCTCTCAGTGGCATGTCAAGGTCATTGACTTCGACACGGCCACACCTTTCATACATGGTAAAAAATTGTACGAATTCTGTGGCACACCTGGCTATATGGCACCAGAGATCACAGAGCATGGCTACGAAGGTCCCCCAGTCGATGTGTGGGCACTTGGCATCCTGTTCACCAACCTATTTGATGGACTTCAATTTGATGGACATAATATTATTGAAGTGAGTATTGTTACCTCCACCACCAAAGGTGGATGGAGGTTATGTTTTCACCGCTGTCTATCTGTCTGTTTGTTTGTTTGTGAACAAAAAATCTCAAAAAGTTGTGGACGGATTCGGACGAAATTTGGCAGAGATGTTGACTTTGTGACAAGGACGAAATGATGAGATTTTGGTGAAGGTCCAGATTCGGATCCGGCAAGTATAATTTTTTCAGCGATTCTTCACCATTGGGAGATATTTGATTTGATTGATTTGATTGATTTGATTTGATTTGATTGATTGATTTGATTTGATTTGATTTGACCAAAAACTATATGCAGCAGAATATCTCAAAAAAGTTGTGGACGGATTCGGACGAAATTTGGCAGAGATGTTGACTTTGTGACAAGGACGAAATGATGAGATTTTGGTGAAGGTCCAGATTCGGATCCGGCAAGTATAATTTTTTCAGCGATTCTTCACCATTGGGAGATATTTGATTTGATTGATTTGATTGATTTGATTTGATTTGATTGATTGATTTGATTTGATTTGATTTGACCAAAAACTATATGCAGCAGAATATCTCAAAAAAGTTTTTGACGGATGATTTTGATTAAATGTGATTCTGTATTGTGATTTTCTGGTCTAATCTGGGATACAAAACGTTTGTATCCCACATTGTATCCCAGATGTATCCCAGATGTATCCCAGAGAAAAAAAAAAAAAACACATTTCCTTCTCTGTTCTCATTCGTTTATTCATTCTTATTCGTTCGTTCGTTCTTCGACCACGTGTTTCTCCCCCATTTCCCCAGATTGTTTTCACTCATCAACCTTCAATGTTTACACTTTCCCCTCAAGTTATGTATTCCGTCATATTTTATAACACCTTTTTCTTCTTCTTCTTTAAAAGGCTGCTTTCGACTTGCTCACCAAATCAATTCATCCCAAAAAAAATATCCATCTCCTATAGTGCCTTTTTTCTACATTCCCTAAACTCTCCTGCACTCCATCTTCCATCCAGCGTCCTTAAACGTATTTTTAACTCGAAGGTCACAAGAAACTCATTTTGCAATAAATGTTCGTTTCCCATAAATCGTACACTTTCAAAAATCCAATCTCACCCCTCCCCTCCAAATCTTCCCCATAACTCCTCCCCTCCAAATCTTCCCCATCACCCCTCCCCTCCAAATCTTCCCCATCACCCATCCCTTTCAAATCTCCCCCCTTGCCCCCTCCCTCCTAAACTACCCCCTCACCCCTCCCCACCAAGGCGCCCCCTCGCCCCTCCCCTCCTAGACTCCTGCCTCACCCCTCCCCTCCAAATCTCCCCCATATCCCATCCCTTTCAAATCCCTCCCCTTGTCCCTTCCCTCCCAAACTCCCCCCTCACCCCTCCCCTTCAAATCTCCCCACCCTCATTGCTTCTCAATTTCCCCCCTCTCACTCCCCCTCTTCAAAGCATCCTCCCCGCTTCTTCCCCTTTCAAACTCTCACCTCCATCTCCCCCAACCTTCTGCCTCGCTCTTCCCCCTCCTCAAATAACACCTCATTGTGGCTCACCCAATCACCATCAAACCTTTTGTCCGCCCCATCCTTCCCTTTCTCCGAGCTATTCTGAAATCTCTGACACACCTTCAACAGCTCTCCCTACCTCTTCCACCTCTTCCACATCTTACCCTACCCCTCCTCCCCCCTGTTCTGTATCTGATGCTCCCCCTTCCTCTTCATTAACGGTATGGACCTCAAACATCCGGGGCCTTCGTTCAAACTTAACTGATCTCTCCATACAGGTTGCTTCTGTCAAACCAGACGTGATCTGCTTAACAGAAACTTTCCTCCTTTATGATGTCTCTGATTCCATAGTATCTCTCCCGGGCTACTCCCTCCTCCGGTATGATAGACCTGAGCCTCGTCCTGGAGGCGGGGTTGCTATCTTTATCAAAAACTCTCTTCCTCACTCGCCCTGCACTGCACTCTCTCCACCTCACCCCCAGGAATACCTCTGGCTACGGCTTCCCCTTCGCTCCCACCTCTTGTTCATATGTGTGTTGTACCGTCCACCAAACAGTGATGACTCCATCTACATCTCGCTGTCTGATGATATGGACCAACTTCTATCTACTCATCCCAACTCTCTCTTCCTCATATGTGGTGATTTCAACTGTCATCATGCCAGTTGGCTGGGTGTGGGTACCTCTCTCACCAGCCATGGCTC
The DNA here is from genome assembly GCF_964187855.1 of Myxine glutinosa. Classification (NCBI taxonomy): domain Eukaryota; kingdom Metazoa; phylum Chordata; class Myxini; order Myxiniformes; family Myxinidae; genus Myxine; species Myxine glutinosa. Next base: position 139,433,846 of record NC_136265.1, on the reverse strand, counting down.
CTCAGCAAAGGACTTCTGCGACTCACTGGGACTGACACAATCTGTCAATTTCCCGACCCGGATCTCAGTCAACGGAACATCTTCTCTTCTGGACTTGGTTATGACTAACTTCCCTGAAAATGTCTGCTGCTCTTCTTCTGCTCCGATCGGATCATCTGATCATGTCCTTGTTAAAGTGGACATCTCTCTGACCATCCTCAGGGAGCCTGCTCAGCGTCGACGAGTCTGGCATTTCACTCAGGCCAACTGGCACGGTCTTCAAGCAGCCATCAATCATCTGGACTGGTCTCCCATCTCTACCACCTCTGACATCAACTCATCCTGGGAATTCTTCCAAAGTAAATTGCTCTCTCTCATGCACAGATTTGTCCCATCTCGTCTTCAGTTGTCATACCCTTCCTCCCGTCCATGGTACACGGAATCTTGTGGTGAGGCTGTTGCCCAGAAACAACTTGCCTTCGTCTCCTGGAAAGCAAATCCAACGGAAGGAAATCTCATTTCCTTTCACAAAGCCCGAAACAAGTGTGTGTCCACCCTCAGGAGAGCCAGGAAACAATATCTCTCCGTTCTCAAGACCGAACTCTCTTATCTGTCTCCCTCTTCCAAATCCTGGTGGCGTCTGGTCAAATCCGTTTCTGGTGTTTGTTCCCCCTCCATCCCCTCCCTTACCTCAAACGGCTACACAGCTGACTCCGCACGTGAAAAAGCTGAATGCCTCAACTCTGTGTTTGCCTCTAAATCTTGTGTCCCAAACCCATCCCTCTCTGTACCCACCATACCCAGTCGTACCCTGCTGCTCCTGGACTCCGTGTCCTTTCCTCCTGACAAGGTGGAAAAGTTTCTGTCAACCCTCGACTCTGATTCTGCAACTGGACCCGACGGCATCAGCCCACGGGTCCTAAAATCCTGCTCTGCTGCTCTATCTCACCCTCTCTCTGTTCTCTTCACCCTCTCTTTTGCTCAAGGTCAACTGCCATCTGCTTGGAAATCAGCCAACATCACCGCTTTGCACAAAAAAGGTGCAAAAACAGATCCTAGCAACTACAGACCAATCAGCCTTCTCCCAATTATCAGCAAAGTCATGGAATCCATCATTGCTTCTGATATGAAATCTTTCCTCTTCTCCAATGGCTTGATCTCTGATCATCAATTTGGTTTCAGACCAGGTCATTCTACTCTGGACATGCTGCTTCTGCTGTCTCAACAATGGATGGAGGTCCTCAATGCCAAACAGGAAATTAGAGCTGTCTCCCTCGACATATCACGTGCCTTCGACACGGTCTGGCACCCCGCTCTGCTCACCAAACTCTCCTCCTTTGGTATCCATGGAAATCTCCACGCATGGCTGGCGGACTTCCTCTCTAGTCGTCGTCAACGTGTGGCCCTGAATGGGTTTCTCTCATCTCCTCTTCCTGTTCAGGCTGGAGTTCCCCAAGGCAGTGTTCTGGGCCCCGTGCTTTTTCTGGTCTTCATCAATGATCTCTCTGACTCTCTCGAAAATCCTCTCTATCTCTTTGCTGATGACTCCACTCTCTGCCGCTCCATTCCTCTTCCCTCAGATCGGCAGTCTGCTGCCTCCTCACTCTCTGAAGACCTGGACAAAATCACAGACTGGTCAAACAAGTGGAACATGTCTTTCAATCCTGACAAATCTCACACTCTTACTATGTCTCTCCGAAAAGATCGACTGGACAACCCTCCCATCTACTTTCTCAACAATCCTCTCCAAGAAGTTCTGTCGCTCAAGATTTTGGGTCTCACTATCTGCCATGATCTTTCTTGGGAAAACCACATTTCCAAGCTGGCCTCCAAAGCCAGTCGCCGACTGGGCATCCTCCGTCGTGCGAAGTCCTTCCTCGGCACACCTGAGCTCCTCACCACATACAAGGCTTTCATCCGCAGCTCAATGGAATACTGTTCTCCCCTATGGGCTGGTGCTCCTGCCTCACACCTAGCTCGGCTTCACGCTGTTGAAACCAAAGCTTTCAGAATTATTGGAATCTCCCGCGATGAAGCTATCTCTGAGGGCCTTTCACTCACTCACCGCAGGCAGGTAGGTGGTCTTTCTGTCTTCTACCGACTCCTCTCCGGCCTTGCACCCCCAGCTCTCTCTGTGCTCTGTCCCCCAAATATTCCTACAGGTCGCACAAGATCTGCCAGCAACCCTCTGATGGTTAAACTGCCGAAATCTCGGCTCTCCGCTCACCTTCACTCTTTCATTCCTCTTTTCTCCCGCCTCTGGAACAAACTCCCTCACTCCCTTCAATCCCACTCCTCCCTCCAGGTCTTTAAAACAGCTGTTCACCACCATCTCTTATCTTCCCCCATCCAAAACCTTGATCTTTTCTACCCCCGCTAATTCACCCCAGATCCACCTTGTTTGAAATTCCAACTTCTTTCCTGGAAGTCCTGGCAGTGTCCATATGTTTTATACCTCTCCCACTGCCCCCTTCCCACGCCCCCCCCCCCAAAGCCCTCACCCTCTCTCAGATCTCTCGATGTCTCCATGTCTCTCGGTCCCTGCTCTCAAATGTTGTGTTTGTGTCCTTCCCCCTCTCTCCCCATCTTGTCTACTGCTCCCTATGTTATGTTTTATGTGTCGGTTTGTCTTTCTGTGTGATTAATGTTCGCTCTTTCACGAGCCTCGATCTTGTATACAAAAAAAAAAAAAAAACGTAAACTGTTCACCTGGCGGTGGTATGCTCTCTACTGAGTGCCATTCTAGTTTATATTGGTGTTATGATTATGAATGTGGTGTGAAAGGAAATGCTGATGCTGAGAGTGTGTTGCGCGAAGGGAGTCTTGAGTATTTCACACACAGTGTCTTGACAAGGTATTGTCGTGTCGACCCTGTCGTGACCACCTCAGGGTGACAGATGGCCAAAAACAAGTTTCACACTCTGAGGCGTGGACTCCAATTTCTGGCGGAATTGTCTTTGGCACTCGTCGGAAAGCCTTGAGGTCTTATCTGATCGGAAACACACGTGGTTATCCGATTCCACAGACACAGAGAATAAAATGTGCAAAGAAATTTATTTACATTAATAATGAACAAAGGAAAACATGAGGTAACTCATAAAACTAAACGAGATGTCTCCACACTCTGATGCACACGACGAACAATGGGGAATAAAAAAGTAAAGAAAATACATGTTTTATTGTCGGCCGAACTCAGCTCTATGTCCAAACGATGGTGTCGAATTCCAATCGGGGTTCACAGCGACCCAAAGCCATGCACAGGGAGGTACCCAAGATGGCGCGTATCACCTCAGCCCTTTTTCTCCTTCCTCAGCCGTTCCAAGCTCCAGCTGTTTTGAAACCAGCGTCTCAGCACACGACGTATCAAACGCAAACGTTTTCGACCCACAAATCACTCCAACCACGAGCGAAAGCGACCTCCGTGGCCCATTCAGCAGGAGAGAAGCAAGAATGCGACCGCTCACTGCCCAGCACCGCGAAGACGACAAGATGGCCAGTCTCTCTTTCAAGGTTTGTTGCGCGTCTCCCTGACATCACCCTCTGCCAGACGCATGCCCCGTCGCAAAGCTTGGGGCATGGCCTCTGGTATGTTTAGGGTCATTGTCAAGTTGCAAGGTCCACCTTCGGTTGAGCTTCAACTTTCCGACAGATGGACTCACATTATCCTCAAGCACCCTCTGGTACAATGAAGAATTAATAGTGGATTCTATGTTGGTAAGCTGCCCAGGCCCTGATGCAGCAAAGCTGCCCCTAACCATAATATTTCCACCACCATGCTTTCCAGTTGGTATTAGGTTCTTGTGGTCAAATGCTGTCTTTGGTTTTTGCCAAACATGTCTTCTGGTACTGTGGCCAAATAGCTCTGCCTTTGACTCATTTGTCCAGAGCACATTGTTCCAGAAGTGCTGGTCTTTGCCTCGGTGTTCATTGGCAAACTTTGGTCTTGCCCTGATGTTCTTTCTGGACAGCAAAGGTTTCCTCCTGGGACACCTCCAATGCAGATCAAATTTGTGCAGCCTCTTTCTAATGGTAGACTCGTGCACTTTGACATCAACAGTGGCAAGAGCTACCTTTAGGTCCCGTGATGACATTCTGGGGTTCTTCGAGACTTCTTTCAGCATCTTGCGGTCTGCTCTCGGGCTGAACTTGCTCGAGCGGCCTGGCCTGAACAAGTTGGTATTTGTTTGGAATCTTCTCCACTTGTAGATGATCTTCTGGACAGTCGAATGATTGATTTCAAATTTTTTGTAGATCTTTTTAAATCCCTTCCCAGACTCGTGGGCATCTATAACCTTCTTTCTGAAGGCCTCCGAGAGCTCTTTTGATCTGGGCATGGTGATGCCGCACACTTCAACAACAAAGAGCAAACCAAACGAAATGTCTGAGGTTTAAATAAGACAGGTTCCTCCAAGATTCTCTCCAACGATGTTCTAATCATTTGCACCTGAGCTGGTGCACATGATTCTAATTTTAGGTATTCGTCAGGGCCCTTAGGGATATTTTGGGGCCGTTTGGTTCAAATTCTTCCAAAAGCACCAAATTTGGCCCAGATGTTTCCCATGCCATACTCTTTCGATTTTTGACGGGCGCCAAGACGGGTGCCCCCCCACCCCCGGGGGCCCCATATTGGCGAAATACTAAATGGCCGCCACCCGGATTAGAGGAAAATCGGTTAAATAACCAAAAGGGTTGGAATCATGTATGATACCACTTTTCAGGGGTTTTCGAGGTCGAGGAATCCAATTATGATATTATTTTGATGATTCGAGGTCAAGGTCAACCCTCAAGGTCATCTTAAAGGTCATTTTTGAGTCAAACATGTCGTTTTTTGAGTTTTTTGTCAAGATTTACGCGAGGTTCACCATTTTATGTTTCTGGGTTGGGTAATCGAACTCTGACCTTATTTTTGACAATTAGAGGAAATATTTACATGTCTATTTCCTAATTTTCAGGCATATGCAGTTCATCAGTCTAATTACGAAGGTACGGATTTTGATGTTTTATGAACTGTATGCCATATCCTTGTGTTTAATTTTTGTGCGATCATGATCCGGGTTCATGTATACATGATTGTATACATGTCATAAATATGACGTCATAGGTCATGTGACCTGGCGGCCATATTGGATTTTATGAAAACCTTACAAATGGGTCCCTGCCTTCATTTTTCGATCGATTCATTTTGAACTTTGACCACTTATAGTCCACCATGTGATTGGATGCATATCCTAATTATGACGTCATAGGTCAGGTGACATGGCCGGAAGGACCAGTATGGTCCCCGGATCATACCGCCCTTGGCGCCCGTCAAAAATCGAAAGAGTATGGCATGGGCAACATCTGCGCCAAATTTGATGCTTTTGGAAGAATTTGAACCAAAATATCCCTCAGGGCCCTGACTATATTTGAAGTGGTGATAAATGTCAGGGTGTACTTACTTTTTCCACATGCAAAATTTGCATTTATGTCTATTTAAATTATACAATGGATGACAAAATGTAAATGTTTCATGATATTTGTTATATTATATCACCTTTATCTATCGATATTGTTGAAATGATCAAATAGCTGTATGTTGAAATATGTTGAAATATGTTGAAAAAGTCAAAACTTTACATGGGGTGTACTTTCTTTTTCAAGTGACTGTACAATGTACCCCAGACATTTGGCCTACTTCGATACAGAGGTGGTTCTACACGACATTCGGAGCACGCTAGCCGACACAATTTAGATATCAAATAAGGTGTGTCATGCCGACATCCACATAAGTAACACAGCCTCTGCCCCCCCCCCCCCACCCCCTCCAGGAACTGTAGCTCCTGCAAGGTTCAATGCAGGCGTTACTGTTCCAGCCTTAACACTTACCGATTCACACTTTATTAGCCAATGAAATAAATTAGGAGGAGCTGTGGGAAACGAGCCGTAGCTGACTTACCTGTACTCCTTATCGCTCTACACCCCTTCACAACCATTCAAATATTTTCACTGTTGAGTCCTCGCTCCTAACTCTTGGGCAGGAAGAAAAATGTCACCACACAAAACCACTCTTTCTTGAACACACACCTTAATCAAAAACCATGAACATTTGTACAACCCCTGTATCTCTCCAAAGACCACGTTCCATGGTGGATGCCACATTGCCCAACATTACTTACGGAGCCATCCCAATGTACGCAAATTTCCACGGGCCCTGTCCTGGTAGTACAGGTGAGTGACATGACGCGGTGGATCTTCCCCCATTCACTCACATAAACCCACGATAATCAATCATACACATTTCAATAATCACAACACTTCTTCCAACCCCCCTGAAAGACCATGGCTTCCGTGTCATTACCCACGAGTGTGAACCTCAATTACATTGTGGGGAGTCAACGTACACGCAATATGGTGGGGGAACTTCAGGCTTTGGTGCCCGCAGTCCAAACGGCATACATTTTGGCTGACTTCTTCACCCCCTCCCCCCCTTTCAACTCTCGGCCCCTTCAGCCAAACAGCTCCTTATCTGTCGTCCTGTCAGGGAGGGTATCCACACCAGGCAGGGAGGGTATCCCTTGGCCTCAGGCTCTCATAGCCTCTGGGTCGCCAGGGGTCTCAATACCCGCTGGTGGCCCAACCAGACCACCGTCCGACGGGTTTCCGATTAACGACACCACCGGCTGCCAGGGACAAATTACCTCGGAGTGGGGGGGGGGGAGGGGCAGGGGGCGCAGTCACCGCTCCTCTGGAGCTTGATCCATTCCAATGGACACACATACCTTCCCCACCCACAAAATCCAAAATGACATTCATTCCCCTGCTGCCATTCAATTCTCAACACGGTCATGCAATAAAGATGTTGGTATTTGTTGGTGCACTGCCTTGGCCTGCTTACATGTTGTATTTCCCACATTCTCTCTTCCAAACACAATTCAATTTCCATTCTCACGACAACACAAAAACACCAAAACGTTTACGCGCACACAATTGCCACCCAAAAGACACTTTGTGGTGCTCAAACCGATTCCCCACCGACCATGTTGTCACTCTCGTCCTCCCCATTCCAAATGACTCATTTTCCAATTTGTGAGGAAGCACCAAACACTTGGGACAGTAAATATCAAGGCCTTGCCTCAAGTGCAGGTAGTCACAGGTTGGTCGGGTCCAAGAGTGCCATCCACCCTGCCGTATTCCCAAATTTACCCATGGGGCCAACCAATTTCCTAAAAATTTCCTTTTATCCGACTGTACTGGCAAGCATGTGGACCCCCCTTCTCCTGTGACCTTTATTACACGACTAAACTTGGCTACGACAGCTCTGCCCCTCCACCGTGCGAGGGCTATCGGGATAACTTGAACAACCGGACCGCCAACATGGCCCACGAGTGTCCACAAGGGCGTGACCCACCATCCATCCTTCAGCCCCCTGTGAGGACCACGGCTCCACTAGCACAAGCTGGCCAACACGTGGTGAGCACCTGCAAGTTCCACCATTACCAAGGCCTCAGACCTGAGGAGCACTGTCGTAGTGCGTGGCATCCCCATCATGTCCCCTGCACCTCCTCTCAGTCCCCAGTTCGACCAAATGTGCAGCCCCGAGTGCCCAACCACATTTGACCTCGCCAAAGGTCTAGTTGACAGTCGTGTTCAACCAAGAAACTCAATTCCAGAAGACATGGTCGCACACCTCGGCCACCCATACCACCACATTGACCTCCAGACTGCCTAACTCTATCCTCACAACACCGCATCCCAATATTGGCGCCGTCACCACCATAGCCATTTGAAGGCTGTGTCCTGATTACCTATCAATTTTTTCCAGCCTCCAACACTTTGGTCTAACGAGGATTAATTTAGATCATTATTAGGTCAACATAACCCTGGATGGGTTACCCTGGATAAGAATAGGTACACCGTATCCCTGCGTGTCGTAAAAGACGACTAAGAGGGTTGGCGTCAGGAAGGGCATCCGGCCATAAAAACATTGCCTCAAAAAGAGAACCATGACAATTACAACTACATATGGGCAGGGTACAGCCCGAAGTGGAGATCGGTTTCTGAGGTTTGGGACATGGAATGTAGGGACAATGACAGGGAGATCAGGAGAAGTGGTGGAAGTATTGGTCAGAAGAAGAGTAGACATATGTTGTGTGCAAGAGAGGAGATGGAAGGGAAGTGGTGTGAGAATGGTGAAGGGTAGGCAGGGACAGAAATACAAGTTTGTGTGGCAAGGGTGCCCGGAGGGCGTGAATGGTGTTGGTGTCCTGTTTTCTGAGGAGTTTGTAGACAGTGTGGTGAGTGTGACTAGAGTGAGTGATAGGTTGATGATGGTGAAAATGATGATTGGAAAGCCCTTGGTGAACGTCATCTCGGGATATGCTCCGCAGGTTGGTCGAAGCGATGAGGAAAAGGACAAGTTCTGGTGTGCGTTAGAGAAGCTGATGGAAAACGTGAAAGATGAGGAAGTTGTTGTGGTAGGAGGAGACCTAAATGGACATGTGGGAAGGAGTATTGATGGTTTTGAGGGAGTTCATGGGGGTTACGGATATGGTGTGAGAAATGGAGAAGGTGAAAGGATTTTGGAGTTTGCTGATGGAGCTGATTTGTTGATTTGTAATACTCAGTTCCAGAAAGAGGATAATAAGCTTGTTACATACACGTCAGGTGGGTCGACGACAACCGTTGACGACCTGATGGTGCGTAGGCGAGATAGGGGGCACCTCCGGGACACAAAGGTGATCCCGGGGGAGGAGGCTGTTTCACAGCACCACTTGGTTGTCTGCGACGTAAGGGTGAAAGGTGTGAGGAGAGCTCGGCGGGTGAAGTACCAACCGAGAATGAAGGTGTGGAGGTTGAAAGAGGTGACAGTAAGGGAGGCATTAAAAGAGAGGCTGAGTAGGGTCGAGGATGATGTGGTTGAGCTTGAAAGTGGTTGGATGTCAATGAAAGCTAGTCTGTTGGGAGCCGTTGCTGAGGTATGTGGATGGACAAAAGGACCACCGAGGCACTCGGAAACATGGTGGTGGGATGATGAAGTTGGAAAGAGGATTGACGTGAAGAGGAAGAAGTTCAAGGAGTGGCAGAAGGCGAAGGGTACGGGCGCAGAAACAGCAGAGCATGAAAGTTATAAGGCAGCCAGGAAGGCTGCAAAGAAAGAGGTAGCAAAGGCGCAGGAGGAATGTAGGAAAATGTTCGGAGAACGCTTGGAGCCAGAAGAGGGTCAGAGAGCGGTATTCAGGATTGCAAAGCAGATAGCGAAAGAGAGGTGTGATGTGATGGGGGTGAGTTGCTTGAAGGATGAAGTGGGACAAATCGTTGTCGACCCAGATGGAATTAAAGGAAGATGGAAAAGATATATGGAAATGCTGTTGAATACAGACAATGAATGGGATGGCAACATAGAGAGTAACCCAGTTTTAGGACCGGCAGAGAAGATAACTGAGAAGGAAGTTGAGGAAGCGATAAAAGCAATGAAGGGTAGAAAGGCGGGAGGGCCGACGGGAGTTGTGGGAGATATGTTGAAGGCAGCAGGAAGTTGGGGTGTGAAGAGAATGACAGAGATCTGTAATCTGGTGGTGAAAGAAGGCCGCATTCCAGTGGATTGGGAACTAAGTACCCTCGTCCCTCTATACAAGGGGAAAGGTGACCCTCTGGAGTGTGGCTCGTACCGAGCGATAACGTTATTGGAGCATGGAATGAAGGTATTGGAAAGGGTGTTGGAGAGGAGGATAAGGAAGAAAGTGAAGATCGACGAAATGCAGTTTGGATTCATGCCAGGAAGAGGAACGACAGACGCGCTTTTCATTGTGAGGCAGTTGCAGGAGAAGTACATGGAGAAGAGGAAGAAGTTGTTTCTTGGGTTTGTTGATCTGGAGAAAGCATTCGATAGGGTACCACGCAAAGTATTGACATGGGCATTGAGGAAGTTAGGAGTGGAGAAATGGTTGATCAGAGTATTGATGGCAATGTACAAAAGAGCGCGCACAGCTGCAAGGACGAAGGACGGGAACAGTGGTGAGTTTGAGGTGAAGGTGGGAGTGCATCAGGGGTCGGTACTAAGTCCACTACTATTTGTAGCTGTGATGGAGGTGCTGACTCAGAACGTAAAAGAGGGTTTACCGTGGGAGTTGTTGTATGCAGATGATCTGGTGTTGATTGCGGAAAGTATGGATGGACTGAAGGAAAAGATGAACACATGGAAGGAATGTATGGAGACAAAAGGTCTGAAGGTGAATATCGGAAAGACGAAGGTGATGGCAAGTGGTAAAGCATGTGGTGAGGTGGAAAGAACTGGGAAGTGGCCCTGTGCTGTGTGTAGGAAGGGTGTCGGAGTGAACTCCATTCAATGTACAATGTGCGCTGAGTGGGTTCATCAAAAATGTAGTGGTCTGAGAGGGTCATTAACCAGTGTGGCAGCTACATTCAAGTGTAAGGTGTGCACAGAGGGAGCTGCAGATGGAGGAGATGTTGAGTTGGATCTTGGAGACGGCGTGAAGCTGGAAGGTGTGAAAACATTTTGCTACCTCGGAGACATGCTGAATGGAGAAGGTGGATCAGACTCGGCAACGGTTGCTCGAGTGAGATGTGCATGGAAGAAGTTTCGGGAACTGAGTGGCGTGCTGATGATGAGGGGAGTGTCGTTGAAGCTGAAGGGAAAGGTGTATGCTGCATGTGTGAGAAGTGTTATGATTTATGGGAGCGAGACATGGGTAATGAACGTAGAGCAGCAACGAAGGTTGGAAAGGGTGGAAATGCGAATGGTTCGACGGATGTGCGGAGTATCGTTGAGAGAGAGGAAGACAAATGATGAATTGCGAAAGATGATGGGAATAGAGCCTGTGATTGATGCTGTGAAGAGGAACAGGTTGAGATGGTTTGGTCATGTGTTGAGGAAGGATGAAAGTGACTGGTTGAGAAGAGTGATGGAAATGAATGTAGAAGGAAGCAGAGGACGGGGAAGACCGAGAAAGACTTGGCTGAAGATGGTGGAAGAAGAAATGCGGGCAAGGGGGTTAACAAGGAGAGATGCAGAAAATAGGGCAAAATGGAGAAGATTGTCATGGGGACCGCAAGGCTAACCCCCGCTCTAGCAGGGAAAATGGCCTTTAAAATGCATGTTGTGTTGTTGTTGTATTAGGTCAACACAATTGCAATGAAATAATCGATTGTCCTCTGCGTGGGATTACAATGAAGAATATTTTAAAATTCTCGGTGTGTTAGAATTTTAATCCACAACCTCTCTCAAGATATATAGCTTTATTGAAATCAATCTCCACATCATCTACAACAAGGAATAAGCAATACATTAGAACTCTTCACATAATTCCCGAGCACATCTCAAGCAAGCCCATAAGCAACATTATTCAACTTACCAACTCAAGTCCAGTCACATGTAATTGGTGCAGTAATCCCTCACTCCCAAAGCCATCCCTCTTATAGGGAAGCCCCACCACTGGAGAGGGAATTACAATGAGGATGTTCTCCTTCATTTCATCACACTCGGGAGAGGGGGTCTGGCACAAAGAACATACCAAAGATACAGAGGTACTTGGAGTACCTTCAAAAGTACATTAAAATAACATCAAATACAGAACAGCAACAACATTTAGGCCAGGACCTCTCTCACCCTCCCTCTCTCAGTGGTCTCAATTTTATACTCTCGAGCATGGCCGATTATCTCATCATCAAGGCCACAGAGGTTGTAATGTTTTGAATTATGCCGCAGTCAACCAAATGTTGTGTCACGTACAAGCGATAGGGATTGCAGACATCTTGGAGCTGGCAGGGAACTTTTTACTGAACCCTGAAGGTAATAACTTGAGACGAAACTCAGATTCAAAGAGCTTGGTCACGCTCACCGAGCCAAGGTTTATTCCGAAGTTAGAGGGAAACTTGTTATACAAAATCGAACTAAGATATAACGCGTCGCTTGGTTAAAGAAATCTTCTCCCCTCTCGCCCTGCTTCTTCTGATGACCAGTACTTCTGCCCTCGGAGCATGGTGTTTAAATAGACCTTCGCTCCTTTGATGTGGTGTGATTGCAATTCAGAGATCAACACAGAACTCAGCGGCTGGCGCCAAAACCCATCTGCTCTTCATTATCAGTCACTCAAGGCATACAAAAGATGGATATCAAGGGAACAGGGTCACTGTTTGGGCCGAAAAGGTCAACACTCTCTGACAATTTAATCTGTCAGTTGACTCTGGCATTTAACCCAGGGTGAGTCAACACTTCCCCGAACCTTTTCACTAAAGGACAAAGGTTATCTCTTCGGTTCCAAGGCTTTGCCAGACTGCACGGTTTGAAAACCCATTTTACACAAGATCACATTGAGATGCAATTTAACTGTTTTTAGCAATATTAACATATACTGATAATATATATGAATATATATATTATCCTACAATCCCTCATTTTTTAATTTTTGTTTATATTAACCATTAATCTAAACATCAACCTATTAAATATTCAAACCACAAATTTGGTAATCCAATTTTTCCCATACATAAGGCATACACCGTCATCCTGGAAGAATTTGATCACAAAACATTTTTGTTCATTGACTCTTTCCATATTGATAATGCAATTCATTTCATTTGCATGAAGCATACAACACTTCACCTTTACCACAACAATTTCAATTCACCATTTAAAAACAATAAAGCATCTGCAACATTTGGTAATACATTTTGCTTCAAAACAAAAATTGACTTTGTGTTTGAAAAGAAGAGAAGAGGCCGATCACTTGTTTGACATTCAAGTATGAAACATTTTCTTCTGGTGTCTTCATAGCACCTACACTATTTCGCGTAGGATTTTCCGCTGTTGTGATAGCTGGGCGGAGTCATAAACTGACCCTGCTCTGCATGTAGCATCCTTGCCACTCTTGCTGTGAGACATAGTAGATTTAAACAAGGCCTTCGTCCAGTTGTAGTCGACTTGCCTGCTCCCTCATCATGAGCGTGGAGCAAGTGTTGATGTGATGTTGGTTGACCAGCAAGATGTGGAACAGAGATGCCAGATGCATCCACAACGATGTTAGGACCATGGTGTTCAAGTTGTCCATGGTTCATACCAGGAGCCTCCAGCAGAATCGTACACAGCTGTTGTGGAGGAAAAGCACAGCCATCCACTTACAGCTCCACGCTGGCTCTCCGGATGTTGGTGGAGTAATGACACACGTCACCGCATCCAGTAGAAATCGCAGGCAAGATGCCGCCGTCCCGCAATTGCTGACTTGATTAATGTTTGAGGCATTTGAACAAAAATAAGTGATCACCTTTCTTCCATATGTTGCAGTGTGATCCAGGCAAATGGTCACATAAATTTTTCTTGGTGAAAGTAAGCATCCGTCTCCAATTTTACAAAGGAGAATATCTTCATCATTCTTTAAGAAGGAGGGTGTATGCCAAGATTAACTTCATTTTTAGCCACAAATTTTCTTTCTCGAACTTCTTCCCAATTCCGTTAGCACTCCCTTTGAGATGTGATCTGGTCTTATCCTTTTACTCAGCCACATCTGAATCTGCTTTCCACACACACTGAATCAGATATAGTACATATTATCATAAAATCACCATCTTTTAACTAATCATATATTTCTTATAACAGTTTCACATTCAACAATTTGTTGTTTTCCTTAAAACATTCAAAAAAGTTATATTCATTTATATGCTTCACACAAATAATATTCAAATCAGGTATGTATTTGACTACTAAACTAAGAATAGCATTTAAAATTGCTTTCAAATCAATATAGTTTAAAAATTAAACTCATGCAGTTATTTTAACACTACTCAAAGAAAATAAATGCATTTATAAATGAATGTATATGATTAAAATCAAAAACAGGAATGTCTAATTCCCAACAAATTATGCTAACAAACAAACTATGCATAATGTATCATTATCATAGTCCTCCCCACTTTTTTTTTCCCCCCATTTAACAGTGTAACTTGTGGTGATATGAGTTCACTGATCTTGTAAAACTGACACAATTCATAACATTTTCGTTATGCCATTACTTAACTTTACTGTACTCATTTGCAACATTACTTGATTCAATCTTTTAATCTCGATATTCATATCATCTTGCTGAAAGTTTCTCATGAATGGCCTTCTTCTTCTTCTTCGGTATGTTGCGGACGGTAGATTCGTTCACGACATCATGCCTGCCCACAAAGGCTGCACTCTCTCCTCTTGAAAGGTGTTCGAGCAGCTCCACCTTCTGGCTAAGGCTCATGACTTTCTTCTGCCTCTTGGTAGTCGACTCATCTCTGGCACTGGTCCTCTGTTTGGGAGCCATTATTGAACGATGAGCAGAGCGACAGTCAAAAGGTCAAAGCAACGGGACGAGAACAATGATGGAGATCGAGGACACAATCTGTATTTACAGTGCATTCAGAAAGTATTCAGACCCCTTCACTTTTTTCACATTTTGTTATGTTGCAGCCCGAGGCTGAAATCGTTTAAATTCATTTTTTCCCTCATTAATCTACACTCAATACCCCATAATGACCAAGAGAAAACAGGATTTTAGAAAGTTTTGCAAATTTATTGAAAATAAAATACTGAAATATCACATTGACATAAGTATTCAGACCCTTTGCTTTGACATTTGAAATTTATCTCAGGTGCCTCCCATTTCTCTTGATCATCTTTGAGATGTTTCTACAGCTTGATTGGAGTCCACCTGTGGTAAATTCAATTGATTGGACATGATTTGGAAAGGCACACACTTGTCTATATAAGGCCTCACAGCTGACAATGCATATCAGAGCAAAAACCAAGCCATGAGGTTGAAGGAACTGCCTGCAGAGCTCAGAGACAGGATTGTGTCGAGGCACAGATCTGAGGAAGCCTTCAAAAAAAAATTCTGCTGCATTGAAGGTTCCCAAGAGCACAGTGGCTTCCATAATTCTTAAATGGAAGAAGTTTGGAACAACCAGGACTCTTCCTCGAGCTGGCCGCCCGGCCAAACAGCAATCGGGGGAGAAGAGCCTTGGTAAGAGATATGAGTTGTTGAAGAACCCGACGGTCACTCTGGCTGAGCTCCAGAGATCCTGTGTGGAGATGGGAGAAACTTCCAGAAGGACAACCATCACTGCAACACTCCACCGATCTGGGCTTTATGGCAGAGTGGCCAGACAGAAGCCTCTCTTCAGTGAAAGACACATGAAAGCCCGCTTGGAGTTTGCAAAAAAAAAAAGCACCTAAAGGACTCAGACTGTGAGAAACAAGATTCTGTGGTCTGATGAAGCCAAGATTGAACTGTTTGGCCTAAATTCTAAGCATCATGTCTGGAGGAAACCAGGCACCGCTCATCACCTGCCCAATACCACCCAAACGGTGAAGCATGGTGGTGGCAGCATCATGCTGTTGGGGTGTTTTTCAGCAGCAGGGACTGGGGGACTGCTCAAGGTGGAGGGAACAATTAGCAGAGCAAAGTACAGAGATATCCTTAATGAAAACCTGAAACAGAGCACTCAGGAACTCAGACTGGGCCGAAGGTTCACCTTCCAACAGGACAATGACCCTAAGCACACAGCCAAGACAACGCAGGAGTGGCTTCGGGACAACTCTGTGAAGGTCCTTCAGTGCCCCAGCCAGAGCCCTGACTTGAACCCAATCGAACATCTCTGGAAAGGCATGAAAATGGCTGTCCACCGACGGTCCCCATCCAACCTGACAGAGCTTGAGAGGATCTACAGAGAAGAGTGGCAGTAAATCCTCAAATCCAGGTGTGCAAAGCTTGTCGCGTCATGCCCAAGAAGACTCGAGGCTGCAGTCGCTGCCAAAGGTGCTTCAACTAAGTACTGAGTTGAGGGTCTGAATACTTATGTCGATGTGATATTTCAGTTTTTTCTTTTTAATAAATTTGCAAAACTTTCTGAAATCCTGTTTTCTCTTTGTCATTATGGGGTATTGAGTGTAGATTGATGAGGGAAAAGATGAATTTAAACGATTTCAGCATAAGGCTGCAACATAACAAAATGTGAAAAAGTGAAGGGGTCTGAATACTTTCTGAATGCACTGTATATGTACGAATGCGAGCATTGTGGGTATTGAGCACATCTGGTAATTTCAAGAATAGATTTAATTATGCATTGCATTCTGTAACTCGCAGAGGTTGACTTGTTTACACACCTGGTGGAACCTCCCCCAAAGCGTTTTCATTGTGTAACATCTCTGAGGATGCTTTACCATCAGCTGCAAACTGTATCGATTTATTGAAGCGTTTGAATTCTATAACTCGCGGAGGATGACTTGTTCACACATCTGGTGGGATATCCCATGAAGCTTGCTTATAGTGCGGCTAAAATTCGCGGCACGAAAGCCATGAAAACCCCAACAACACAGCAGTGAATGTACAGTACTGTACTTGCTGCACAGTATGAGCAGGTCATGTTCTCGGCTCGTAGAATAAGTTTTTTGCATTTGTCCAGCTGCTGTATGCATGGCTGGTAAAAGGTGGGTTTTATAAATGTGTCAAGCTGGCGCTCATGAATTTTCGTTTTTTGCGCCCCTGAAGAACCGTGAATTCGTGGAACACGGTCGCGAATAGGGAGGGAAAAAACCGCGATTTCACAGAAAACAGACACGAAAAGAAAACAAAACTGTGTATTTGCATTTTCCTGCGAATAGAGAAACGGGTCGCATTTTATCAACCGTGAATATGCGGATTCTGCGAATAGCGGACCACCAATCACGGAACCGCAAATAGCAGAACTGCTAATAGCAGTTATACACGTTGGTGGTCCGAGTCCGAGTTGTTTGTTAGTTGTTGTTGATACTTAATATCCAATTATTGAGTTGACAGGGTTTCTTTTTCAGCAAAGAAAAAAAAACTTTTGTGTTGTGCACCATAACTTATTTGATGAATGAAAATGTATTTTATTAGTTTTGAGTCAAACCTTGGTTATTGCATCAGTGAGTGCTTGTTTGGAATGTGCTTATTATGCAAATGTTTGTATTCAATTGCGACGATTGTTTGGTATTCGGTCAAAATACATTTGTTTTACTTCTTTGCAGGTGTCACAAGATGAGACTGACTTCAATGTGGAAAACAGTCCAACAACCTTTGCAAGGGAAACATTGGTTTCCCTCCTGGCTGCGATGCTTCGGGAGGATCCAAAGGAGAGGCTCAGTATGACGGTGAGGGATTGATGCAGTTTTCATATGCAGTGTTTTATTTGCATGAACAAGAATGTTCACACATGCTGGGGTAACTGACCTCCTGTTATTGTGGATCAAAATGCAATTGCTCACCAGTGGAGGTGTTTCCTGATCGTGTTAATATTTGATTCCAACACATCCATTGTTTTGCAGGAGATTGTGAACCACACTTGGTTCAACGAAAATGTCTCGTTTGATTGTTGCAGGTAACCGGCACTCGTTTTCTTCTCTTTTTTGCATCTTCCATTGTCATTGTTTCTCTGCAACATTGAGTATCATGGAAGAGCATGGTGAGAGAGAGCGTGCACTGATAATAGGGCAGCAGGTCAAGTCTTGAACAAAATAAACATGAACTTCCGCGTCCACGTCATGCATCACCACACTCTTAATGGCTTGAATCGTGCCATGTGTCCTTCAATTTTATCAAAGCTTAGTGTTCAGACTACAATATCCGTTGTCTCTCCATGTTTGTAGCTCTGCGACCATCAGTGGGCACAGGTTATTGAATTTCACTGCTGTCTGTTTATTTGTTTGTTTGTCTGTGAACAGGATATCTCACAGAGTTGTGGATGGATTCGGATGAACTTGATGGAGTGTTTGAGTGTGTGACAAGGATGAAATTTCGGTGAAGATTCGGATCTGAGATTTTAAAAAGTGATTCCTCACTGTTGAGTGATAAGCTCATGCTAAATCAGATATATTGAAGAATTGATTCAAATTTTATGAATATCCGAATACCAATACGAAAAAATTTTAAGTTTGAGTGATTACCATTGATAAGGTATTGGCTCTACCGAATGCCCTTTCTAGTCTATTTATCTATTCTCCGCCAGTCTGTTTGTCTGTCCGTTCAGAAAGGGGCTTCAAAATCAAGTCACCACTGTTTTTAAGTGGTCAAGCCGCTTCAATAGAGATGGCTATGTTCGTAAGCCTAAATGAAGAAGAAGAACCTCTTTTTAATTCCAAAGATTTCAAAGGGTAATTTTAATTGGTTCTGCGGGGCAATTATAAATGTATCTAAAGGATAATTCTAATAGATTCAAAAGGGTAATTCTAAAGGGTTATAAAGGCTGGTTCTATCGGTTTATTAAGGGTAATTTTAACGGATTTCATGCGTTTCTCTGCTTTGCCAATTTCATATTTAAAATGCCAAACTGAACCGCTTCCTTTGGACTGGTGCGATTTTTATTTTTATTTTTCTGTTTAAAAAGTCAAATGTTTTCCGATTTCTCGGGATTTGTTTGAGTCAAGTCTTAAACTTTGTCAGCAGCAGTGAAAAATGATATCACAAAATGATGACATCATAAGAATAAATCGTGTAAGAGCCCAAAATGCTTTAGCTATGTGAGGCCTCAAGGCACGAATTTTTGAACATTAATATAATGAAATCCTAAGTCTCCACAAACACACCAGTTTTTACGGCGTCGGGCAAAGCCGTCTGGAACAGTGTTTGTCTGTCCGTATGTATGTATGTCCTTCACAAAAGTACACCAATTAGAGCTGAGGATCTGGTCACATGACAGCGATGATGTGATGTGATTATGTCTGTGATGGTCATTATGGTGTACGACGGCTGACTCCACAGACCGCCACTTGGATTTAAATGCCATTCAAGACGAACATATTTTTGAACCTGTCATATATCACAATCGCTATGCTCTACCTTTACATTTTTCTTTCTCTGTGAAACACAAGCAAACCGATTGTTTAAACGACCATCAAATATCGAAAGCATAGGTGTTACGGGTCTTCAAACGATAGTACGTTTACGCCTTAGGCTTCATCCCTTCATGGCTCGCCTTCAGGCCGTTTCGGACAAATTCGCCCAGGTTTCTTCATAAAGTAGTATCATTTTCGTAATAATAATAACATAAATAAAAATGATACAGTAAATATAATTGTAACTGCAATCCCTTTGTCGTGACTGCAAAGTTACTGGATTGAAGCGCTGCATGGTTCACTCATGACTCAAAACATATGAAATAAACCAGTGTATCAGTGCAGTCTCTTTACTTCCATGGTAACAGCTTGGAGACTTGCAGTACTTCAATAAAAATTTAACACCAACATTATTTGCTAACTGGTATCCCTATCCAGGTCATACTATCCTCTTCAACTGAAGTATCAACAAGTCCAGCGACACTGCTGTGAGACTTTCAATCTTGTTTTCTTCTTCTCAGGAAATAATCGCCTCTCCAAATATCCACACGTGCACCCACTCATGTAACCACAGCACCGATGCTTGTAACCTGCAGCGGTTCATGTACACCAGAGGCCTTTGAGGCCTGAGAACCAACACGGAGAGAAAAAACAAAACCCATAAGAATTACCCTTTGGAACCCTGTATAATTATCCTTTATAAGCCTGTAGAATGACCCTTTTGAACTTTAGAACTCTCGAGGATTCAATTCCAGGCAAGACAGCTCGGAGGTGAATGTGGGAGCTTGGGACATGAAAGGGGAAAGAAAAAAGTGTGTTTAAATAAAGCACTCTTTGGTTATCTTCACCCCCCTTTTTATCATGTGACATTTATTGTCTTCATTGTCAACTGTGTTTGAAAATATTTGGGAGGGTAGTGCAGTGCAGGGTGTGGTTTGCTGTCTGAATGTAGAAAACACAATGAACCGATGCAGTCTGATGATCACCTTCCCCACTGCATTTTTATTGTGACATAGTTTCTTATTTATGACATTTATTTTATGACAGCTTCACAAAATCTTTATTTTCTGCTGGAATGCTGAGTCTAAATTATCAGATGTATCTGTTGATAATACGATCTCTTGTCCCCTCTTTCAGGTTGCTTTGAAGAAGGCAAAATCATTGAAATATTCAAGAGAAGTAAGTTTGTGTTTATGTGGAGATGGTGGTGTTTTAACTGCTGAAGTAAGAACACAGTTTAACCCCTGAACTGTCCTGGCAGAACTTTTGTCTGTGATACATCTTTGGCTCTTGGCCCCTGAAGCTGTGTGTGTCTCTGTGTGTGATTTACAATATTGTGGTTATTCTGATGGTGTGACTTCACCTTAATCCAACTTATAGAAGGAATTTGTAATGTAACTCTTTCCCTTTTCTCCCTCTTTCTTTTTTTAAATATTTTTTTTTACAGCTCTGTTGTGAAGCTTCGATAATGAAGGCGCGAAAGCACCCAAACATTAGTCAGTGTGGATTTCACTCAAACTTAATGAAGTTTGAGTATTATTTTATTCATAGTATAATGATATAAACGCTGAGAATGGAATACACCTCTTTCTATCAACTTCATTGACTTCAAGAAGGAATTCGATCGTGTTCATAGAGCAAGCCTGTGGAAGATTTTTTTTAAATTTTTTTTATTTTTTTTGTATACAAGATCGAGGCTCGTGAAAGAGCGAACATTAATTACACAGAAAGACAAACCGACACATAAAACATATAACATAGGGAGCGGTAGACAAGATGGGGAGAGAGGGGGAAGGACACAAACACAACATTTGAGAGCAGGGACCGAGAGACATGGAGACATCGAGAGATCTGAGAGAGGGCGAGGGCTTTGGGGGGGGGGGGGGGCGTGGGAAGGGGGCAGTGGGAGAGGTATAAAACATATGGACACTGCCAGGACTTCCAGGAAAGAAGTTGGAATTTCAAACAAGGTGGATCTGGGGTGAATTAGCGGGGGTAGAAAAGATCAAGGTTTTGGATGGGGGAAGATAAGAGATGGTGGTGAACAGCTGTTTTAAAGACCTGGAGGGAGGAGTGGGATTGAAGGGAGTGAGGGAGTTTGTTCCAGAGGCGGGAGAAAAGAGGAATGAAAGAGTGAAGGTGAGCGGAGAGCCGAGATTTCGGCAGTTTAACCATCAGAGGGTTGCTGGCAGATCTTGTGCGACCTGTAGGAATATTTGGGGGACAGAGCACAGAGAGAGCTGGGGGTGCAAGGCCGGAGAGGAGTCGGTAGAAGACAGAAAGACCACCTACCTGCCTGCGGTGAGTGAGTGAAAGGCCCTCAGAGATAGCTTCATCGCGGGAGATTCCAATAATTCTGAAAGCTTTGGTTTCAACAGCGTGAAGCCGAGCTAGGTGTGAGGCAGGAGCACCGGCCCATAGGGGAGAACAGTATTCCATTGAGCTGCGGATGAAAGCCTTGTATGTGGTGAGGAGCTCAGGTGTGCCGAGGAAGGACTTCGCACGACGGAGGATGCCCAGTCGGCGACTGGCTTTGGAGGCCAGCTTGGAAATGTGGTTTTCCCACGAAAGATCATGGCAGATAGTGAGACCCAAAATCTTGAGCGACAGAACTTCTTGGAGAGGATTGTTGAGAAAGTAGATGGGAGGGTTGTCCAGTCGATCTTTTCGGAGAGACATAGTAAGAGTGTGAGATTTGTCAGGATTGAAAGACATGTTCCACTTGTTTGACCAGTCTGTGATTTTTTCCAGGTCTTCAGAGAGTGAGGAGGCAGCAGACTGCCGATCTGAGGGAAGAGGAATGGAGCGGCAGAGAGTGGAGTCATCAGCAAAGAGATAGAGAGGATTTTCGAGAGAGTCAGAGAGATCATTGATGAAGACCAGAAAAAGCACGGGGCCCAGAACACTGCCTTGGGGAACTCCAGCCTGAACAGGAAGAGGAGATGAGAGAAACCCATTCAGGGCCACACGTTGACGACGACTAGAGAGGAAGTCCGCCAGCCATGCGTGGAGATTTCCATGGATACCAAAGGAGGAGAGTTTGGTGAGCAGAGCGGGGTGCCAGACCGTGTCGAAGGCACGTGATATGTCGAGGGAGACAGCTCTAATTTCCTGTTTGGCATTGAGGACCTCCATCCATTGTTGAGACAGCAGAAGCAGCATGTCCAGAGTAGAGTGACCTGGTCTGAAACCAAATTGATGATCAGAGATCAAGCCATTGGAGAAGAGGAAAGATTTCATATCAGAAGCAATGATGGATTCCATGACTTTGCTGATAATTGGGAGAAGGCTGATTGGTCTGTAGTTGCTAGGATCTGTTTTTGCACCTTTTTTGTGCAAAGCGGTGATGTTGGCTGATTTCCAAGCAGATGGCAGTTGACCTTGAGCAAAAGAGAGGGTGAAGAGAACAGAGAGAGGGTGAGATAGAGCAGCAGAGCAGGATTTTAGGACCCGTGGGCTGATGCCGTCGGGTCCAGTTGCAGAATCAGAGTCGAGGGTTGACAGAAACTTTTCCACCTTGTCAGGAGGAAAGGACACGGAGTCCAGGAGCAGCAGGGTACGACTGGGTATGGTGGGTACAGAGAGGGATGGGTTTGGGACACAAGATTTAGAGGCAAACACAGAGTTGAGGCATTCAGCTTTTTCACGTGCGGAGTCAGCTGTGTAGCCGTTTGAGGTAAGGGAGGGGATGGAGGGGGAACAAACACCAGAAACGGATTTGACCAGACGCCACCAGGATTTGGAAGAGGGAGACAGATAAGAGAGTTCGGTCTTGAGAACGGAGAGATATTGTTTCCTGGCTCTCCTGAGGGTGGACACACACTTGTTTCGGGCTTTGTGAAAGGAAATGAGATTTCCTTCCGTTGGATTTGCTTTCCAGGAGACGAAGGCAAGTTGTTTCTGGGCAACAGCCTCACCACAAGATTCCGTGTACCATGGACGGGAGGAAGGGTATGACAACTGAAGACGAGATGGGATAAATCTGTGCATGAGAGAGAGCAATTTAGTTTGGAAGAATTCCCAGGATGAGTTGATGTCAGAGGTGGTAGAAATGGGAGACCAGTCCAGATGATTGATGGCTGCTTGAAGACCGTGCCAGTTGGCCTGAGTGAAATGCCAGACTCGTCGACGCTGAGCAGGCTCCCTGAGGATGGTCAGAGAGATGTCCACTTTAACAAGGACATGATCAGATGATCCGATCGGAGCAGAAGAAGAGCAGCAGACATTTTCAGGGAAGTTAGTCATAACCAAGTCCAGAAGAGAAGATGTTCCGTTGACTGAGATCCGGGTCGGGAAATTGACAGATTGTGTCAGTCCCAGTGAGTCGCAGAAGTCCTTTGCTGAGGAGCCATGGCTGGTGAGAGAGGTACCCACACCCAGCCAACTGGCATGATGACAGTTGAAATCACCACATATGAGGAAGAGAGAGTTGGGATGAGTAGATAGAAGTTGGTCCATATCATCAGACAGCGAGATGTAGATGGAGTCATCACTGTTTGGTGGACGGTACAACACACATATGAACAAGAGGTGGGAGCGAAGGGGAAGCCGTAGCCAGAGGTATTCCTGGGGGTGAGGTGGAGAGAGTGCAGTGCAGGGCGAGTGAGGAAGAGAGTTTTTGATAAAGATAGCAACCCCGCCTCCAGGACGAGGCTCAGGTCTATCATACTGGAGGAGGGAGTAGCCCGGGAGAGATACTATGGAATCAGAGACATCATAAAGGAGGAAAGTTTCTGTTAAGCAGATCACGTCTGGTTTGACAGAAGCAACCTGTATGGAGAGATCAGTTAAGTTTGAACGAAGGCCCCGGATGTTTGACGTCCATACCGTTAATGAAGAGGAAGGGGGAGCATCAGATACAGAACAGGGGGGAGGAGGGGTAGGGTAAGATGTGGAAGAGGTGGAAGAGGTAGGGAGAGCTGTTGAAGGTGTGTCAGAGATTTCAGAATAGCTTGGAGAAAGGGAAGGATGGGGCGGACAAAAGGTTTGATGGTGATTGGGTGAGCCACAATGAGGTGTTATTTGAGGAGGGGGAAGAGCGAGGCAGAAGGTTGGGGGAGATGGAGGTGAGAGTTTGAAGGGGGAAGAAGCGGGGAGGACGCTTTGAGGAGGGGGAGTGAGAGGGGGGAAATTGAGAAGCAATGAGGGTGGGGAGATTTGAAGGGGAGGGGTGAGGGGGGAGTTTGGGAGGGAAGGGACAAGGGGAGGGATTTGAAAGGGATGGGATATGGGGGAGATTTGGAGGGGAGGGGTGAGGCAGGAGTCTAGGAGGGGAGGGGCGAGGGTGCGTCTTGGCGGGGAGGGGTGAGGGGGTAGTTTAGGAGGGAGGGGGCAAGGGGGGAGATTTGAAAGGGATGGGTGATGGGGAAGATTTGGAGCGGAGGGGTGATGGGGAAGATTTGGAGGGGAGGAGTTATGGGGAAGATTTGGAGGGGAGGGGTGAGATTGGATTTTTGAAAGTGTACGATTTATGGGAAACGAACATTTATTGCAAAATGAGTTTCTTGTGACCTTCGAGTTAAAAATACGTTTAAGGACGCTGGATGGAGGATGGAGTGCAGGAGAGTTTAGGGAATGTAGAAAAAAGGCACTATAGGAGATGGATATTTTTTTTGGGATGAATTGATTTGGTGAGCAAGTCGAAAGCAGCCTTTTAAAGAAGAAGAAGAAAAAGGTGTTATAAAATATGACGGAATACATAACTTGAGGGGAAAGTGTAAACATTGAAGGTTAATGAGTGAAAACTATCTGGGGAAATGGGGGAGAAACACGTGGTCGAAGAACGAACGAACGAATAAGAATGAATAAACGAATATAATAAGAATGAATAAACGAATAAACGAATAAACGAATAAAGATGCTGAAATCTTAAAGAATTCCACAGAAGATTTTTTTTTTTTAATACAGAATCGAGGCTCATGAAAGACCTAACATTTATTTCACAAACAAATCAAACAGACAAACAAAATATATAAAAAGAGGGAGCGGAAGACAAGATGGGGAGAGAAGGGGAAGCACGCAAACACAACATTTGAGAGCAGGGAGGTGTGTGGGAGGGAGAGGGCTTGGGGAGAGGAGGCGTGGGAAGGGGGGAGGGGCATGGGAGAAGTATAAAACACAAGGACACCAAGGACTTCCAGGACAGAAGTTGGTATTTTTAAAAAGTGGATTTGGGGTGAAATTAGCGGGGGTAGAAAAGATCAAGGTTTTGGATGGGGGAAGATAAGAGATGGTGGGGGAACTGCTGTTTTAAAGACCTGGAGGGTGGAGTGGGATTGAAGAGAGTGCGGGAGTTTGTTCCAGAGGCGGGAGAAAAGAGGAATGATGGAGTGAAGGTGAGCAGAGAGTCTTGATTTTGGCAGTTTAACCATAAGAGGGTTGCAGGCAGATCTTGTGCGACCTGTCGGAATATTTGGGGGACAGAGCCCAGAGAGAGCTGGGGGGGCAAGGCCAGAGAGGAGTCGGTAGAAGACGGAAAGACCACCAACCTGCCTGTGGTGAGTGAGGGAAAGGCCCTTTGAGTTGGCTTCATCGCGGGAGATTCCAATGATTCTGAACGCTTTGGTTTCAACAGCGTGAAGACGAGCTAGGTGTGAGGCAGGAGCACCAGCCCAGAGGGGAGAGCAGTATTCCATTGAGCTGCGGATGAAAGCCTTGTATGTGGTGAGGAGCTCAGGTGTGCCAAGGAAGGACTTTGCATGACGGAGGATGCCCAGTCGGCGACTGGCTTTGGAGGCCAGATTTGAAATGTGGTTTTCCCAGGAAAGATCATGGCAGATAGTGAGACCCAAAAGCTTGAGTGACAGAACTCCTTGGAGAGGATTATTCAGAAAGTGGAATGGAGGGTTGTCCAGTCGGTCTTTTCGGAGAGACATCATCAGAGTGTGAGATTTGTCTGGATTGAAAGACATGTTCCACTTGTTTGCCCAGTCTGTGATTTTGTCCAGGTCTGCAGAGAGTGAGGAGGCTGCAGACTGCCGATCTGAGGGATGAGGAATGGAGCGACAGAGAGTGGAGTCATCAGCAAAGAGATAGAGAGGATTTTCAAGAGAGTCATAGAGATCATTGATGAAGACCAGAAAAAGCACAGGGCCCAGAACACTGCCTTGGGGAACTCCAGCCTGAACAGGAAGAGGAGATGAGAGAAACCCATTCAGGGCCACACGTTGACTACGTCTAGAGGGGAAGTCCGCCAGCCATGCGTGGAGATTTCCATGGATGCCAAAGGAGGCGAGATTGGTGAGCAGAGCGGGGTGCCAGACCGTATCGAAGGCACGTGATATGTCAAGGGAGACGGCTCTAATTTCCTGTTTGGCATTGAGGACCTCCATCCATTGTTGAGAAAGCAGAAGCAGCATGTCCAGAGTAGAGTGACCAGGTCTGAAACCAAATTGATGATCAGAGATCAAGCCATTGGAGAAGAGGAAAGATTTCATATCCGAAGCAATGATGGATTCCTTGACTTTGCTGATAATTGGGAGAAGGCTGATTGGTCTGTAGTTGCTGGGATCTGTTTTTGCACCTTTTTGTGCAAAGCGGTGATGTTGGCTGATTTCCAAGCAGATGGCAGATGACCTTGAGCAAAAGAGAGGGTGACGAGAACAGAGAGAGGGAGTGAAAGAGCGGAAGAACAGGATTTTAGGACCCGTGGGCTGATGCCGTCAGGTCCAGTTGCAGAATCAGAGTCGAGGGTTGACAGAAACTTTCCCATCTTGTCAGGAGGAAAGGACACATAGTCCAGGAGCAGGTGGGTATGACTGGGTATGGTGGGTACAGAGAGGGATGGGTTTGGGACACAAGATGTAGAGGCAAACACAGAGTTGAGGCATTCAGCTTTTTCACGTGCGGAGTCAGCCGTGTAGCCGTTTGAGGTGAGGGGGGGGGATGGAGGGGAACAAACACCAGAAACAGATTTGACCAGACGCCACCAGGATTTGGAAGAGGGAGACAGATAAGAGAGTTCAGTCTTGAGAATGGAGAGATATTGTTTCCTGGCTCTCCTGAGGGTGGACACACACTTGTTTCGGGCTTTGTGAAAGGAAATGAGATTTCCTTCCGTTGGATTTGCTTTCCACGAGACGAAAACATGTTGTTTCTGGGCAACAGCCTCACCACAAGAATCCGTGTACCATGGACGGGAGGAAGGGTATGACAACTGAAGACGAAATGGGATAAATCTGTGCATGATAGAGAGCAATTTACTTTGGAAGAATTCCCAGGATGGGTTGATGTCGGAGGCGGTAGAGATGGGAGACCAGTCCAGATGATTGATGGCTGCTTGAAGACCGTGCCAGTTGGCCTGAGTGAAATGCCACACTCGTCTACGCTGAGGAGGCTCTCTGACAATGGTCAGAGAGATGTCCACTTTAACAAGCACATGATCAGATGAGCCGATTGGAGCAGAAGAAGAGCAGCAGACATTTTCAGGGAAGTTGGTCATAACCAAGTCCAGAAGAGAAGATGCTCTGTTGACTGAGATCCGGGTCAGGAAATTGACAGATTGTGTCAGTCCCAGTGAGTCGCAGAAGTCCTTTGCTGAAGTGCCATGGCTGGTGAGAGAGGAACCCACACCCAGCCAGCTGGCATGATGACAATTGAAATCACCACATATGAGGAAGAGAGAGTTGGGATGGGTAGATAGAAGTTGGTCCATATTATCAGACAGAGAGATGTAGATGGAGTCATCACTGTTTGGTGGACGGTACAACACACATATGAACAAAAGGTGGGAGCGAAGGGGAAGCCGTAGCCAAAGGTATTCCTGGGGGTGAGGTGGAGAGAGTACAGTGCAGGGCGAGTGAGGAAGAGTTTTTTTTATAAAGATATCAACCCCACCTCCAGGACGAGGCTCATGTCTATCATACCGGAGGAGGGAGTAACCTGGGAGAGATACCAAGGAATCAGAGACATCATGAAGGAGGAAAGTTTCTGTTAAGCAGATCACGTCTGCTTTGTCAGAAGCAACCTGTATGGAGAGATCAGTCAAGTTTGAGCGAAGGCCCCGGATGTTTGAGGTCCATACCGTTAATGAAGAGGAAGGGGGAGCATCGGATACAGAACAGGGGGGGGGGGGAGGGGTAGGGTAAGATGTGGAAGAGGAGGAAGTGGTAGGGAGAGCTGTTGAAGGTGTGTCAGAGATTTCAGAATAGCTTGGAGAAAGGGAAGAATGGGGTGGACAAAAGGTTTGATGGTGATTGGGTGAGGCACAGTGAGGTGTTATTTGAGGAGGGGGGAGAGCGAGGCAGAAGGTTGGGGGAGATGAAGGTGAAAGTTGGAAGGGGGAAGAAGCGGGGAGGATGCTTTGAGGAGGAGGGGTGAGAGGGGAGTCTAGGAGGGGAGGAGTGAGGGAGTGTCTTGGGGGGGGGGGGGGAGGGGTGTGGGGGTGTTTAGGAGGGAAGGGGCAAGGGGGGAGATTTGAAAGGGATGGGTGATGGGGAAGATTTGGACGGGAGGGGCAAGGGGGTAGATTTGGAGGGGAGGGGTGATGGGGAGGTTTTGGAGGGGAGGGGTGATGGGGAAGTTTTGGAGGGAAGGGGTGATGTGGAAGATTTGGAGGGGAGGGGTGATGGGGAAGTTTTGGAGGGAAGGGGTGATGTGGAAGATTTGGAGGGGAGAGGCAAGGGGGAAGATTTGAAAGGGATGGGTGATGGGGAAGATTTGGAGGGGAGGGCCAAGGGGGAATATTTGAAAGAGATGGGTGATGGGGAAGATTTGGAGGGGAGGGGCAAGGGGGTAGATTTGGAGGGGAGCGGTGATGGGGAAGTTTTGGAGGGGAGGGGTGATGGGGAAGTTTTGGAAGGAAGGGGTGATGGGGAACATTTGGAGGGGAGGGGTGAGATTGGATTTTAGAAAGTGTACGATTAATGGGAAACGAACATTTATTGCAAAATGAGTTTCTTGTGACCTTCGAGTCAAAAATACGTTTGAGGACGCTGAAGGAGGGTTGGAGTGCAGGAGAGTTTCGGGAATGTCGAAAAGAAGAACTGCAAGAGATGGAATTTTTTTTTGGAATGAATAGATTTGGTGAGCAAGTCGAAAGCATCCTTTTATAGAAGAAGAAGAAAATGGTGTTATAATATACGACAGAATACAGTTCTTCAGGGGAAAGTCTGAACATTTTAAAATTGAGCAGTGAAAACTATCTGGGGAAATGGAAAATGGAAATGGGGGTGAAACACGTGATCGAAGAACGAACGAACAAAGAAGAACAACGAATAAACGAATAAGAACAGAGAAGGAAATAATTTTTATTTTTTTTTTATTTTTATTTTTTGAGTTGAGATTTTAAACAAGGAAGTATGGGGTGAAAGACTGGGACAAAAACAGAGAACGAAAGTAATTGCAGCGCAATCGACGGACCGCTGAGAGAAAAACAAAGCCTCAAGTTCGGACCCGGTAGCCTACTAGGCCTCAAAATACGCGACACAAATTAACCGACGATTTTGTACACATGTATGAAAAATTAACACCGAGAATCTTACTAAAAGCCCAAAATTTCACAAAAGCCCACAATTTCAATTTTCACGAGCCTCGATTCAGTATACAAAAAAAAATAAAAAAAATAATAGGTACACACACTGAGACACAAAGACACACGCATACAGTTTCGACAAAAACACAATTGTGAAAAATTACTTAACTTCGAAAGCGTGAGCGCATGGACAGCTTCGAAAAGGTGTGACCTCCAATCTTGCGCATGTGCAAGGCCTTATTCAATGATCAATGATCTTTATTCAATGATGATCACTCCAATAAGCAAATTCTCTGATCACTTCTATGAACCCCATATGCAAAATATTTATTTATATATAAATAGCATCACAGCTGTAATTGCTGTCAAAGGTGTTTCCACCAAGTATTAGCTCAGGGGGGTGGACACTTATCCACATCTCAAGAGGGGGGTAGATGGGATGCTAGTTTAACCTCCCTCCGTGGGACGGCACAATTATTGAACCACCCTGCCTGTGAAACACCGTTATCATAGTTTATAGCTGGGCGGAGTTTCCAACGAGGTGAGACGGCCACGAGGCGAGTCTGCGTACATCCAGAGCTCCAGGCCATCGTGTCAGCCCCCTTTTAGATTGCTCGTTCTTAAATAGAAATATCCCTTGCACGTTGTCATATCCTGCGTTGTAGTGGCGACCTATGCCGGATGATTCCTCCCACCACTTTCAGTGTTGTCGTCAAGTCCACCTGGTCTGATTCCGAATCTGAGTCTGAGTCCAAGCTGTCCGAGTCTAAGCATTCCGAGTCCAACTCCTGTCCTTTTTTTCTTGTGCTTTGGACCTGGCTCTGGTTACAAAGGACTCGGATGACAAATTTGGTGACGAGAAGCTATCTGTTTCGATTTTCCAACCTCCGAACCGGAACATGCACACTCGTGCAGGCCAAGTTGTTGTACTGTGTATTTCTTGGCACAAATGTCACAGCTGAGGTATTTCATTTATTTTGCATCCTGCAAGTGCATGTGACCACTCGTTCTTCTCTGCAACATCCCCTGCACTCCATGGTGACATTAAAAATTGATTTTGATGCCAGGAAATTTTCTGAGGCCGAAATGGGATGGTTCTTCTTTATCATCTGAAGAAAAATGAAAATTACTTGCATAAAATGATCACCATCAAAATTCCTGTGTTTGAGAGACTTGAGTAACTAGTTTTAGAGAATAAATATACATATTGAGATTGAAATGCAATTCTATTTACTTCAAATGCCTCTAAAATTTACCTCAAATACCAAGAAAGACAAGATTTGTCTTTGAGGTTTGACAGGATGATGTATAGGATTAACAGGAAGCACACGTGCTATTGAGTCTGGGTGCAGATCCTTGTACTTTACCGATAGCAGGGTAATGGATGAAAGAGGATGACGCTTGAAGGAATATTGAGCGAAAGAAGGGGGAAGAGGACACAGACGCTGAACAAGCTGAATAAGGATGGTTTTTAGCGAGGATGGAAATCGTTGTTGATTCGTATACAGCCTGTGGCTGTTGGTTGCATCATCTTCCAGAAGTGAGGCTGTGCCGCTGATGCAGTGCACCTGTGACTGGGAGGCCGGTACTCATTTCGCAACTACTGAAGGATAACAGGGTGAGTCAACCCTCCCGGTGGTATTTCAGGGGCATGATGTGGGCTCAATTTCAACACCAGGCTTGATGAGGTCCAATGATGGTGATTGATCATGTGAGAAAAGAACAACGAACTGCTGAGTGCAAGATGTAAAAGAAACAAAACAGGCACTCAAATTGTGTGGTGATGTGCCCACGATACGAACAAAAGTGGTCAACAACCGAAGAAAAGAAGAGTAGCTGGAAACCGGATCCTCTTATCAGTTCTTTGCTTTTCACTTTCATTTGCTTTTGTGTTATTAATAATGAGACTCCAACACAGTGAAAATCAAATGTTCTCTGCCAACCGAATCTGAGTTGTGTGTTTGCCAAATGTCTTGTTATCGGAATAATTCTCATCAGTTGTTTGCCTGAACCAAAATCTGCTCGATACTGATTATGATCCGAACACACACTACCCAGATACCCCCCACCCTCCCGCACCTCCACCTGCTGTTCCCATTTGTATACTGGTCTCAACACTTCCGGCACTGACCTGTGCTTATTTAATCGATGTACTTATGATTGGTGCGGTTCTGCCCAAATGTTTACACACAAGATCATGAATGGTGATGGCGAAAGGAGGATGTTGAGGCTCACCTGTTGACGACTTGTCATCACACGCAATGTACATGTTTGTCATGTCGTTTAAAGGTGTTTGACTTTGGATGAGTTTCTCATGCAATATTAACTTGTGCTCCACCATCTTGTTTCCTTTCAGTGAAGTTGATCGACATCACAACAAAAATCCACACTATGAATGCATTGTCCTCGTTATGGAGTATGTGGAAGCAGGTGAGGATTTTGATGTCATTTTGCTGAAAATCCACTGTTTGTGTCTATCAACTCAACTTTTACTTTGGCAGCTAAATGATTTAGTCATTAGAAAACATGAATTATGATGTTATGATTGTTGGACCATCTCATTCAGTTCTGACAAATCTCAGTTTCACCGTCACTCCGGCACAATTGTCAAAAACAACAAACTGATCTATTTTCCTGGTCAGACGCAGGAAGTGGTTCGGTTTCTTGACTTTATCGGCTTCACCATCAGCCATGATGTGGATCACATATCAAAGCTGTCTTCCAAACTGAGCTGCGGTTTCCATCATTCCAAATAATTCCTTAAACTCACAGCCGACAAGGTGTCTGTGTTGGTCAATGGAGACGTCGTGAGAGCTTTATATTCCACAGGATCCAGGAAACCCGTTTGTGATTGTGCAACCTCTCATTTAGGTGAAGAGATGGCAGCATCACAAACTGATTTGGTTTCTGTTAAATAAGAAGCTCTCAACATTATTGTCATGTTATGTGATGAGGCTGAAACACATTGACAGTTCCTCACGTGACAGACGGAGCGTCTCATCTCATTTATGCGGCCTGTCAAAAGATAGAGAGTCTTGGAAGATACTGATAAGTCTCCCGCTCCTTCAATGCCCAAGTTCCTCCAGTAATCCCTTCCTGGTTAAACTCAAAGTGCACACTTTCCACACACACTTGATGGTTCCTCTTTTCTCCCATTTGTGTAACTGCCCTCTGGAAGCTATTCAATCACATTCTCCCCACCAAGACTTATTGCAGGTGGTGCACCAACATCTCATGTCACCCTCTATCCTTTCCTCAATATTTTGTATTTGCCCATGAACCCTCTTACCATTCTATCCTTCACTTCCAGTGTCTTGTGTAAACCCCCTCCACCCCCCACCCCCCCTCTCTCTCTCTCTCTCTCTCTCTCTCTCTACCTCACCCACCCCTCTTCCTGTTCATTCATTCCCCGACTCGTATCCAGCTGTGGCCCTCCATCACCTTGCTCTTCAATGACCTTTGAGTTTGCAAGCAAATTTTTATCTTTATAATTTTGTGTTTATTTTATCAATGAAACATTCAAATCTTCAAAAGCAAAATAACTTTTCCTCTCCTTCTGTTTTCTCAGAAATGCAAAATTCTTCACTCTGCAGACTTGGATAAAACCACAAACTGGTCAAACAAGTGGAACATGTCTTTCAATCCTGGCATATCTCACGCTCTCACTTTGTCTCTCCAAAAATACCGCTACACAATCCTCCCATCTACTTGCTCAACAATCCTCTCAAATAAGTTCTGTCACTCAAGCTTTTGGGTCTCACTATCTGCCAAGATCTTTTTTGGCAAACCACATTTCCAAGCTGGTCTCTAAAGCCAGTCACTGACTGGGCATCCTCTGTCGTGAGAGGTCCTTTTTGGGTACCTCTGAGCTCCTCACCATGTTCAAAGCTTTCATCCACAGCTCAATGGAATACTGCTCTCCCCTCTGGCCTGTGCTCCTGCCTCACACCTATCTCGGCTTCACGCTGTTGAATCCAAATGTTGCAGAATCATTGGTATCTCCAATGATGAAGCTGATTCTGAGGGCCTATCACTCGCTCACCGCAGGCAGGTTGGTGGTCTTTCTGTCTTCTGTCAACTCTTCTCTGGCCTAGCACACCCAGCTCTGTTGGTGCTCTGCCCCCCAAATATTCCTGCAGGAGGCACAAGATCTGCCAGCAACCCTCTTTTGGTGAAACTACCAAAATCAAGACTCTGTGCTCACCTTCACTCTTTCATTCCTCTTTTCTTTCACCTCTGGAACAAACTCCCACACTCTATTCAATCCCACTTTTCCCTCCAGGTCTTCAAAACAGCTGTTCACCACCATATCTTATCTTACCCCATCCAAAACCTTGACCTTCTCTACCCCCGATAAAACACTCCAAATCGGACTCTTTGAATCTCTAACTTATTTCCTGTAATTCCTAGTCGTGTTCATTTGCGTTATACACGGTACCCTCACCCCTCTCCACTGCCCCCCCCCCCCCCATGACTCCCTCCTTCCCCAGTCCTCTCCCTTCCACAGATCTGCCGCCATCCTTGTTCTCTGCTGTTTTTGTGCTTGTGTGCTTCCCTCTCTCCCTCTTGTCTCCCGCTCCCTTCATTGTATGTTTTGTGTGTCTGTGCATGTTTTCATGTTTAATGTGTTTGCTCTACACGTGCCTCGATTCTGTACACACATTTTTTTATCTTATTGTCTTGCCCTTGTATGTTTCTGTCTGCTGTGTACAGGTTCACTCGCTTCCCAAATTCATTTTCTGAGGAAATTTTCAGAAAGAAAGCTGTAGTTTCCCATGAAACCGGTGAGCAGAAGTTGGTTACCATTTGGAGCAGAGGTTGGAGCAGAAGTTGGTGAAATACCCATTCCATTCCTCATTGCACCCTCATTGGGATGTTTATGTCGTGGTTTGAAATATGACAGAAATAATTGAACTCAAAATTGTAAAATCTGAACAACCACAATCTGTATCCATGTTTGAATATTTCATCTCCTCCTTCCTCCAGATGGCTGATGCTTTTGAGTACTTGCATGCCCAGAACATTGTGCACAAGAACATAAAGGTAACCAACTGCACCAGTGCAGACCGTGATACGTTCTGCCTGACACTGCAATGGAAACCATTTTTGGTGCAGCAAAGGAAGGAATGGGAGTGGGAAGTGGAGGAGGCAGGAAAGAACAAAATTCATGTTGTTGGGTGAAACCTACAATGGAGGGAAAGAGGGCTGGATCCGTCACATATGGACCCTTTTTGTGTTCGTTATATAATGATTTGAACTTCAAATATAAATAGAAAGTAAGAAATCAAAATTATATACCCATTCCAGCTCTGTTGTAATCTGTGAAAAAGACAGCCACCCACTGTTGGAGTTTGTGTTTAATTTTGATATCTAATCACGGTGGTCCCAGAATCCACTTACACACACTATGTTATGGTCTCTTGTCCATAAATGCTGTTCTTCCTTAACCTTCTCCACCTTATTCAGATTATTACCTCATAAGGGGTCGAACACTCCGCCTCTCATGGGATTATCGACACACTCCATTAAAAAGCAATTGTGGACCTGATCATGAAATGCCTCTTCTGCCCTTTCCCTGTTTCTGAACTTGGTCTATCCCTGGCAAATTAATATCACCCATAATCAGCACTCTTCCCTCACCACAATACTTTCTGAATTCTTCATGAACCTTTCAATCTTACTCTTCCGTTACACCAGGAGCCTGATTATACATGACTAACTACTCTTCCATCCCTAATCTCTATCCACACAGAACACTATTCATTAAATCCCTGCTTCAGGTCGCCCTTTTCTCTTGATATGATATTGTCCCTCACCGAGATTGCAAAACTTTTTTGAGTTTCTCTTTCCTTTCACAACTCCACATCTTGTGTCCTTCGATTCCTGTCATTTAGCTCAAGAAGTCTCACTTCCTGCGACTTTGTACTCCTCATTTGGATATCGTTTGTAAACCTCACTTTCTACTCTCGCTTCCCCCTACTCCATATTATGCAAACTCCTGACTGAAATTGTCGGAGGATTTTTTTTTTTAAACTTTTCTCTTTCTGGAATTTTCTTTTTCGCTACCTTCCCTCACATTTCAATTTACATCTTTCCTTCAATATAATTTCTCACTAAAGGTTTAATGTTTTTTTAACATATTGATTTCTGTTTGTTCTCCAGCTAAAAAACGTGCTTTGTAGATCTCAGTGGAACATCAAGGTCATCGACTTCAGCATAGCCAAACCTTTCATACATGGTAAAAAACTTTTATCCTCACTGGGGCAGGCCTGGCTATATGGCACCTGAGATCACAGAGCATGGCTACGAAGGTCCCCCAGTCGATGTGTGGGCACTTGGCA
Source organism: Myxine glutinosa (assembly GCF_964187855.1). Taxonomy (NCBI): domain Eukaryota; kingdom Metazoa; phylum Chordata; class Myxini; order Myxiniformes; family Myxinidae; genus Myxine; species Myxine glutinosa. The sequence continues at coordinate 139,398,241 of NC_136265.1, read as the reverse complement.
TCCTGTTCACGAAATTATTTGATGGACTTCAATTTGATGGACATAATTTTATTGAAGTGAGTATTGTTACCTCCACCACCAAAGGTGGATGGAGGTGATGTTTTCACCCCTGTCTGTTTGTTTGTTTGTTTGTTTGTGAACAAGATATCTCAAAAAGTTGTGGACGGATTCGGACGAACTTTGGCAGAGAGGTAGCGTATGTGACAAGGACGAAATGATTAGATTTTGGTGAAAATCCGGGTTCGGATCCAGCAACGATAATTTTTTAAGTGATTCCTCACCATAGGAAGACAGGACCAAAAACAATATACAGCCGAATATCCCATAAAGTTGTGGACGGATGATTTTGATTAAATGTTATTCTGTGTTGTGATTTTCTGGTCTACTCTGGGATACAAAACGTAAACTGTTCACCTTGGGGAGGTATGCTCTTTACTGAGTGCCGTTCTAGTTTATGAAGGTGTCGTGATTATGAATGTGGTGTGAAATGAGATTCAGGTTTTCAGGGTGTGTTGCATGAAATGAGTCTTGAGTGTTTCACAGTCTTGAGAAGGTATTCATACCACTTGGCTTTTTTCATACTTTGTGCTTCAGCCTGAATTTGAAATGGATTAAATTCACATTTTTTTTGTTATTGATCTACACACAATGTCACATAATGTCATTGGATTTAAAAAAAATGTTTTTTTTAACAAATTGAGCTCATGTGCATCCAATTTCCTTTGATCGTCCTTCAGATGTCTCCACAACTTTATTGGGGTACACCTGTGCGCAATTCAATTGATTGGGCATGATTTAAAAAGAAGAGACACACCTTTCTATATGAGGTTCCACAGTTGACAGTGCATGTCATAGCAGAAACGCGACCATAAAGTCCAAGGAACTGTCTGTAGAACTCCGAGATAGAATTGTGAGGAGGCATAGACCTGGAGAAGGGTATAAAACAAATTCCGGAGTGTTGAAAGTTCCCAGGTGCACAGTGAGCTCCATCATGAGGAAATGGAAAGAATATGGAACTACTCAGACTCTTCCAGGATAGTCCCATGTTGTTCGACTAAACTGAGCAACCCGGCAAGAAGGACCTTTGTCAGAGAGGTGACCAAGAACCCAATGACCTCTCTGACATAACTACAGAGTTCCTTGCTTGAGAAGGGAGAACCTGCCAGGTAGACAACAGTCCCTGCAGCACTGCACAAATATAGACTTTATGGGAGAGTGGCCAGGTGGAAGCCATTCCTGAGAAATAGGCACTACAGTATGCCTGGAGTTTGCAAAAAGGCACATAAGATTCTGAGAACATTAGGCAAATTATTCTGTGGTCTGATTAGACAAAACTTGACCTCTTTGGTCTGAATGCAAAGCGCTACATCTGGGAGAAAACCAAGCACAGCACATCACCCATCTAACACCATCACTGCTTTGAAACATGGTGGTGGCAGCATCATGCTATGGGCTTGCCTTTTCGTGGCAGGGACTGGGAGACTTGCCAGGATCGAGGGAAGAATAATTGGAGCCAAATACAGGCAAATCCTTGAGGAGACCCTGCTTCAGAGTGCGCAAGACCTTTGCTTGTGGCAAAGACAATGACCCCAAGCACACAGCCAAAGCAACACTGGAATGGCTTGAGAACAAGAACGTGAAAGTCCTTCAGTGGCCCAGCCAAAGCCCAGACTTTAATCGCATTGAGAATCTTTTGGAAGACTTGAAGAATGCTGTTCACCGTCCAACTTGACGGAGCTTGAGCAAATCTGCAAGGAAGAATGGGAGAAAGTCTCACATCCAGATGTGCAAAGCCGATACATACCGAAGAAGACTCAAAGCTTTAATCGCTGCCATAGGTGCTTCTACAAAGTATGGACTCAGGGGGTTGAATCCTTATGTATATGAGATAGTTCTGTATTTCACTTTAAATTATTTTGTAAAAAGTTGTTAATTGTTTTAAATCCACTTTGGTGTTTAATGGGGGTATCGTATTTTCTGGTGTATTAACCCTGAGTGTATTAACCGCACCCCTGTTTTTCACCCTCCAAATTTTTTTTAATACTCCCGGTGAAGCTTGATGTTGTAGGCCAGGAAGTGCGTCGTATTATCAGCTGTGCCATCGGGTACATGTTGGGAGATGTGTGTCCGGCTCCAAATTGACAGCTCATGGCCTGCCATTAACATGTCGGCCTACGACGGCCTGGTCATGAGGTCTCCAATATCATCCTCCTTGGCAAAGTTCCTTCGGTGTATGGAAGTGGAGGTATATGGGTCATTGGTGGGGCCGGGGTGTTGCCCCCCAAAATCGGTATTTTTTTGGTTTGTTTGTTTGTAGATTTTTTAAATACGTTTGTGTGATTCGACATGCTGGTCTTCTTGCATTAAAATTCTACATGCTGCCCTGTCTTCTGGTTTAAAATACGCTGATACTGTTTAAAATACCACCTCCTCCTCCTCGGAAACCTTTGGAATGGCATCCAACTCGTCCTCCATGAGCATGTTTAGGGAAGGGTTCAGCATCATGGTTTTCAGCATGAAGTCCCTCGTCTGCGTGTTGGCCTCGATCCATATTCTGAGAGTCTTCTCCATCCTTTCCATGTGGACATTCCGGACATGGGTGACCACCTTGGTATTCGATACAGTGCTCGCTGAAAGTTTCTCATGAATGGCCTTCTTCTTCTTCGGTATGTTGTGGACGGTGGATTCATTCACGCCATCATGCCTGCCCACAGAGGCTGCACTCTCTTCTCTCGAAAGGTGGTCGAGCAGCTCCACATTCTGGCTAAGGCTCATGACTTTCTTCTGCCTCTTGGTCGTCGACTCATCTCCGGCACTGGTCTTCCGTTTGGGAGCCATTATTGAACGATGAGCAGAGAGACAGTCAAAAGGTCAAAGCAACGGAACGTGAACAATGATCGAGATCGATGACACAATCTGTATTTATTTGTACGATTGTGGGTATTGAGCCTGTCTGGTAATTTCAAGAATAGATTTAATGATGCGTTTGCATTCTGTAACTCGCAGAGGTTGGCTTGTTTGCACACCTGGTGGAACTTCCCCCGGAGCGTTTTCATTGTGTAACATCGCTGAGGATGCTTTACCGTAAACTGCAAACTGTAATCGGTTTATTGAAGCATTTGATTTCTATAATTTGTGGAGGATGTGACTTGTTTATACATCTGGTGGGATATCTCGTGAAAAGTGCGGCTAAAATTTTCAGCCGCGAAAGCCATGAAAACGCAAAGTACACAGCAGTGAATGTACGGTACTGTACTTACTGTGCAGTCTTATCAGGTTATGCTCTTGGCTCGTAGAATTTTGCGTATGTCCAGCTGTTTTCTGCATGGCTTGTAAAAGATGGGTTTTATAAATTTGTCAAGCTCGCAGCTCGCGAATTTTTTTTTTTTTGCGGCCCTGAAAAACCACGATTTCACAGAAGTTGGCTGCGAAAAGAAAAAACAACATGAATTCACGACATTTTTTGGTGAATAGAGAAACAGGTCGCATTTTATCAACCGCGATTAGCCGGACCGCGATTAGCCTGAACTTAGCCTTAATATTTAGCCGAAGAATATATAATATTTAGCCTTAATACTTAGCCTAAGAATAGCCTTAACACCTTAACTTATTTGATGAATGAAAATGTATTTTATTTGTTTTGAGTCAAACCTTGATCTCGCGAGATCTTGGAGACGACGTCATGGATTTTTGAAGCTCCACACGGTCTCCACGTTTTCAAAGTTAAGTCATTGTTCACAATTGTATTTTGTCGAAACTGTATTTATCTTTCGGTGTGTGAACCTATCGTGTGCCCCTTGGAAGTTTCACAGTGTTTATCTTTCATAAATTAATCGTTTCTGTTTGCCGCGCGTGTGTGGCCTGTCAGCCTCAGGCTTCCCACGTCAAATTTTGTTCCTTCCTTCGCTGTTTTTGCTCAGTTTTTTTATTTTCCCTTCTCCCCCAAACTTCCCCGAACATCTACTCTCTGTCTGACGTTGCAACCCTCACCCCCACCCCAAAAAAAACAAAAAACAAACAAAAAAAACTTTTATTTTCCTTTCTCCTCGTGTGTTTTGTCCCATCGTGTGCCTATGTCCACGTGTGCTGTCCAGCCCGCCCCCATTATCTCCTTGCCTTCCACCTTTTGCCCTGTTCAAGTGACTCGTGGTTGTCCCTCAAGGCCCTCTACCCGTTGGTATCTTTGTGAATATAAGACTGTTCTTCACGGTTCTGTTTAAATATGTTTAAACTTTCCTCTGCAGTGTTTTATTCAGTGGTTGTTTTTTACAACATGCTGTTTTTCTTCATATTTAAAAGGCTCCTTTCAATTTCCTCTTTAACTCATTCCATTTCAAAAAAATATTCGATCTCTTATAATTCTTTCTCACTACATGCTCCAAATTCTCATTCATTCTACCCCTCCTCCATCATTCTTAAACGGATCGCTAACTTGAAAATCACAATACTGTAAACCCAATTTGTTATCAATGTTCATCTTTCATGAATCATCCACTTTCTAAACTCCCCCCTTGCCCCTCCCCTCCATATCTCCCCCCTTGCCCATCTCTTCCTAAACTCCCCCCTTGCCCCTCCCATTCAAAGCTCCCCCCCAACCCCTCCCCTTCAAATCTCCCCCCCAACCATCCCTCCCAAATTCTCCCTCCTCCCACCTCCTCAAAGCTGCCTCCTCCCCACTTCCTCTCCCTTCTATCTCATACCTCCACCTCCCCCAACCTTCTACTTTCCTCTGCCCCCCCCTCAAACAACCCCTCACTGTTCCTCATCCCATCACCATCAAACCTTTCGTCCTCCTCATCCTTGCCTCTCTTGTAACTCTTCTGTAATCTCTGACACACAATCAACTGCTCTTCCTACCTCCTCCTCTCATCCTTCATCTTACTCAACCACTCCCCTCCCCTGTCCTGCACCCGATGCTCCCCCTCTCTCTTCATTAACGGTATGGACCTCAAACATCCGAGGCCTTCGCTCAAACCTGATTGATCTCTCCATTCAGGTTGCTTCTGACAATCCAGACTTGATCTGCTTAACAGAAACTTTCCTCCTTCAAGAGTTCTCTGATTCCTTAATATATCTTCCTGGTTACTCCCTCCTCCGGTATGAAAGACCCGAGCCTGGTCCTGGTGGTGGGGTGGCTATCTTTATCAAAAACTCTCTTCCTCACCCTCCTTGAACTGCCCTCTCTCCACCCCACCCACAGGACCACCTCTGGCTACGGCTTCCTCTCCGCTCCCACCTTTTGTTCATATGTTTTCTGTACCGTCCTCTAAACAGTGATGACTCCATTTACATTTCGCTGTCGGACAACATGGACCAACTTCTATCAACTCATCCAAACTCTCTCTTCCTCATATGTGGCGACTTCAACTGTCATCATGCCAGCTGGCTGGGTGTGGGTTCCTCTCTCACCAGCCATGGCACCTCGGCAAAGGACTTCTGCGACTCATTGGGACTGACACAATCTGTCAATTTGCCGACCCGGATCTCAGTCAATGGAGTATCTTCTCTTCTGGACTTGGTTATGACTAACTTCCCTGCAAATGTCTGCTGCTTTCTTCTGCTCCAATCGATTCTTCTGATCATGTGCTTGTTAAAGTGGACATCTCTCTGGCCATTCTCAGAGAGCCTCCTCAGCGCCGACGAGTGTGGCATTTCACTCAGGCTGACTGGCACGGTCTGCAAGCAGCCATCAATCATCTGGACCGGTCTCCCATCTCTACTGCCTCTGACATCAATTCTTCCTGGAAATTCTTCCAAAGTAAACTGCTCTCTCTCATGCTCAGATTTATCCCATCTCGTCTTCAGTTGTCTTACCCTTCCTCCCGTCCATGGTACACTGAATCTTGTGGTGAGGCATTTGCCCTGAAACAACTTGCCTTTACCTCTTGGAAGGCAAATCAAACTGAAGGCAATCTCAGTTCCTTCCACCAAGCTCGGAACAAGTGTGTGTCTGCCCTCAGGAGTGTGAGGAAGCACTACCTCTCCACACAAGATTGAACTCTCAAACCTGTCTCCTTCCTCCAAATCCTGGTGGCATCTGGTCAAATCCGTTTCTGGTGTTTGTTCCCCCTCCATCCCCTCCCTTACCTCAAATGGCTCCGCAGTTGACACCGCACGTGACAAAGCCGAATGCCTCAACTCTGTGTTTGCCTCAAAATCTTGTTTCCCAAACCCATCTCTCTCTGTTCCCACCTTTCCCAGTCGAACCCAACTGCTCCTGGACTCTGTGTCCTTCTCTCCTGACAAGGTGGAGAAGTTTTTGTCAAACCTCGACTCTGATTATGCAACTGGACCAGACGGCATCAGCCCATGGGTCCTAAAATCCTGCTCTGCCGCTCTATCTCACCCTCTCTCTGCTCTTTTCACCCTCTCTTTTGCTCAAGGTCATCTGCCAGCATCTTGGAAATCAGCAAACATTACCGCTTTACACAAAAAGGTACAAAAACAGATCCTTGCAACTACAGACCAATCAGCCTGCTTCCAATTATCAGCAAAGTCATGGAATCCATCATTGCTTCGGATATCAAATCCTTCCTCTTCTCCAATGGCTTGATCTCTGATCATCAATTTGGATTTAGACCAGGTCATTCTACTCTGGACATGTTGCTTCTGCTGTCTCAACAATGGCTGGAGGTCCTCAATGCCAAACATCAAATCAGAGCTGTCTCACTTGACATATCACGTGCCTTCGATACGGTCTGGTACCCAGCTCTGCTCACCAAACTCTCCTCCTATGGTATCAATGGAAATCTCCACTCATGGCTTGAGGACTTCCTCTCTGGTCGTAGGCATCGTGTGGCCCTGAATGGATTTCTCTCATCTCCCCTTCCTGTTCTGGCTGGAGTTCCCCAAGGTAGTGTTCTGGGCCCTGTGCTATTTCTGGTCTTCATCAATGATCTCTCCGACTCTGGAAAATCCTCTCTATCTCTTTGCTGATGACTCCACTATCTGCCGCTCCATTCCTCATCCCTCAGATCGGCAGTCTGCAGCCTCCTCACTCTCTGCAGACCTGGACAAAATCACAGACTGGTCAAACAAGTGGAACATGTCTTTCAATCCTGACAAATCTCACACTCTTACAATGTCTCTCCGAAAGGACCGACTGGAAAACCCTCCCATCTACTTTCTCAACGATCCTCTCCAAGAAGTTCTGTCGCTCAAGCTTTGGGGTCTCACGATCTGCCATGATCTTTCTTGGGAAAACCAGATTTCCAAGCTGACCTCCAAAGCCAGTCGCCGACTGGGCATCGTCCGTCGTGCGAAGTCCTTCCTTGGCACATCTGAGCTCCTCACCACATGCAAGGCTTTCATCCGCAGCTCAATGGAATATTGTTCCCCCCTCTGGGCCGGTGCTCCTGCCTCACACCTAGCTCGGCTTCACGCTGTTGAAACCAAAGCTTTCAGAATCATTGGAATCTCCTGCTATGTAGCTGATTCTGAGGGCCTTTCACTCACTCACCGCAGGCAGGTTGGTGGTCTTTCTGTCTTTCACAGACTCCTCTCCGGCCTTGCTCCCCCAGCTCCTCTGTGCTCTGTCCCCCCAATATTCCTGCAGGTCGCAAAAGATCTGCCTGCAACCCTCTTATGGTTAAACTGCCAAATCCTGGGCTCTGTGCTCACCTTCACTCTTTCAATCCCCTTTTCTCCTGCCTCTGGAGCAAACTCCCCCACTCCCTTCAATCCTACTCCTCCCTCCAGGTCTTTAAAACAGCTGTTCACCACCATCTCTTATCTTCCCCCATCCAAAACCTTGATCTTATCTACCCCTGCTAATTTCACTCCAAATCTACTTTTTTGAAATACCAACTTCTGTCCTGGAAGTTCTTGGTGTCCTTGTGTTTTATACTTCGACTGTGTTTTATACTACTCCCACCCCCCCCCCCCCCTTCCCCACGCCTCCTCCCGCCAAGCCCTCTCCCTCCCACACATCTCCCTGCTCTCAAATGTTGTGTTTGTATGCTTCCCCTTCTCTCCCCATCTTGTTTTCCGCTCCCTCTTTTTTATATATTTTGTTTGTCTGGTTGATTTGTTTGTGAAATAAATGTTAGCTCTCTCACGAGCCTCGATTCAATTTTCAAAAAAAAGAAATGTCGACAATAATCAGCGAAGGTCGATGAAAGTCCCGGAAATGCCGAGACAAAATCCGCGAATGCCAACGAAAATCCGCGAAGGTGGATGAAAATGCCGTGAATGTCGATGAAAATCCCATGAATGTGCTGTGACATTGTTTCAATGGGGAAAAGGGGGATGGGTTATACGTATAGGTTCAATGGGTTATAGGTTCCCGACAGTTCCTGATTCATAGAGGAAATTTTTTTAAGTTTAAAATGTTTTCGACCACAAATGCACATGATTACAGTTTTACAAAAAATGCTTAGAAATTAAAAAAATACGACAACACCAGTGTATTGAAAGAATACTTCAAGCAGACCTCTCCAAGATACGAGGCTTTATTGAAATCGATCTGGCGTCTACCTACATGAAAGGCAATCATCTTATTAGTCATGCAAAGCAAGTAAACACAACAAGACATGTATTAAATTTAAAAAGCATTCTAAGGCACTAATCAACAATCATAGCCTCATCTTACCAAGATGACCCAGAGCACATAGCAGTGGCAGTGTAACTCCTTCAGCTGGTCAAATACTCAACCCCCTCGATCGGTAACCATCCGCCCATAATAGGCAGATAAGATTCTCCACGCCTACGATACTCTTCTTCATCAGTTTCACCACAACCAGGTACCATTTTCAATTTATTGAAGGAATGCTCTTGCAGTTTATTAAATGTGCTGAACCATACAGTACCCTGAAAGTAAAAAAAAAATACAACACCATCATGTGCCGTTTAGAAATTTTCTTTTACAAACAAACGCAACTTTCAAATGATGATGTTGGTGATGATGGGGATGAATTAAAATCCCAAGAATTACTCGAACTTTGAGGGCGATCCAAAGGCTGTTGCGGAAAGATCCTGCACTCAGGGAGATCCATGAAAGGTTGGAGAAGGTGAGGACGCTGAGAGGAAGGCAGGAGATTGTGCTGGTGGTCTTGTGGTGGAGGGAGCAGGGCTGAAGAATTGGGTGATGGGGAGCTGCCTGGCAGATTGCTGCACGTTTTGATGCAGCTCTTTGTACGGGAGCAGTGCATCATCCAAGGCCTTCTTGAACTTGAGGTACCTCTCCACGACTGGGTCAGCCTCTTGCACCATCTTCGACAATCGCCGTATCTCATGCAACACCCTGGAACTGGACTGTGAGGTTGGACCTCGTCACCTCTTCCTCATCACTGCTCGCCTCCGTCTCCTCCTCCTCGGAAACCTTTGGAATGACATCCAACTCGTCCTCCATGAGCGGGTTTCGGAAAGGGTTCAGCATCATGGTTTTCAACATGAACTCCCTTGTCTGCGTGTTGGCCTCGATCCATATTCTGAGAGTCTTCTCCATCCTTTTCATGTGGACATTCTGGACATGGGTGACCACCTTGGTATTTGATGCAGTGCTTGCTGAAAGTTTCTCATGAAAGGCCTTCTTCTTCTTCGGTATGTTGCGGACGGTAGATTCGTTCACATCATGCCTGCCCACCAAGGCTGCACTCTCCTCTCGAAAGGCGGTCGAGCAGCTCCACCTTCTGGCTAAGGCTCATGACTTTCTTCTGCCTCTTGGTAGTCAACTCATCTCTGGCACTGGTCTTTCGTTTGGGAGCCATTATTGAACGATGATCAGAACGACAGTCAAAAGGTCAAAGTAACGGGACTAGAACAATGATTGAGATCGAGGACACAATCTGTATGTATATGTATGATTGTGAGCATTGTGGGTATTGAACCTATCTGGTAATTTCAAGAATAGATTTAATTATGCATTGCATTCTGTAACTCGCAGAGGTTGACTTGTTTACACACCTGGTGGAACCTCCCCCGAAGCGTTTTCATTGTGTAACATCTCTGAGGATGCTTTACCGTAAGTTGCAAACTGTATCGATTTATTGAAGCGTTTGAATTCTATAACTCGCGGAGGATGACTTGTTCACACATCTGGTGGGATATCCCGTGAAGCTTGCTTATAGTGCGGCTAAAATTCGCCGCCGTGAAAGCCATGAAAACCCCAAGTACACAGCAGTGAATGTACAGTAATGTACTTGCTGCACAGTATAAGCAGGTCATGTTCTCGGCTCGTAGAATACGTTTTTTGCATTTGTCCAGCTGCTGTATGCATGGCTGGTAAAAGGTGGGTTTTATAAATGAGTCAAGCTGGCTGCTCGTGAATTTTCGTTTTTTGCGCCCCTGAAAAACCGCGAATTCGTGGAACACGGTCGCGAATAGGGAGGGAAAAAACTGCGATTTCACAGAACACAGACACGATTTAAAAGAAAAAACGTCTATTTGCATTTTTCCACGAATAGAGAAACGGGTCGCATTTTATCAACCGTGAATATGCGGATTCTGCGAATAGCAGAACCACCAATCACGGAACCACGAATACGCGGATTCCACGAATAGCCGAGCCGCGAATAGCAGTTTTACACATTCTTAGTCCGAGTCCGAGTTGTTTGTTAGTTGTTAGCCCGAGTTGTTGTTAATACTTAATATCTAATTATTGAGTTGACAGGGTTTCTTTTTCAGCAAAGAAAAAAACTTTTGTGTTGAACACCTAAATTTATTTGATGAATGATAATGTATTTTATTAGTTTTGAGTCAAACCTTGGTTATTGCATCAGTGAGTGCTTGTTTGGAATGTGCTTATTATGCAAATGTTAGTATTCGATTGCGACGATTGTTTGGTATTCGGTCAAAATACATTTGTTTTACTTCTTTGCAGGTGTCACATGGCGAAACTGACTTCAATGTGGAAAACAGTCCAACAACCTTTGCAAGGGAAACATTGGTTTCCCTCCTGGCTGCGATGCTTTGGGAGGCTCCAATGGAGAGACTCACTATGACGGTGAGGGATTGATGCAGTTGTCATCTGCAGTGTTTTATTTGCATGAACAAGAATGTTCACACATGCTGGGGTAACTGACCTCCTGTTATTGTGGATCAAAATGCATTTGCTCACCAGTGGAGGTGTTTCCTGATCGTGTTCATATTTGATTCCAACACATCCATTGTTTCGCAGAAGATTGTGAACCACACTTGGTTCAACGAAAATGACCCGATTAATTATTTCAGGTAACCGGCACTCCTTTTGTTCTGTTTTTACATCTTCCATTGTCATTGTTTCTCTGCAACATGGAGTATCATGGAAGAGCATGGTGAGAGAGAGTGTGAACTGATAATAGGGCAGCAGGTCAAGTCTTGAACAAAATAAACATGAACGTCTGCGTCCAGGTCACGCATCACCACACTCTTCATGGCTTGAATCGTGCCATGTGTCCTTCAAGTTTATTAAAGCTTGGTGTTCAGACCAGATCCGTTGTCTCTCCATGCTTGTATCTCTGCGATCATCGGTGGGCACAGGTTATGGAATTTCACTCCTGTCTGTATATTTTTTGTTTGTCTGTGAACTGGATATCTCAAAGAGTTGTGGATGGATTTGGAGTAATTTGGTGGAGGGTTTGAGTGGGTGACAAGGATGAAATTTTGGTGAAGATTCGGATCTGAGATTAAATGAAGTGATTCCTCACCGTTGAGTGATCAGCTCGTGCTAAATCATATATATTGTAGAATTGATTCAAATTTGATGAATATCCGAATACTAATACGAGAATTTTTCAAGTTCAAGTGATTTCTTACCATTGAGTGATGAGGCGTGTAAAGTATCAGGCTGGGAAGACAGTTTGAGTGCACCATCGGTCGTTTATGACGCAGCCGGGAAAACCACAAGCGCCCAGCGTAGGCCCAGCTTCCTCTGCCAAGCCATATGCCCCGCCTCTTTTATATCCGCCTTCCGGTTTAATCACATGCAATACATAACATCTCCCCCCCTCCCCCTCCCATTAACAGTGAAAATACCAATGTGAAAATAACAGTGAAAACCATACCAATGCATACAAAAATACAGACATACGAAATTGCAAATGCAAAATTGAATGCGAAATGCATACAAGAATATTAGCTACAAGTCAAGGCGAGGAGGCGCCTTTCGAACTCTGGATGATCGTCGGGGTGCAAAGCCGCCACACGGCTCCACTGGTGGTGCTGCAACAGCGTTATGGGGTTCAGCCTCAGGGAGTGGTTCAAAGCCGCCACATGGCTCCACTGGTGGTGCTGCAACAGCGTTATGGGGTTCAGCCTCAGGGAGCAGTGCAGTACTAGCTGCGGCAACAAAGTCGCTGTGCACAGGTTCAGGAAGTGGCGAGATATCCTTTGTGAAAGTGACAGGATCACAGGACCGATACCGGACATGATCAAGGTGCCTCTGGACGACTCGATTGTCCTCTTGTTTGATGACGTAGGACAACGGTCCCTCATTTTTGTGAACCCGCCCTAGTAACCAAACCATTCCGCGACCAAAGTTTCTCACAAACACCGGGTCCCCGACCTTTATAGAGTGCTGTACAGCATGTTTGTCATGGTGAAGTCTCTGTTTCCACTGATTTTGATACACAACCAACACCACATCTGGTCTTAGACAATCCAGTCGTGTACGCAAACGTCGTTTCATCAGCAGCTCAGCCGGTGTCACTCCTGTCGTTGTGTGGGGAGTGATGTGGTGAGCAAAAAGCACACGTGATAATCTGGTCTGAAGGCTTCCGCCGGGTATCTTACTTAGACCAGACTTGACAAAACTCACAGGGCTTTCAGATAGTCCATTTGAAGCTTGATGGTATGGGCTCACAAACTTGTGAATTATACCATTGAGGCGGGTGAATTCAGTGAATTCAGAACTTGAGAAACAGAAACTGTTATCCCATGCAATACATAACAGGGCGAAAAACTAAATATTGCATGATATTGTGGACGAGTTATAGCAAAACTCGGTGCATGATTTGCATAGGTGTCAAACACAAGCCAATTCGATTTTGGTTCACGTCTGGAATGGGATCCGGCCGATTGTTGGGATACAAAACATAAACTGCTGAACCTTGCAGAAGTATTGGCTCTTCCCAATGCCCTTTCTAGTCTATTTATCTATTCTCCGCCAGTCTGTTTGTCTGTCCGTTCAGTAAGGGGCTTCAAAATCAAGTCACCACTGTTTTTAAGCAGTAAAGCTGCTTCAATATAGATGGCTCTGTTCGTAAGCCTAAAGGAAGAAGAAGAATCTTTTTCATTCTGGAGGTTCCAAAGGGTAATTTTAATTGGTTCTAAGGTGCAATTCAAAAGGTATCCAAAGGATAATTCTAATAGATTCAAAAGGGTAATTCTAAAGGGTTCAAAAGGCTGGTTCTTTCAGGTTAAGAGTAATTTTAACGGATTTTGGCGTTTCTCGGCTTTGCCAATTTCATATTAAAAATGCCAAGCTGAACCGCTTCTTTCGGACTGGTGCGATTTTTTTTTTCTTCTTAATTTCTGTTTAAAAAGTCAAACGTTTTCCGATTTTCTCGGGATTTCATCGAGTCGAGTCTCGTACTTTGTCAGCAGAAGTCATAAATGATATCGCAAAACAATGACATCATAACAATGACATCATAACAATCATTTTGGGAAGAGCCCAAAATGCTTTCGCTTCGTGAGGCCTCAAACACGGAACTTTTAAACATTAACAAAATGAAAACCTGAGTCCCCACGAACACACCAGTTTTTACGGTGCAGGGCAAAGTCGTCTGGCACAGTGTTTGTCTGTCTGTATGTATGTTTATCCTTCCAAAACGTTCGTTCGGTTTGGAACGTACATACAAAACGTATGTACGTTCCAATCCAGCTTTCGCATGTGAACCAGTCATCACCGTCCACCAAACCAAAGAAACCTACTCTTTGGAAAAGTCTGAAGTAAAGAATTTAATTTTCCTCCTGTTGACTATTTAAAACTTGTTTTTGGATATATCTCCTGCACACGAAACTGACTTTTAAATTCTTTTCAACTTAGGCACAAGTTCATCAAACATGATCAGAAGAAGAAGCCTTGTCGCAACACTGAGCATACCTTGTAAGTACAACAAACAACAACAGGCATTTTAAGGCCATTTTCCCTGCTAGAGTGGGGGTTAGCCTTGCGGGCCCCATGACAATCTTCTCCATTTTGCCCTATTTTCTGCATCTCTCCTTGTTGACCCCCTTGCCCGCATTTCTTCTTCCACCACCTTTGGCCAAGTCTTTCTCGGTCTTCCCCGTCCTCTACTTCCTTCCACATTCATTTCCATCACTCTCCTCAACCAGTCACTTTCATCCTTCCTCAACACATGACAAAACCATCTCAACCTGTTTCTCCTCACAAAATCCATCACAAGCTCCATTCCCATCATCTTTCGCAATTCATAATTTGTCTTCCTCTCTCTCAACGATACTCCGCACATCCACCGAACCATTCACATTTCCACCCTTTCCAGCCTTTGTTGCTGCTCTACATTCATTACCCATGGCTCGCACCCATAAATCATAACACTTCTCACACATGTAGCATACACCTTTCTCTTCAGCTTCAACGACACTGCCTTCCTCGTCAGCCCGCCACTCAGTTGCCGAAACTGCTTCCATGCACATCTCACTTCCATGACAATGTGTATGATATCCGATTTCGCACATTTATACTCGGTTGTGGATGAAGAGTTATGTTCTTTTGCAGGGAACCAAAGATGAACAAGTCTTTACCATCCACGACAAAGAAAATTAGTTGTTGGAAGCGTCTGAAGATAAATAATTTTATTTTCTCCTCTTGACTTTTTGAATTTGTTTTTGGATATATCTACCACAACAAATGTACAATAAACTGACTTTTCAATCTTTTTCAACTTAGGCAAAAGTTTACCACACATGACAAGAAGAACAAGTGTTGTGGTGACAATGCACATGGCGTGTAAGTAAGAGAAAATATTCCTTTGGGCACATGGGTTCGAATCCAGGTGTCAGGAAATATTGGTTTGAAAATGGCATCAGTTCAAGTACAGGTGTCAGTAAATTCGAGTTTGGAAATGAGGTTCGAATATGGAGAGGAAAAATGAAGGTTTGGGAATGAGGATTGAAGGTAAATGAAGGTTTGGGAAAGAGGATTGAAGGAAATGAAGGATTGGGAATGCAGAAGAGAACAATGGGGAAGGTTCAAACCACAATCACAACGTATCTCCCTTTCCCCTGGTACGAGGGTGGGTAACCTAACGAAGCAATAACTGGAAATATCTGAACTCTAGGGTTATGTTATGTGTTGGATGTAACTCTGCGGGGTCTTTTCCAAATCTGAAACGTGATAAAAAGAACAAGACACCTTGTGGCTTTCTTGAACATAACATGTGAGTGAGAGAAAATATCCCTTTGAAATGTCATGACATCAAACGTACTACCGATATAAATGGTATTTCCGAAAGGAAATGAAGACCACATTTTGTAGTGGATGGAGGTTGTTTTCACTCCTGTCTGTCTGTTTGTATGTCTGTCTGTGCACAAGATATCTCAAAAAGTTGTTGATTGATGCGGACGAAATTTTGTGGAGAGCTAGTGTTTGTGAGAATGACGAAATTATTAAATTTTGGTGAAGATCCGGATTCGGATCTGGCAAGTAGAATTTTGAAAGTGATTCTTCACCATTGGGAGATATGGCCAAAAACGATACAGAGCAGGATATCTTAAAAAGTTATGGATGATTTCTGACGTGGATGAGTTATGACAAAACTAGGTGTATAAATTCGTTGGGTGACGAGAACAAGCTGATGATATTTTGGTTCAGGTCTGGATCCAGATACAACCTACCGGAGGGATACAAAACGTAAACTGTTCACCTGGCTGTGGTATGCTCTCTACTGAGTGCCGTTCTAGTTTATTTTATGTGATATTTAGTGGAGGGGACAGTGTGGTGTCAGTTGTTGAAATGGAGAATGTATTATATGATATCTGGTTCAGCACATTTGTATTCAGTTGTGGATTTCTGTGTTCTGTTCTTTTTCAGGGAGCCAAAGATGAATGAGTCTCCTGCTTCACAAGACATTCCAAACCAGCTTTCGCATGTGTACCAGTCATCACCATCTACCAAACCAAAGAAACCTACTCTTTGGATTAAGTCTGAAGTAAATAATTTTATTTTCTTCCTGTTGACTTTTTGTAACTTGTTTTTGGATATATCCCCTGCAATAAATGCAGAAGAAACTGACTTTTCAATCCTTTTCAACTTAGGCACAGGTTCATCAAACATGATCAGAAGAAGAAGCCTTGTCGTGACACTGAGCATATCTTGTAAGTACAACAAACAACAACAGGCATTTTAAGGCCATTTTCCCTGCTGTGGCTGGGGTTAGCCTTGCGGGACCCATGACAATCTTCTCCATTTTGTCCACCTTTAGCCAAGTCTTTCTCGGTCTTCCCCGTCCTCTACTTCCTTCCACATTCATTTCCGTCACTCTCCTCAACCAGTCACTTTCATCCTTCCTCAACACATGACCAAACCATCTCAACCTGCTGCTCTTCACAGCATCCATCACAGGCTCTATTCCCATCATCTTTCACAATTCATAATTTGTCTTCCTCTCTCTCAACTATACTCCACACATCCACCGAACCATTCGCATTTCCACCCTTTCCAGCCTTCTTTGCTGCTCTACGTTCATTACCAATGTCTCGCTCCCATAAATCATAATACTTCTCAAACATGCTGCATACACCTTTCTCTTCAGCTTCAACGATACTCCCCTCCTCGTCAGCACGCCACTCAGTTTCCGAAACTTCTTCCATGCACATCTCACTCTCGCAACTGTCGCTGAGTCTGATCCACCTTCTCCATTCAGCATGTCTCATAGATAGCAAAATGATTTCACACCTCCCACCTTCATGCGGTCTCCAAGATCCAACTCAACATTTCCTCCATCTGCAGCTCCCTCTGTGCACACCTTACACTTCAATGTAGCTGCCACACTAATGACCTTCTCAGACCACAACATTTTCGATGAACCCACTCAGCGCACATTGTACATTGAATGGAGTTCACTCTGACACCTTTCCTGCACACAGCACATGGCCACTTTCCAGTTCTTTCCACCTCACCACATGCTTTACCTCTTGCCATCACCTTCGTCTTTCCGATATTCACCTTTAGACCTTTCGCCTCCATGCATTCCTTCCACTTGTTCATCTTCTCCTTCAGTCCATCCATACTCTCCGCAATCAACACCAGATCATCTGCATACAACAACTCCCATGGTAAACCATTCTTTACGGATAGCATACCTTGTAAGTAAGAGAAAATATCCCTTCAGAAAAATATCCCTTCTGATCACAATAGAAATGGTATTCCTTTAAGGAAATTGAAGCTAACGCTGCCGTGTCTCATGTTATCTTTCATCTGCCTGGATGTCAGCAATTGCATTTTGTGGATCTCAAAGAATTGTGGATGGATTCGGAGAAATTTTGTGGAGGGTTTGAGTGTGTGACAAGGATCAAATTTTGGTGAATATTCGGATCTGAGATTTTATAAAATGACCAATGTGGAAAACAGTCCACCAACCTTTGCAAGGGAAATTTTGGTTTCCCTTCTGGCTGCGATGCTTCGGGAGGATCCAATGGAGAGGCTCACTATGACGGTGAGGGATTGATGCAGTTTTCATCTGCAGTTTTATTTGCATGAACAATAATGTTCACACATGCTGGGGTAACTGACCTCCTATTATTGTGGATCAAAATGCAATTGCTCACCAGTGGAGGTGTTTCCTGATAGTGTTCATATTTGATTCCAACACATCCATTGTTTTGCAGGAGATTGTGAACCACACTTGGTTCAAGGAAAATGACCCGTTTGATAATTGCAGGTAACCGGCACTCCTTTTGGTTCTGTTTTTACATTGTTGTGGCATCTTTTGGACACCTTTCTTAACAAAACTCAATCAGACTTCACGAGACTCACTCAGTTTAAATCGAGATTTATTACTAATCTTGCAGAGAGTATTTACACGAAAATACAGTTGTACTTTACAGACAAAAATACGACGCGTCGTTCCATGGGAGAATTCTCCCACGAAGCCTCGGAGTGTTCCGTTAAATCGATCTCAGCTGTTTTGATCTCGCTCCATTGGAATTCCGAAGTCACTTAACGCCAGCCTTTCCGGCACCAAACTCCATATGTTTATCATTACGGATGACACAAAGAACTGATAAAATCCCTCCCCAAGTCCCACTAATGGAGGGACACATTCCAACTCTGCGTTTACATCTTTGGAGGCCACTGGGTCATCTCACAGATGGTTGACTGCTTGGTCGAAGTTCTTTGCACATTTCCTTGCATGCTTTAAGAACAAAATTCACATTGAAGTACAATTTAACTATCTGCATAACTCGCCAACCCTAAAAAATATAGAAATCTTCTCTAGTTCCTCAATTTTTTTTCTCTTGTTAAATTAAAACAATTAATTTAAACAACTACCTTCAAAATACTCAAACCACAAATTTTCGTAATCCAATTTTCAATACCTAAGGCATACACCGTCATCCTGGAAGAATCTGATCATAAAACATTTCTTTCCAAAATAATAAAGCATCTGCAACATTTGGTAATTATTCTTCGAAAATACGTTTTGCTTCAGAACAAATGTTGACTTTCCATTTGAAAAGAAGAGGCTGATCACTTGTGTTTGAAATTCAAGTATGAAACATTTTCTTCTGATGTCTTCATAGCACCTACACTATTTCGCATCGGATTTTCCGCTGTTGTGATAACTGGGCGGAGTCATAAATTGACCCTGCTCTGCATGTAGCATCCTTGACACTCTTGCTGTGAGCCATAGTAGTTCTTAAACAAGGCCTTCGTCCAGTTGTAGTTGACTTGCCTCCTCACTCATCATGAGTGGGCAGCAAGTGTTGATGTGATGTTGGTTGACCAGCAAGATGTGGAACAGAGATGCCAGATGCATCCACAACGATGTTAGGACCATGGTGTTCAAGTTATTAATGGTCCATACCAGTAGCAACCAGCAGAATCGTGCACAGCCGTTGTCGAGGAAGAAACACAGCCATCCACTTACAGCTCCGCGCTGGTTCCCTGGAAGTTGGTGGAGGAATGACACACGTCACCGCATCCAGTAGAAGTTGCAGGTAAAATGTCGTCGTCCTGCAATTGCTGCTGACGTGATGAATGTTCGAGGCATTCAAACAAAAGTAAGTGATCGCCTTTCTTCCATACGCTGCAGTGTGATCCAGGCAAATGGTCACATAAATTTTCCTTGGTGAAGCTAAACATCCATCTCCAATCTTGCAAAGGAGAATGCCTTCATCATTCTTTGAGAAAGAGGGTGTATGCCAAGATTAACTTCATTTTTAGCCACAAATTTTCTTTCCCGAACTTCTTCCCAATGCCGTTATCACTCCATTTGAGATGTGATCTGGCCTTTTTCTTCACTCAGCCACATCTATATCTGCTTTACACACACACTGAATCAGATAGGGTACATCTTGACATGACATTACCATAATCATGTATATATTATAACAGCTTCACATTTGACAATTTGTTGTTTTCCTCAAAACATTCAAAAAGTTATATTCATTTATATGCTTCACACGAATAATATACAAATCAGGTATGTATTTTACACTACTAAACTAAGAATAGCATTTACAATTGCTTTCAGGTTAATATAGTTTGAAAATTAAACTCATGCAGTTTTTTTTTAACACTACTCAAAGAAAATAAATGCATTAATAATGAGTACATATTATTACAATGACAAACAGGAATATCTAATTCCCATCAAATTTTGCAAACAAGCAAACTACGCATAATGCATCCATTATCATAGTTCCTCCCCCCTTTAAAAAAGAAAAAAGAAAAATTAATCTTATTGTGTTAACTACTAGCATGTACCTTCATCACTTTAATTTTCATGGTGTGTAGCTTGTGGTGATATGAGTTCACTGATTTTGTAAAACTGACACAATTCATAACATTTTCGTTATGGCATTATCTTTATCTCTACTGTACTCATTTGTAACATCACTTGATTCAATCTTTTTATCTCTGTGTTCATATCATCATAAAAGTCTTTCTATCTTGGTTCCACATTTGTTTCTATTCTCATCAACATCCTATGATTTATCAATTTGTTCCAACACACTGTAACCAAGGGTTTTAACCAAGCCTCTACCAAACTATTTCCAATTTGAACTCAAAATACTAGTTAAACAACAATTAGAAGAATTAACTTCAAAGGGTCAACAAATTCATTTTATAAACAGATCTAATTTTCATCCAATAGTTTTCCTTGCCAACTGTCATATTCTAACACTTTAATAAACCTTCGAAAAATGTCTCCCAAATTAATAAATTCCCTTTTTACTTTCCAAATACTCATCTGTAAATTACGTATTCAATTAGTTTCTCCCAATTTGTTTGGCCTGAATGGCCGCAGAAGTGGCTGCCAACATGCAATACCTTTTTATCTACCAAGCAAGTATTCTTCCACATAAGACCTCCACCAAATTTTTAAAATCTGGGATTTCTAATTATATGGATGCACACTCTCAGGACATTTCAGGCTGCTGTTAACAATCCACTGCGATAAATTAATTCCTTTACCCACAATTAATTAATTAATACAAATTGAGGATATTATCCCTGTCACATTCATTTATAGATTCATTGTTTTGTGAAAATCAATATTCGTTAAAATCTGGTGCTACATTTTTCGGTATCAATTTCAGCAAGATTTTCTTTACTAATCTTTTTTTCCCATATCATCTACGCCTAATACACATACATACAACACAATTTATATGCTGATAAAATTCAAGTTGATATATATATCAAAAATCCGTGAACAGAGTATTCTGATAAATCCATGTAAGATCTCTTACAAATTTGGCTAATTTTGTACTCCCACATTTTTTTTTTTTAAGCTCATATCCATAAATAGCTTTATCCTCATATAAGTTTTATCAAAAATGGAATCCCAAGGTTACTCACAATTTCTTACTATTAATTAATGGCGGCTTGTAACTCAGCACATCAAATCTTTGTATTCCATCTGCCTTGACAAAAGAGATAATCATCCTAATCAAATAACATTGTTTATTTTTTGGATTTTCTGGATATTTGATCCCATCCACATCAAACTATCTATTTCAAGACAGGCACACTGTCGGTTTCAGCAATCTTTTAAGCGAAAAAAAATACACAAACTCATGCATTATATATATTCGTTTGCGTTGGAACCATTATTTGCAGATCAAGATGGGTGCCAATTTCATAAAATTTGTCCCTCAATTTTTAGAAACGCAGATACACAGACAAAAAAAAAAATTCTTAGAAAAGCCCTATAATGTCCACATTGAAATCACCCTTTTGTTTCCCACAATAACATCCAAATTTGAAAACACACCCGTGTACATGTCAGTCGACCACTGACCTATCAATCATGCAAAACAATCGTCCAAAATTCCGACCTGATCATCATGTGAATCTCGTCACTTGGTTCCCAAAAAAAGAATTTGCAAAGCAATTGTTCCAAACTCTGTAAATTCAAAAATTGTTTTGCCCAAAATGCTCCCTAAAACCACATTTATTATTGGCAAATATGAGGCTTCCAGAATGAACTCTAATCCTTGATCTTTTAATTCTATGTTCCAAAAAGTGTCCAATTTCGGCATTTGATCAATTAATTCTTATTTTGCTAATAAGCAAAAAATGAATAATTCTTGCTCCGAAAACTTTTCAGACACAAGAAGCGTCGACAGTTACTCATGTTGGTCTAGTGATCTAATCTGTTGAGGCCAATCATCATTTGGGATCTGCAGCAATGAAGGCCTAATCGTTGTCTGAGGTACCGGTAAACACTGGTACCCTTGATCTTGGTTTTTCTCTATGAACTAGTCTCCTATTTGAATATGGACAACGTCGTCTCCAGTGGCCCATATTTCCACAATTAAAACACCTGTCCTTGTCATTGCCTGTTCTTTCAGGGCTACCTATCCTGTTACTTCCTTGTCGATTAGGTCTCTGATTTTCCCTTGGATCATAAGAATTCTCTGTACTGTTCTTTTTGGGGAGAAAAATGAGTATCAGGTGGGACAACTGTCACTTTTATTCCTACATTCGAGGGCAGTTGTGCATTTATCTCCTTCAGTGTATCCTGTATCCTTTTTAGTTTAAGTTATAGGTCCATTATCCTTTCTTGCTGTTCCCATTTACTGGATTCGACATCCCAATGATGGAATGCCAGCCAGTCTACCGTTAGGTTCTGTCTCTTCCTAGCTTTCAGTTCTTGTCCTAATCTATCCAATAGACTTGGTTCAAATGTACCATCTCTTGGAAACTCCTTGGCATGTCCCTTTGTCCACAAATACCAATTCTCAACCTCCCTAATGGCCTCTACACCATAATGGTTGTACATATAATATGTACAAGTACCTTTTCGTGGAATATCTGGTTCAACTTTTCGACCCTGACAGGCCCTATTTCCCATTTCGCCGAAAGGAGTGTATTAGGCAAACAGCTGTGTTGCGTTTTCTGAGGTTGGTATGACAGTCGTTCTTCACTGGTGATTCCAGGAAGAGTCTCTCCAACTTTCAATTGATGATGGCAGCTGAGTCCAGGAACACCTCCTTTTTGTACCACCGTTTCACCAACCGATCCCCAAACTGATCGGACAGGTAAATGACCACCGATAGGTGGGAAACCACGTATCGGTCCCTTGTCACCAAAGAATGAATGAATGAATGAATTGAATTCATTCATTCATTCACCAAAGCCAAAACACTTTTGCGGAGGCCAGGTAATTTGTGTTCCCTGTCAAAAGGGCACGCCAAATATTAAGCACAAATATAAAATATATATATTCGGACCTTTCCTTCACTTTTGTCAACTTACCACCTTGCTCATTTTTGAAGATATCTTCACATTAAAATTAATATTCTGATTCCACATTGATTTCACAATGTGGATTTTATCACATTTTTTTAAATCAAACTATCTTTGAATGAAATCAAAAATCAAATCAAAAATCAAATCAAAATGAATGATCTTCCTCTATCAAAAAAAAATTTCTAAAAAAAAAAATCTGTTATTTTCTCAATCTTCTGATATCCACTCTTATCCATTTTCCTATCAAGTCTTACAAAGGAGCCTGGAAGAGAATGGAAAATCAAAAGCTCTACTAAAAGAACAATAGTGTGTTGTTCCAAACCCACCAAAACAAAAACATCAGCCAAAAAAAATGCTAATAAAATCCAATCGAACACCATTTAGCTCAATGTAGCCTAATTCCTCATTTTACGAGTACGAAACACAATGCCGCTTCTTGGGGGCCCTCCAAGGAGCGAAAATATGCTTCCCACTCGTCATATTACCTCCAACAAAAAAGAGGATATTACATTTAAACCAGTATGTTTGTCTGTCTGCACAGAACAATTTTGATTTTCTCTACATTGGTTGATACGAATTACAGGAAAATTCCATCACAGGTGAAACCTCACCTGTAAAATCACAATCATGTCATTGATCACATGGTATAGACACCATAATTGTGTCAACACAACAATCTTAAAATCACTGAGAAAAAAAAATTCTGGCAAAGGTCCACAATCCCTGATTGCTGTGTCCTTAACTCCTTACAATGGTAATATTTCTGACATAACATATTGTTACGGTTCTCTACGCCGGCCTTCTTCCCCTCATCAAGGGGGGATTAATCCCCTTGTCTTTGCTGGGCCTTGGCGGAACCGAGACTTGCAACACCCTTCCCGGGCGAGCGCGGAAACAGGGTTTCGGGACCAATTCTCGCTCGTACCTAAGTACCCGTGCCGCCACGGAAACGAGGAAACAAGCCTCGCATGAACCACGTATGATGTTAGTACGCCGAGCGAATTGAGTAGACGTGGCCCGCGCAGTTTTAACTAGTGGAACCCGATTGGAGCGATCCTATTCGTGCCACGCTTAGTCAATGGAGGAAACCACAGGAACGATCGAATCAAGGAGGAAAGAAAAAGGGTTTCATTGTTCCCACACGTATTTACAGTTCAAGGGCAAAGAGACACAGAGTAATCCTTAAACAGTCTTAACATATCCCTGGGACAACGGGCCCGTGTCACTCACACTCACACAGGGGATTGCAGATGGGCAGGTGTTCCCCACGCGTCGATGTCGTTGTCCAGAGATTGCCTCCGTCCGGCTCTCCATGGCCCCGGCACGTCCCACGAAGATGGTGGCAGGCGAAGACAGGGACTCGTAGCGCGTCTCTCGTACAAAGCAGATGATCGGGGCGAAACGGGAGAGGGCGGACTTTAGCACGGATGGCGGTTACTCAGCCTCGTTCATTCGCGCGGCTGAAATGCGCTATTTCATTGTAGATGCGCCTGGCTGCGCCCGCGTATATGTCGCGACCAACTCCTCTTCTTCAATACACTTGGTGTTGGTTAGCGCGCGCGTTCTCGTGCAATGGTCAAGTTCATCAGGCAGTACAACGTGAGTCCTGTTATCTCTCTCTCTCTCTCTCTCTCGCAGCAAGTCAAGTCCCTTTAGCCCTCCGATGCAAGTCCTGTCGAGGGCTTTGTGCAGCGGGTTTTATAGCTTCGCCCCTCGAACCTTCTGGAACTCACCAGACTCTTCTCACCACGCCCTCTGACGCCACGCCGCCGCCACCACCCTCAAGTTCTGATTGGTTGCTCGTGCTTAACGTCATCGCTTCTGCCGCTCTGCCTCGACTCCGCCCCGATCCTTCCGAGGCCTACCTCGTGTTAACTCGGCCAATGATCACCCAATGCTTAACAAACTGGATCGAGGCTTGGGTGGCTGGGAAATCGGTGGCAAGTAGGGCCTATCCTGCTGGCTCCTACTCAATGCAGAATTAACACTGGAAGGGAACTAAGCAAACAAATACTAAGACATAACTATGCTATTGCGAGGCTAGATGTTGATTGTGTGACTGATTATGGGGGGCAGACTTTAACCTTTATTAAACTCATATGACAGACTCAAAACCGCAACAATATCAATATTGATTTATAATAAAACAATAAAATTAAGATATAATATCTCATGGCAAGGGGCAATGCCATCTCATGCCATGCCCGATGGTTCAGTGAAAACAATAGCATTTACCTGCAGGACATATTTCCACCCCAGGCAAGACCTACCTCAGTCAGGTCAACAAAACTCCCCCAAAAAACCTATATAACACTGATCTGGACCACACCCTACCACAAAGCACTGACCAACCTTTTTGGTGGGGTGAAGGTGGGGGGGGGGGGGGGGGGTGGGTGGAGAAAGATGGATGATGAAAGGGATAAATTGCAACCAACACCAATCCATGTTGAACAAGGGAGGAATTCATGGTTTACATGCATCACATAGATTCATTCGTGAGACGATCAAACAAAATTAATCAGACAGATGTGAGACAGTTCATTGGAGAAAAAAATGTCTCAAATTTTTCAGATGTCATGTTTCACTATGGCTGCATAGTGAAAGCCACACTTCCACTAGTGGCTACAATAAGGGTTTGAGGGGAGGGGGGCGGGAGCTGGCGTGAGGGAAGGGGAGGGGAGGGCAGGATAGGTAGATTGGGAGGAGAAAGGTATGGTCGGGGAGGAGGGAAAAGTGAGGCAAAGAGATGGGGCGGAGGAGTGGAGGGATGGATGGATGGAGGAGGGATGGATGGAGGAGGGATGGGAGGAGTAACGCTGGGGGGGGGGGGGCGGGGGAGGAAGAGAGATGAAGCATGGGGATTTGATAGGAAAGAGAAGTGATTTATGGGCGGAATCAGACAAGGCATAGAAAAATAATAACAACAACAACAAAACTGGAAATTATTTGCACCAGAGGAAAACATTCGAAACACATACATCCTGTCTATAAACCCCATTGATGATTGACATGAGGTGTGAGAGACGGGCGGAGGGGTGGGGTGGATGAGATGGGGGGAGGGGTGGTGTGAGAGACGGAGGATGGGGGGGGGGTGGGGCGGGGGAGGAAGGTGGGGTGGAGGTGAATGGATAATGATGAGATGATGACAAGATGGGGGTGGATGAGGGGTGGGGGAGGTAGGAAGGCTGGGACAAGGGAAGAGGGAAAGATGGGGAGAGAGGAAGGGAGAGACAGAGATTGCATTGAGAAAAAAAAAAAAAACACTTGCTTGCGATCCCGTATGTAATATATGAACAACGAAACGGACAATTTTGGTCTTTTCCCCAAAACAAAAACGTCTTCTGGAAGATTATTACATTGTATCAAAGTTGTAATGTATCCCCTGTCATGTTTATTAATCGGTGATTAGATACGAAACATATATTTTTTTTCGCAAAAAAAACAACAAAACAAATCGTTCAATACTCCATCATGAGTAGATTGCAAACACGGTCTACATTCGTTTTCCGACGCCTTCACCAAAAACAACGATTCCCACCACATTTATCACTCCAGCCAAACATGGATTATGCACATGTCAATTAAATAGTATACTTTTTATATGATATGACTTTTCATACGACACCAATATATATATATATATTAAAAAGATTTGAAACAATGATGTATAACCCTCACTGATTTGAACTTTGTCTGACCCTGTTTTTCTCAGAGATTGAGAAGCAACCGATCTCCTCAGTCACATGAAGGTGTGACGGGCACATGGGGCAATAATTCCACGCACCAGTGGGTGGCGCGAGCGCCCAGGCGGGGACCGATGGCACATGCCCCGCCCTTCGACCGAGCGGGGGGGATCAGGCGTGGCCTCGGCACATATATGCGGGCTCTAAGCTCGAGCCCGCCCAGTGCTGCAGTTCGAGCTTTCGTAATAAAGACTTTTGGTTTTAACAAACACGTTGTGGCCTACCTCTTTGGCAAGCAAGTTGTGTGCGCAGCACCACACCTCACTGGTGACCCCGATTGGTTCAGCCTTTGCTGACCACTGAACGCGCCATGGCCAACAACGCCGTCGCAGTAAAACTCCCAGAGTTTTGGGAAGCACAGGCAGATGTGTGGTTCGTGCAGGCCGAAGCGCAATTTCAGCTTCGAGGCATAACGGCGGACGAGACCCGTTACTACCACGTGGTCGCCGCCTTCGGGCCCGGCACTGCCGCCCGGGTCGTGTCCATCCTGCGGCACCCGCCGGCCGACCACAAGTACAGGGCGCTCAAACGTCTCCTCATGGCCACGTTCGGCCGCACGGAGATCGAACGGGCCGACCGCCTCCTGGACCTTCCTGAACTCGGCGACACACGACCATCCGTGCGGATGGATTATATGCTGTCGCTGCTGGGTGACCAAGCCCCGGATTTCTTATCGCTTTTCCTATGCCAGCTACCTCTACAGGTACGCCTCGCGCTGGCCGGTTCCAACATAAGGGAACCCCGCGCCCTGGCCGTAGAGGCCGACCTTGCGACATGCGGTCGAGTTACGGTGCTGCCATCGTGGATCCCGGGGCAGAGGCTACAGCGACCCTCGTGGCCGCTGCCGCGTCCCGCCCACCACCACCGCCGCCGAAAACGCCGCGGCCGCCCCCGCCGCCGCAAGCCTGGTGCTATTTCCACGCCAGGTTCGGCCACAAGGCTAAGAAGTGTTGCCCGCCATGCTCGTTTGACAAGTCGGGAAACGACCAGGCCGGCGCTCATTAGCGGCCCTGAGCGTCGGCCGTTCCGGCAGCCTCCTGTTCATCACCGACACCTTGTCTGGGCGCCGTTTCCTCTGCGATACAGGAGCGCGGGTAAGCATCATCCCCGCCTCCACGTCCGACAAGCGAACCGCGGGCCGGGGCCCCGCGTTGCTTGCCGCCAACAGTACACCCATCCGCACATTCGGGAAGCGCTGCCTCTCCCTGCGGTTCAGAGGGCAGCGCTTTCAATGGTCGTTCGTGACCGCCAGCGTGCCAATGGCATTGCTTGGTGCGGACTTCCTATGTGCGATTGGGTTGTTGGTCAACGTGAAGCGCAGACGGCTCGTCCAGGCCGAAACCTTTAGCTCGCTCGCTTGTTCGCTGAGCGGCTCACTGAACGGCTCACCGAGCGGCTTGCCAAGCGGCTTGCTGGACGGTTCCGTCCCGGCGAGTTTAGTTTGCACGCTTCCGGCGGCGGACGACTTTACCCGCCTCCTCGCCAGTTTCCCGGCCCTCACGCGGCCCACCTTCTCAGTGGTGGCCGTTAAACACGGGGTGGAGCATCACATCCCCACGGTCAGGCCGCCTGTCTATGCCCGGGCACGCCGACTCGAGCCCACAAAGCTCGCCGTGGCGAAAGCGGAGTCCGCCATGCTGGAGCGGCTGGGGATCGTACGGCGCTCCAACAGCGCTTGGGCTTCTCCGCTGCACATTGTGCTGAAGCCCGGGGGGGATGGCGGCCGTGCGGGGACTACAGCCGGCTCAAAGATGCCACCACCCCCGACCGCTACCCGGTCCGACACATTCACGACTTTTCCGCCCGGTTGGCCAACACGACCGTGTTTTCTAAGGTGGACCTCATCCGGGGCTACCATCAGGTCCCCGTCCAACCGGACGACGTCCCGAAGACGGCCTTCATCACCCCTTTCGGCCTCTTCGAATTCCGAAGGATGCCCTTCGGGTTGAAGAATGCGGCTCAGGCATTCCAGTGGCTTATGGATAGCGTCTTGCGCGACTTACCTTTCCTGTTTGTCTACCTGGATGACATCCTAGTCGCGAGCGCGTCCCGGGAGGTCCACCTGCTCCACCTCCGCACGCTTTTCGAACACCTGGGCCAGCATGGCCTAATCAACCCTGCCACGTGCCGTTTCGGTGTCGCCACCATCGACTTCTTGGGGCACCGCATCACCGAGCACGGGGCCGTCCCTTTACCGGCCAAGGTGGAGGTGGTCAGGGATTTCCCGCGGCCCTGCACGATCAAGGGGCTCCAGGAGTTCCTGGGCATGGTAAACTTTTACCACCGCTTCGTGCCCCACGTCGCCCGGCTCCTCCGCCCCTTGCACGAGGCCCTTCGGGGCAAGCCGGGCAAAGGTGACATCGCATGGTCGGAGCCGATGGCCGCAGCGTTCGCGGGCGCAAAGCTGGCTCTGGCCAACGCCACCATGCTGGCACACCCGGCGCCCGATGCACCGATCGCCCTCACCACCGACACGTCGGACTATGCGGTGGGCGCGGTGCACGAGCAATGGGTGCATGGTGCTTGGCAACCGCTGGCGTTTTTTAGCCGGCAGCTTCGCCCACACGAACGCCGGTACAGCAACTTCGACCGCGAGCTGCTCGGGCTCCACCTGGCGGTCCGACACTTCCGCCACCTGTTGGAGGGCCGCCCGTTCACGGCCTTCGTTGACCACAAGCCCCTTGTGTTCACGATGGCCAAGGTTGCCAAGCCATGGTCGGCACGGCAGCAGCGCCACCTCTCTGCCGTGTCCGAGTACACGACGGACATCCGTCACATGGTGGGTAAGGACAACCCGGTGGCGGATTACCTTTCCCGGTCCGTCGTGCACGCGGTCCACCTCGGGGTCGACTATGCCCGGATGGCGGAGGCCCAGACCGCCGACCCCGGCGTCCCGGCCTTGCGGACCGCCATCACGGGCCTCCGCGTCACCGAGGTGCCGTTCGACGCCGCGGGCACGGCCCTTCTATGCGACGTCTCCCTCGGCCGGCCTCGCCCCATTGTGCCCGCTGGCTGGCAGTGCCCAGTGTTCGACGCCATCCACGGCCTGTCCCACCCTGGCGCGAAGGCATCCCAGAAGCTCGTCGGGGCAAAGTTCATCTGGCATGGCCTCAGGAAGGACGTCCGCGACTGGGCCAGGATGTGCCTCGCGTGCCAGCGCGCAAAGGTCCACCGCCACACCCAGGCACCGTTGGCCCCGTTTACGGTGCCCGAGCGGCGGTTCGACCACGTGCACGTCGACTTGGTGGGACCTCTGCCCCCCTCGCAAGGGTTCACCCACCTCCTCACCATGGTCGACCGCACCACGCGGTGGCCGGAGGCCGGCCCGTTGGCGGCGACGTCTGCGGCTGAGGTGGCGCAAGCCTTTATCGCCACTTGGGTTGCCCGGTTCGGTGCCCCCTCGGACATCTCGTCTGACCGCGGCCCCCAGTTCACCTCGGAGCTCTGGGCCGCGGTGGCGCAAGGACTCGGGGTGAAGCGACACCACACCATGGCCTACCACCCCCAGGCCAATGGCCTGTGCGAGCGCTTTCATCGCTCCATGAAGGCCGCGCTCCGGGCCAGCCTCCGCGACGGCGGCTGGGTCGACAGGCTCCCCTGGGTCCTGCTGGGCCTCAGGACGGCGCCCAAGGACGACCTGCGCGCGTCCTCGGCGGGGCTGGTCTTCGGGCAACCACTGCGGGTACCGGGTGAATTTATCCCTGACTCCACGGCTCCTTGGTCCGCGGCGCAACAGCGCTCCGCCCTTCAGGAGACCGCCTTCAGGCGGAGGTTCGCCCCGGTGCCGACAGCACACCACGGTTGACCGCCTTCCCACGTCGCCCCGGAGCTTCGCACGGCAAAGTACGTGTTCATCCGGCACGACGCCCACCGGGCACCGCTACGGCCCCCGTACGACGGGCCCTTCCGCGTGCTGGAGACAGGTGACAAGTTTTTCACGGTCGACATCGGCGGTGCCCGGATCGCATTTCCGTGGACCGCCTCAAGCCGGCCCACCTCGATCCGGACCACCCCCCGCCGCCAGCGCTGCCTCCACGTCGAGGCCCCCCCCCGGCGGTCGGACCCCCAGCACCCCCGCCAGCAGCTCTGCCCCCGCGTCAAGGGCGGTCGGACCCCCGGCACCCCTCAGCCCCGCCGGCCCGCTGCCCCCCAGCCCTGCACCCATCGCCAGGGGGCGTTTCGGCCGGGTCATCCGGCTTCCCCGCAAACTCACCCTTCAGGTGCGCGGGAAACCTGGGGGGCGCGTGTGGCGGGCACATGGGGCAATAATTCCGCGCACCAGTGGGTGGCGTGAGCGCCCAGGTGGGGACCGATGGCACATGCCCCGCCCTTCGACCGAGCGGCCACGCCCGTGGACTAGGCGTGGCCTCGGCACATATATGCGGGCTCTAAGTTTGAGCCCGCCCAGTGCTGCAGTTCGAACTTTCGTAATAAAGTCTCTTTTGGTTTTAACAAACGCGTTGTGGCCTACCTCTTTGGCAAGCAAGTTGTGTGCGCAGCACCACACCTCAAAGGCATATTATCTATTAGAAACAGAAGGCTTTGTTTATTTTGTAAGATGTTAGAAATCTCTGTTTTCTCCATGACTTGACATTTTATGGCTGGGAGAGTTGCATATGAAGAAAGAAAAAGGCTGACCCAAGGAATCGAAGACAATTGAAGAGTGAGATAAGTTTTACTTCCAGAACTGAGGGAAGATCTACTGTAATCTATATACCCCACAAGGGTTGGGTTAATAACATGCTATCAAAAAACCGAGGCGAATCCCTACTTCGGCGGTGGTTCATACCGTACACCGCTTATCATCGATTCATGAACCAAACACCGTTTCATCCATTAACTATGTGTTCACGACATTGGGATTAAAGTGTTATGGTCATATTTACTATATTATTATTGTTACTATTACGAAAACAATACTACTGAAACGACACACCACTGTATTAAGAAACCTGGGCTTAATTTGTCTGAAGCGAACCGAAGGTGAGGCATAAAGCCTAAGGCCTATACGTACCGTTTTGTTGGAAGAGCCGTAACGCCTATGCTTTTGATATTTGATGATCGTTTGAACAATCGGTTTGTTTGTGTTTCACACTGAATTTAAAACGTAAAGGTAGAGCATGGTGATTGTGATACATGACAGGTTCGACGATATGTTTGGCCTGACCGAAATTGGAATCAAAATGCCAGAGTGTGGAGAGTCAGCCACCCTATCGCCGTAATGACATCAGACGTAATCACTTCACCCTGTCATGTGATCAGATCCTCAGCTCTGATTGGTATACGTTTGAGGGGAAATACATAGACGGACAAACATTGTTCTCGATGGCTTTGCCCTATTGGCTGCGCTGTAAAAATCTGTCACTGTTCTAACGTGTGAATCAGTGATGGGATTTTGCCTAAACTTGGTATAAGTGTATATTATGATGCAAAGATGAACTGATTCTATTTTAGCATCAAATGTCAGATGTGAGGTGATTTTGTGATTTTGGTGAGGTCAGAGGTCATGTAAGGTAAAAATGTGATACTTGAGAGCAGCTGAAAAACCACCTTCCGAGGCCATTTTACCCTGCAGAGCAGGCGTTGGCCTTTTTCGGGCACCATGGTCCCATTTTTGAAGCAATGTTTTACGGCCGGATGCCCTTCCTGCCACCAACCCTGTCAGTCGACTCTTGCGACACACAAGGAATTACCAGTGAACTTGTACTCATTTTGCCGACCTCGGAAAGATGACGGGCTGAGTCAACCCCCTTGGCGTTAATTCAGCGATCAACCGGGATTCGAACCCATGATCCTCAGATCCCAAGCTGGCACCCAAACCACTAAGCCAACACCAGGACTTGAGCGCAGCTGAATGGATTTAAATCAAACTTTGTACATGTATGTATTATGTTGCAATAATATGGGTGGAGGCATATCGGTCGATGTCATGACGTCGGAGAGTGTCGTTCTTGTTGTCATTAGCATTAATAAGACAAGCGTGGGACGCGTTGCTGACGTCGCCACTTTTTTTTTTTTTTTTGTATGCAAGATCGAGGCTCGTAAAAGAGCTGACATTAATCACACAAAGATAAACTGACACATAAAACACAAACTAAGGGGAGCGGGAGACAAGATTGGGAGAGAGGGGGAAGGACACAAACACAACATTTGAGAGCAGGGACATCGAGAGAAATGTGGGAGGGAGAGGGCTTGGGGGAAGGTGGGAGAGGTAGAAAACATATGGACACTGCAAGGACTTCCAGAAAGTAGTTGGAATTTCCCAAAAAAAAAAGAAGAAGTGGATCTGGGGTGAATTAGCGGGGGTAGAAAAGATCAAGGTTTAGGATGGGGGAAGATAAGAGATGGTGGTGAACAGCTGTTTTAAAGACCTGGAGGGAGGGGTGGGATTGAAGGGAGTGAGGGAATTTGTTCCAGAGGCGGGAGGAAAGAGGAATGAAAGAGTGAAAGTGAGCAGAGAGTCTTGATTTTGGCAGTTTAACCATAAGAGGGTTGCAAGCAGATCTTGTGCGACCTGTAGGAATATTTGGGGGACAGAGCCCAGAGAGAGCTGGGGGAGCGAGGCCGGAGAGGAGTCGGTAGAAGACAGAAAGTCCACCAACCTGCCTGCGGTGAGTAAGCGAAAGGCCCTCGGAGTTAGCTTCATCGCGGGAGATTCCAATGATTCTGAAAGCTTTGGTTTCAACATCGTGAAGCTGAGCGAGGTGAGAGGCAGGAGCACCGACCTGGAAGAGAACAGTATTCCATTGAGCTGCGAATGAAAGCCTTGTATGTGGTGAGGAGCTCAGGTGTGCCAAGGAAGGACTTGGCACGACGGAGGATGCCCAGTCGGCGACTGGCTTTGGAGGCCAGATTTGAAATGTGGAAAATGTGGCCTTGCAATTCAGTATAAACAAGTTCTGTGACTTTTAAGATAAAAACTGGGTTCGTGATGAAGACCAGATCGTGGCCCACTCCAATCAGCTTGGGAAGGAGGATTTGGATCACAGAGAGTACAATTCTCAGTGATTGTGGAGAATACAGTTATATCGTAAAGCATATGTGTACTGAATCAAATAGGATTGATTCCAGTGTCAAAAAAAAGAAAGTGTACATTCATTAGATTTCCCTCGGGAACAGCATTCCTTCAGTGTCATTGCCAAGTGATAATCTAGTTTTTCCCGTGGGATGCGACGTGCACAACCTTGTACAAACTCAACACTTATTAATAATAGCTTCAGAACTATTCTTACAGGCTTATACGCTTGCTAATAATTAAATGTTTGTTCTATGGACTAAATCATTTGATATGTGAGTTAACGTTTTAAATCCTTTTCAAAAGTATCATGAAATCCGAGATGGTCCTTTGGAGAAAAAATGTTTTGTGATTTTAATTATCAGCTCACCAGGTGTGGACAAAGTTAGGGAGGCTGGTCTGACCTTGACAAGTGTTCAGTGATAACAAGTTTGAGAAGTTGTCGAGTCGAAACTTAAGCCAAACTCTGGAACTGATCCGAGCAGGCAGGTTGCCCCAACAACCATTTGCCTTTAGACTAATTTATGACCTGTCAGTTCGAAAGCACTGAGTAAATAGTTGCTCGGCTAGAAAGTTCGATAGAACACAATTAAAGCTGATTACTATTTGTATTAATGGAGCTCAAACATGCAATTAAAACTTAAGGGTTTGCAACAACAGGTCGAGGCTCAAGTAAATCCATTCAATTACACAAATTACGTATGCAAACAATTAATTTTCTTCAACAGTTGCCATGAGATATCTTACAGTCGTTGATGTGAGCTGCCGAGCCTGGGTTTGAATCCCAACTCAGCTATGAACTGTCATTCCGGTGTTTCAATGGCCGTGTGATTCATCAATGTGTGTGCCGTCCCTCGGGTGGACGTAAAACTTTTCATCCTTATGCCGGAATTAGTTGGTGGACATTAAAGATCCCATGGTGTCCTTCACAAAGAGGAGGCAAACTATCGCTGGCACCCAAAGCACATTTCAAATTCGTGCCCGAGCTTCCTGAGCCGGAGTGGTGACGTTACCAGCATTGTGGCCAAGCATCTCCTCTGACGAGGCTATGGAACATGAATATGATGATGCTGATAATTATCGAGTTGATGTGAAATAATCATTTAAACATGGCTTTGTTATTCCTGTTTTATTTCAGAAGCATTGTTGTGAAGCTCTGTTTTTGCTTTTGTTTTCAGTTCAGGAAGTGGGAGATTATCTACAAAATTGGAGAAGGAAGTACTGGATTTGTTTACAAAGCAAAGAAAGTCAACTCAGCAAAAGTGGTACGAGCTTGTGGTACACGTACTCTGTCTTCATTTCACTTTTTGGGGGAGGGAACAGCACACGGGAGAGCGAGATAGAACACAGATGGCAGTGTAGAGGGACATGCCCGAGAGACACATGGAAGAAGGAAGAATGAGAGCTGAGGGATCAGGAAATTCTCCTGCATCTGAATGTGTGTTCTCTCTTTCTGATGAGATGAACGATGCTTTTTCTTTTGCACCTCAATGTTTTGTTCTTCTTCCAATTTCTACCACTCGACTAGATTCACTTGTGGTGTGTTGATGTAATCGTTTACCTCTTCCCCTTTTTATTTCCCGTCTGTGTGAAGTTGTTCCTTTCTCTCATTTAGCTCCAACGTTCACTTCAGTATAAACAGAAATAATAATTGTACATCACGACACACCAACATCATTTGTTCTACTCATTTTCCTGCATTGTAGCTGAGATTTTATAATACGATCTCTTGTCCCCTCTTTCAGGTTGCTTTGAAGAAGGCAAGATCTTTGAAATATTCAATGGAAGTAAGTTTGTGTTTATGTGGAGATGGTGGTGTTTTAACTGCTGAAGTAAGAACACAGTTAAACCCCTGAACTGTCCTGGCAGAAGTTTTGTCTGTGATACATCTTTGTCTCTTGGCCCCTGAGGCTGTGCGTCTCTGTGTGTGAGTTACAATCTTGTGGTTATTGTGATGATGTAACTTAACTTTTATCCAGCTGGTAGAAGGAATTTGTATGATTTTCTCTTTCTCTTTTCTTCTTTTTTAATTTTTATATATTTTTTGCAGCTCTGGCATGAAGCTTCGATATTGAACGTGCTAAATCACCCAAACATTAGTAAGTGTGGATTTCACTCAAACTTAATGAAGTTTGAATGTTATTTTATCAAAAGTATCATGATATATATGCTTAGAATGGAATACACCTCTTTCTATCAACTTCATTGACTTCAAGAAGGAATTCGATCGTGTTCATCGAGCAAGCCTGTGGAAGATGCTGAGATCTTATAGAATTCCACAGAAGATGATCACTCCAATAAGCAAATTCACTGATCACTTCGATGAACTCCATATGCAAAATATTTATTTATATATAAATAGACTCACAGCTGTAATTGCTGTCAAAGGTGTTTCCACCAAGTATTAGCTCAGGGGGGTGGACACTCATCCACATCTCAAGAGGGTGGTAGATGGGATGCTAGTTTAACCTCCCTCCGTGGGACGGCACAATTATTGAACCACCCTGCCTGTGAAACACCGGGATCATAGTTTATAGCTGGGCCGAGTTTCCAAATGGGCGAGACGGCCACGAGGCGAGTCTGTGTACATCGAGAGCTCCAGGCCATCGTGTCAGCCCCCTTTTGGATTGCTCGTTCTTAAATAGAAATATCGCTTGCACGCTATCATGTCCTGCATTGTCGTGGCGACCTATCCAGGATGATTCCTCCCACCACCTTCAGTGTTGTAGTCGAGTCCACCTGGTCTGATTCCGAATCTGAGTCTGAGTCCAAGCTGTCCGAGTCTAAGCAATCCGAGGCCAATTCCTGTTCTTTTTTTCTTGTGCTTTGGACCTGGCTCTGGTTACAAAGGACTCGGATGACAAATTTGGTGACTAGAAGCTATCTGTTTCGATTTTCCAACCTCCGAACTGGACCATGCACACTCGTGCAGGTAAAGTTGTTGTACTGTGCATTTCTTGGCACAAATGTCCCAGCTGAGGTATTTCATTTATTTTGCATCCTGCAAGTGCATGTAACCACTCGTTCTTCTCTGCAACATCCCCTGCACTCCGTGGTGACATTAAAAATTGATTTTGATGCCAGGAAATTTCTGAGGCCGAAATGGGATGGTTCTTCTTTATCATCTGAAGAAAATTGAAAATTACTTGCAATAAAATGATCACCATTAAAATTCCTATGTCAGAGAGAGTTGAATAACTCGTCTTAGAGAATAAATATACAAATTGAGATTGAAATGCAATTCTATTTACTTCAAAGGCCTCCAAAATTTACCTCAAATACCAAGAAGCACACTTGAGCCATTGAGTCTGGGTGCAGAACCTTGTACTTCACCGATAGCAGGGTAATGGATGAAAGAGGACGACGGTTGAAGGAATAATGAGCGAGAAGGGGGAAGAGGACACAGACGCTGAACAAGCCGAATAAGGATGGTTTTTAGCGAGGATGGGAATCGTTGTTGTTTCGTTTACAGCCTGTGGCTGTTGGTTGCATCATCTTCCAGAAGTGAAGCTGTGCTGCTGATGCGGTGCCTCTGTTACCAGTAGGCCGGTACTCATTTCGCAACTACGGAAGGATAACATGGTGAGTAAACCGTCCTGGTGGTATTTCAGGGGCATGATGTGGGCTCAATTTCAACACCAGAAGATCTTCAACCAATCACCTTCACGGTGAAGCCAACACCAAGCTTCATGAGGCCTGGTGATGGTGATTGACTATGTGAGGAAAGAACAACGAACTGCTGAGCGCAAGATGTAAAAGTAACAAAACAGGCACTCAAATTGTGTGGTGATGTGCCCACGATACGAACAAAAGTGGTCAACAACCGAAGAGAAGAAGAGTAACTGGAAACCGGATCCTCTTATCAGTTCTTTGCTTTTCTCTTTCATTTGCTTTTGTGTAATTAATAATGAGATTCCAACACACTGGAAATCAAATGTTCTCTGCCACCCGAATATTGTGTGTTTGCCAAATGTCTTGTTACCGGAATAATTATAATCAGTTCTTTGCCTGAACCTAAATCTACTCGATACCGATTGTGATCCGTACAAACACGACCCAGATAACTCCCCCCCCCATCCTCCCCCACCCCCACCTGCTGTTCCCATTTGTATACTGGTCTCAACACTTCCTGCACTGACCTGTGCTTATTTAATCGATGTACTTATGATTGGTGCGGTTCTGCCCAAATGTTTACAGTCAAGATCATGAATGGTGATGGCGAAAGGAGGATGTTGAGGCTCACCTGTTGACGACTTGTCATCACTCGCAATGTACATGTTTGTCATGTCGTTTAAAGGTGTTTGACTTTGGATGAGTTTTTCATGCCATATTAACTTGTGCTCCACCATCTTGTTTCCTTTCAGTGAAGTTGATCGACGTCCCAACGAAAGATCCATACAATGAACGCACAGTCCTCGTTATGGAGTATGTAGAAGCAGGTGAGGATTTTGATGTCATTTTGCTGAAAATCCACTGTTTGTGTCTGTCAAGTCAAGTTTTACTTTGGCAGCTAAATGATTTAGTCATTAGAAAACATGAATTATGATGTTCTGATTGTTGGACCATCTCATTCAGTTCTGACAAATCTCAGTTTCACCGTCACTCCGGCACAATTGTCAAAAACAACCAACTGATCTATTTTCCTGGTCAGACACAGGAAGTGAGTGGTTCGGTTTCTTGACTTTATAGGCTTCACCATCAGCCATGATGTGGATCACATATCAAAGCTGTCTTCCAAACTGAGCTGCGGTTTCCATCATTCCAAATAATTCCTTGAACTCACAGCCGACAAGGTGTCTGTGTTGGTCAATGGAGACGTCGTGAGAGCTTTATATTCCACAGGATCCAGTAAACCCGTTTGTGATTGTGCAACCTCTCATTTCGGGGAAGAGATGGCAGCATCACAAACTGATTTGGTTTCTGTTAAATAAGAAGCTCTCAACATTATTGTCATGTTATGTGATGAGGCTGAAACACATTGCCAGTTTCTCACGTGACAGACAGAGCGGCTCATCTCATTTATGCGGCCTGTCAAAAGATAGAGAGTCTTGGAAGATACTGATAAGTCTCCTACTCCTTCACTACACAAGTTCCTCCAGTAATCCCCTCCTGGTTAAACTCAAAGTGCACACTTTCCACACACACTTGATGGTTCCTCTTTTCTCCCATTTGTGTAACTGCCCTCTGGAAGCTGTTCAATCACATTCTCCCCTCCAAGAGTTATTGCAGGTGGTGCACCAACATCTCGTGTCACCCTCT
Organism: Myxine glutinosa; assembly: GCF_964187855.1. Lineage (NCBI taxonomy): Eukaryota > Metazoa > Chordata > Myxini > Myxiniformes > Myxinidae > Myxine > Myxine glutinosa. Next base: position 139,359,357 of record NC_136265.1, on the reverse strand, counting down.
ATCCTTTCCTAAATATTTTGTCTTTGCCCATGAACCCTCTTATCATTCTATCCTTCACTTCCAGTGTCTTGTGTTAACCCCCTCCACCCCCTCCCCCACCCCCACTCTCTCTCTCCCTCCCTCTCTCTCTCTCTCTCTCTCTCTCTCTCCCTCTCTCTCTCTCTCTCTCTCTCTACCTCACCCACCCCCCCACCCCCATTCTCTCTCTCTCTCTCTACCTCACCCACCCCCCCACCCCCACTCTCTCTCTCCTTCCCTCTCTCTCTCTCTCTCTCTACCTCACCCACCCCCCACCCCCACTCTCTCTCTCTCTCTCTACCTCACCCACCCCTCTTCCTATTCATTTATTCCCCTACTTGTATCCAGCTGTGGCCCTCCATCACGTTGCTCTTCAATGACCTTTGAGTTTGCAAGCAAATTTTTATCTTTATCATTTTGTGTGTATTTTATCAATGAAACATTCAAATCTTCAAAAGCAAAATAACTTTTCCTCTCCTCCTGTTTTCTCAGAAATGCAAAATTCTTCACTCTGCAGACCTGGATAAAACCACAAACTGGTCAAACAAGTGGAACATGTCTTTCAATCCTGGCATATCTCACACTCTCACTTTGTCTCTCCAAAAATACCGCTACACAATCCTCCCATCTACTTGCTCAACAATCCTCTCAAATAAGTTCTGTCACTCAAGGTTTTAGGTCTCACTATCTGCCAAGATCTTTTTTGGCAAAACCACATTTCCAAGCTGGTCTCTAAAGCCAGTCACCGACTGGGCATCCTATGTCGTGAGAGGTCCTTTTTCGGCACCTCTGAGCTCCTCACCATGTTCAAAGCTTTCATCCGCAGCTCAATGGAATACTGCTCTCCCCTCTGGCCTGTGCTCCTGCCTCACACCTATCTCGGCTTCACGCTGTTGAATCCAAATGTTTCAGAATCATTGGTGTCTCCAGCGATGAAGCTGATTCTGAGGGCCTATCACTCGCTCACCGCAGGCAGGTTGGTGGTCTTTCTGTCTTCTATCGACTCTTCTCTGGCCTATCTCACCCAGCTCTGTTGGTGCTCTGCCCCCCAAATATTGCTGTAGGAGAGGCACAAGACCTGCCAGCAACCCTCTTCTGGTGAAACGACCAAAATCAAGACTCTCTGCTCACCTTCACTCTTTCATTCCTCTTTTCTTTCACCTCTGGAACGAACTCCCACACTCTATTCAATCCCACTTATCCCTCCAGGTCTTCAAAACAGGTGTTCACCACCATCTCTTGTCTTACCCCATCCAATACCTTGATCTTTTCTACCCCCGATAAAACACTCCAAATCGGACTCTTTGAATCTCTAACTTATTTCCTGTAATTCCTAGTAGTGTTCATTTGCGTTATACACGGTATCCTCACCCCTCTCCCCCCCCCACCCCCCATGCCTCCCTCCTCCCCCAGTCCTCTCCCTTCCACAGATCTACCGCCGTCCTTGTTCTCTGCTGTTTTTGCGCTTGTGTGCTTCCCTCTCCCCCTCTTGTCTCCCGCTCCCTTCATTGTATGTTTTATGTGTCTGTGCATATTTTCATGTTTTATGTGTTTGCTCTACACGAGCCTCGATTCTGTACACACACTTTTTTTATTTCATTGTTTTGCCCTTGTATGTTTCTGTCTGCTGTGTACAGGTTCACTCGCTTCCCAAATTCATTTTCTGAGGAGATTTACAGAAAGAAAGCTGTGGTTTCCCATGAAACAGGTGAGCAGAAGTTGGTTACCATTTGGAGCAGAGGTTGGAGCAGAAGTTGGTGAAATGCCCATGGTCCTCATTTCACCCTCATTGGAATGTTTATGTCGTGGTTTGAAATATGACAGAAATATGACAGAATTCTGCCTGACACTGCAATGAAAACCATTTTTGGTGCAACAAAACACTTGAGAGCACACACACACTTGGAAGAGGTAGAGCACACATAATGTGTGTGTGTGTCTTGCACAATGTGTGTCTTGGTAATGTGTGTCTTGTGTGTCTTGCACACACACACTTGGAAGCACACAAACACTTGAGAGCACACAACATTTAAGAGCAGGGAGATGTGTGGGAGGGAGAGGGCTTGGGGGGAGGAGGCGTGGGAGGGGGGTGGGGGGGGGGGGGGGGGTGGGAGAAGTATAAAACACAAGGACACCAAGGACTTCCAAGACAGAAGTTGGTATTTCAAAAAAGTGAAATTGGGGTGAAATTAGTGGGGATAGAAAAGATCAAGGTTTTGGATGGGGGAAGATAAGAGATGATGGTGAACAGCTGTTTAAAAGACCTGGAGGGTGGAGTGGGATTGAAGAGAGTGAGGGAGTTTGTTCCAGAGGCGGGAGAAAAGAGGAGTGAAGGTTAGCAGAGAGTCTTGATTTTGGCAGTTTAACCATAAGAGGGTTGCAGGCAGATCTTGTGCGACCTGTAGGAATATTTGCGGGACAAAGCCCAGAGAGAGCTGGGGGGGCAAGGCCAGAGAGGAGTCGGTATAAGACGGAAAGACCACCAACCTGCCTGCGGTGAGTGAGTGAGTGAGAGGCCCTTGGAGTTAGCTTCATCGCGGGAGTTTCCAATGATTCTGAATGCTTTGGTTTCAACAGCGTGAAGACAAGCTAGGTGTGAGGCAGGAGCACCAGCCCAGAGTGGAGAGCAGTATTCCATTGAGCTGCGGATGAAAGCCTTGTATGTGGTGAGGAGCTCAGGTGTGCCAAGGAAGGACTTCGCACGACGGAGGATGCCCAGTCGTCGACTGGCTTTGGAGGCCAGATTTGAAATGTGGTTTTCCCAGGAAAGATCATGGCAGATAGTGAGACCCAAAAGCTTGAATGACAGAACTTCTTGGAGAGGATTATTCAGAAAGTGGATGGGAGGGTTGTCCAGTCGGTCTTTTCGGAGAGACATCGTAAGAGTGTGAGATTTGTCAGGATTGAAAGACATGTTCCACTTGTTTGCCCAGTCTGTGATTTTGTCCAGGCCTGCAGAGAGTGAGGAGGCTGCAGACTGCCGATCTGAGGGATGAAGAATGGAGCGACAGAGAGTAGAGTCATCAGCAAAGAGATAGAGAGGATTTTCAAGAGAGTCAGAGAGATCATTGATGAAGACCAGAAAAAGCACAGGGCCCAGAACACTGCCTTGGGGAACTCCAGCCTGAAGAGGAAGAGTAGATGAGAGAAACCCATTCAGGGCCACACGTTGACGACGACTAGAGAGGAAGTCCGCCAGCCATGCGCGGAGATTTCCATGGATACCAAAAGAGGAGAGTTTGGTGAGCAGAGCGGGGTGCCAGACCGTATCGAAGGCACGTGATATGTCAAGGGAGACAGCTCTAATTTCCTGTTTGGCATTGAGGACCTCCATCCATTGTTGAGAAAGCAGAAGCAGCATGTCCAGAGTAGAGTGACCAGGTCTGAAACCAAATTGATGATCAGAGATCAAGCCATTGGAGAAGAGGAAAGATTTCATATCTGAAGCAATGATGGATTCCATGACTTTGCTGATAATTGGGAGAAGGCTGATTGGTCTGTAGTTTCTGGGATCTGTTTTTGCACCTTTTTGTGCAAAGCGGTGATGTTGGCAGATTTCCAAGCAGATGGCAGATGACTTTGAGCAAAAGAGAGGGTGAAGAGAACAGAGAGAGGGAGTGAAAGAGTGGAAGAGCAGGATTTTAGGACCCGTGGGCTGATGCCGTCAGGTCCAGTTGCAGAATCAGAGTCGAGGGTTGACAGAAACTTTTCCACCTTGTCAGGAGGAAAGGACACAGAGTCCAGGAGCAGCTGGGTACGACTGGGTACGGTGGGTACAGAGAGGGATGGGTTTGGGACACAAGATTTAGAGGCAAACACAGAGTTGAGGCATTCAGCTTTTTCACGTGCGGAGTCAGCCGTGTGGCCGTTTGAGGTGAGGGAGGGGATGGAGTGGGAACAAACACCAGAAACAGATTTGACCAGGCACCACCAGGATTTGGAAGAGGGAGACAGATAAGAGAGTTCTGTCCTGAGAACAGAGAGATATTGTTTCCTGGCTCTCCTGAGGTGTTGGTGGTGTTGCCAACCTTAACCCTGGTGTTAGGCTAGCGGCTAGGGTGCCAGCTGAGGATCCAAGGATCCTGGGTTCGAATCCCGGTCGATCGCTGAATTAACGCCAGGGGGGTTGACTCAGCCTGTCATCCTTCCGAGGTCGGCTAATTGAGTACCAGTTCACTGGTAATTCCCTGTTTGTCGTAAAAGGTGACAAAAAGGGTTGGCAGCAGGGAGGGCATCAGGCCGTAAAACATTGCTTCAAAAAGGGGACCGAAAAACAACAACAACCACGGTTCCCGAAAAAGGCCAACCCCCGCTTCGCGGGGGAAAATGGCCTCTAAACGGTTGGGTGGGGGGGGGGGGGGCTCTCCTGAGGGTGGACACACATTTGTTTCGGGCTTTGTGAAAGGAAATGAGATTTCCTTCCGTCTGATTTGCTTTCCAGGAGATGAAAGCAAGTTGTTTCTGGGCAATAGCATGCTGTTTTTGCTGTATGGGCAATAGCATGCTGTATGGGCAATAGCATGCAAAACATGCTGTTTTTCTTCATATTTAAAAGGCTCCTTTCAATTTCCTCTTCAACTAATTCCATTTCAAAAAAATATTCAATCTCCTTAAATTCTTTCTCACTACATGCTCTAAATTCTCATTCATTCCACCCCTCCTCCATCGTTCTTAAATGGATCGCTAACTTGAAAATCACAATAAACCCAATTTGTTATCAATGTTCATCTTTCATAAATCATCCACTTTCTAAACTCCCCCCTTGCCCCTCCCCTCCTAAACTCCCCCCTTGCCCCTCCCCTCCAAATCTCCCCCCTTGCCCATCCCTTCCTAAACTCCCCCCTTACCCCTCCCATTCAAAACTCCCCCCCAACCCCTCCCCTTCAAATCTCCCCCCCAACCATCCCTCCCAAATTCTCCATCCTCCCACCTCCTTCTCAAAGCTGCCTCCTCCCCACTTCCTCTCCCTTCTATCTCATACCTCCACCTCTCCCAACCTTCTACTTTCCTCTGCCCCCCCTCAAACAACCCCTCACTGTTCCTCATCCCATCACCATCACACCTTTCGTCCTCCTCATCCTTCCCTCTCTTGTAACTCTTCTGTAATCTCTGACACACTATCAACTGCTCTTCCTACCTCCTCCTCTCATCCTTCATCTTACCCAACCACTCCCCTCCCCTGTCCTGCACCCGATGCTCCCCCTCTCCCTTCATTAACGGTATGGTCCTCAAACATCCGAGGCTTTCGTTCAAACCTGATTGATCTCTCCATTCAGGTTGCTTCTGACAATCCAGACTTGATCTGCTTAACAGAAACTTTCCTCCTTCAAGAGTTCTCTGATTCCTTTATATCTCTTCCTGGTTACTCCCTCCTCCGGTATGATAGACCTGACCCTCGTCCTGGTGGTGGGGTGGCTATCTTTATCAAAAACTCTCTTCCTCACCCTCCTTGCACTGCCCTCTCTCCACCCCAACCCCAGGAGCACCTCTGGCTACGGCTTCCTCTCCGCTCCCACCTTTTGTTCATATGTGTTCTGTACCGTCCTCCAAACAGTGATGACTCCATTTACATTTCGCTGTCGGACAACATGGACCAAATTCTATCAAGTCATCCAAACTCTCTCTTCCTCATATGTGGCGACTTAAACTGTCATCATGCCAGCTGGCTGGGTGTGGGTTCCACTCTCACCAGCCATGGCACTTCAGCAAAGGACTTCTGCGACTCATTGGGACTGACACAATCTGTCAATTTCCCGACCCGGGTCTCAGTCAATGGAGTATCTTCTCTTCTGGACTTGGTAATGACTAACTTCCCTGCAAATGTCTGCTGCTCTTCTTCTGCTCCAATCGATTCTTCTGATCATGTGCTTGTTAAAGTGGACATCTCTCTGGCCATTCTCAGAGAGCCTCCTCAGCGCCGACGAGTCTGGCATTTCACTCAGGCTGACTGGCACAGTCTGCAAGCAGCCATCAATCATCTGGACCGGTCTCCCATCTCCACTGCCTCTGACATCAATTCTTCCTGGGAATTCTTCCAAAGCAAACTGCTCTCTCTCATGCTCAGATTGATCCCATCTCGTCTTCAGTTGTCTTACCCTTCCTCCCATCCATGGTACACTGAATCTTGTGGTGAGGCAGTTGCCCTGAAACAACTTGCCTTGACCTCTTGGAAGGCAAATCAAACTGAAGGCAATCTCAGTTCCTTCCACCAAGCTCGGAACAAGTGTGTGTCTGCCCTCAGGAGTGCCAGGAAGCACTATCTCTCCACACTCAAGATTGAACTCTCAAACCTGTCTCCTTCGTCCAAATCCTGGTGGCATCTGGTCAAATCTGTTTCTGGTGGTTGTTCCCCCTCCATCCTCTCCCTTACCTCAAATGGCTCCACAGTTGACACCGCACGTGACAAAGCCGAATGCCTCAACTCTGTGTTTGCCTCAAAATCTTGTGTCCCAAACCCATCTCTCTCTGTTCCCACCTTTCCCAGTCGAAATCAACTGCTCCTGGACTCTGTGTCCTTCTCTCCTGACAAGGTGGAGAAGTTTTTGTCAAACCTCGACTCTGATTCTGCAACTGGACCAGACGGCATCAGCCCACGGGTCCTAAAATCCTGCTCTGCCGTTCTATCTCACCCTCTCTCTGTTCTTTTCACCCTCTCTTTTGCTCACGGTCATCTGCCAGCATCTTGGAAATCAGCAAACATTACCGCTTTACACAAAAAAGGTGCAAAAACAGATCCTTGCAACTACAGACCTATCAGCCTGCTTCCAATTATCAGCAAAGTCATGGAAACCATCATTGCTTCGGAAATCAAATCCTTCCTCTTCTCCAATGGCTTGATCTCTGATCATCAATTTGGATTCAGACCAGGTCATTCTACTCTGGACATGTTGCTTCTGCTGTCTCCACAATGGATGGAGGTCCTCAATGCCAAACAGCAAATCAGAGCTGTCTCACTTGACATATCACATGCCTTCGATACGGTCTGGCACCCAGCTCTGCTCACCAAACTCTCCTCCTATGGTATCCATGGAAATCTCCACTCATGGCTTGTGGACTTCCTCTCTGGCCGAAGGCATCGTGTGGCCCTGAAAGGATTTCTCGCATCTCCCCTTCCTGTTCTGGGTGGAGTTCCCCAAGGTAGTGTTCTGGGCCCTGTGCTATTTCTGGTCTTCATCAATGATCTCTCTGACTCTCTGGAAAATCCTCTCTATCTCTTTGCTGATGACTCCACTATCTGCCGCTCCATTCCTCATCCCTCAAATCGGCAGTCTGCAGTCTCCTCACTCTCTGCAGACCTGGACAAAATCACAGACTGGTCAAACAAGTGGAACATGTCTTTCAATCCTGACAAATCTCACACTCTTACAATGTCTCTCCGAAAGGACCGACTGGAAAACCCTCCCATCTACTTTCTCAACGATCCTCTCCAAGAAGTTCTGTCGCTCAAGCTTTTGGGTCTCACTATCTGCCATGATCTTTCTTGGGAAAACCACATTTCCAAGCTGGCCTCCAAAGCCAGTCGCCGACTGGGCATCCTCCATCGTGCGAAGTCCTTCCTTGGCACACCTGAGCTCCTCACCACATACAAGGGTTTCATCCGCAGCTCAATGGAATATTGTTCCCACCTCCGGGCCGGTGCTCCTGCCTCACACCTAGCTCGGCTTCACGCTGTTGAAACCAAAGCTTTCAGAATCATTGGAATCTCCTGTGATGTAGCTGATTCTAAGGGCCTTTCACTCACTCACCGCAGGCAGGTTGGTGGTCTTTGTCTTCCACCGACTCCTCTCTGGCCTTGCTCCCCCAGCTCTCTCTGTGCTCTGTCCCCCCAATATTCCTTCAGGTCGCAAAAGATTCTAGGCTCTCTGCTCCTTCACTCTTTCATTCCCCTTTTCTCCCGCCTCTGGAACAAACTCCCCCACTCCCTGCAATCCCACTCCTCCCTCCAGGTCTTTAAAACAGCTGTTCACCGCCATCTCTTATCTTCCCCCATCCAAAACCTTGATCTTTTCTACCCCTGCTAATTCACCTCAGATACACTTTTTTTTGTGGAAATTCCAACTTCTTTCCTGGAAGTCCTTGCAGTGTTCATATGTTTTATACCTCTCCCCCTCCCACATTTCTCCCGATGTCCCTGCTCTCAAATGTTGTGTTTGTGTCCTTCCCCCTCTCTCCCCATCTTGTCTACCGCTCCCCTTATTTTTTGTGTTTTCTGTGTCGGTTTGACTTTTTGTGTGATTAATGTCAGCTCTTTCACGAGCCTCGATCTTATATACAAAAAAAAACAAAAACAACCTTGGTTGTTGCACCAGTGAGTACTTGTTTGGAATGTGCTTATTATGCAAATGTAAGTATTCGATTACGACGATTGTTTTGGATTCGGTCACAAATACACTTGTTTTGCTTCTTTGCAGATGTCACAAGATGAGACTGACTTCAATGTGGAAAACAGTCTAACAAACTTTGCAAGTGAAACATTGGTTTCCCTTCTGTTTGCGATGCTTCAGAAAGATCCAATGGAGAGGCTCACTATGACGGTGAGGGATTGATGCAGTTTTCATCTGCAGTGTTTTATTTGCATGAACAAGTATGTTCACACATGCTGGGGTAATTGACCTCCTGTTATTGTGGATCAAAATGCAATTGCTCACCAGTGGAGGTGTTTCCGGATCGTGTTTATATTTGATTCCAACACATCCATTGTTTTGCAGGAGATTGTGAACCACCCATGGTTCAAGGAAAATGACCTGGTTAATTATTTCAGGTAACCGGCACTCCTTTTGTTCTGTTTTTACATCTGCCATTGTCATTGTTTCTCTGCAACATGGAGTCTCATGGAAGAGCATCGCGAGAGAGAGCGTGAACTCATAATAGGGCAGCAGGTCAAGTCTTGAACAAAATAAACATGAACTTCCGTCCAGGTCACGCATCGCCACACTCTTAATTGCTTGAATCGTGCCATGTCTTTCCAGTTTATCAAAACTAAATGTTCGGATTGTCTCTCTACGTTTTCAGCTCTCCCACCATCGGTGAGCACAGGTTATGTTGTTTCACTCTTGTCTGTCTATTTGTTTATTTGTGTGCCGGATATCTCAAAGAGTTGTTGAGGGATTCAAAGAAATTTGGTGGAGAGGTGTTGTGAGTGTGTGACAAGGATGAAATGATGACATTTTGGTGAAGATTCGGATCTGAGATTTTAAAAAGTGATTCCTCACCATTGAGTAATAAGCTCAGGCTAAAACCAATATGGAGCAGAATTGATTCAAATTTGTTGAATATCGGAATCCCAATACAATATATTTTTTTAAGTTTCAGTGGTTTTTTTTTCTTCCAATGAGTGATAAGGCCAAAAACGATACATCTCATGATATTCCAGACGAGTTGTAACAAAACTAGGTGCATGATTTGCACAGGTGACAAAAACAAGCCAATTCGGTTTTGGTTCACGTCCGGAATCGGATCCGGCCTCTTGGTGGGATACAAAACGTAAACTGCTGAATCTTGCAGAGGTGTATTGGCTCTTCCGAATGCCCTTTCTAGTCTACTTATCTATTCTCCGCTAGTCTGTTTGTCTGTCCGTTCAGGAAGGGGCTTCAAATCAACTCATCACCGTTTTTAAGTGGTGAAACTGCTTCAACATATATGGCTATGTTCGTCAGTCAAAAATGAATAAGAAGAACCTCTAACCCACCCTTTTAAATTCTAAAGGTTCAAAAGGGTAATTTTAATTGGTTCTGAGGTGCAAATGTAAAGGTATCCAAAGGATAATTCCGATAGGTTCGAAAGGGTAATTCTAATGGGTTCTAAAGGCTTGTTCTACCTGGTTATTGAGGGTAATTTTTACGGATTTTGTGCGTTTCTCGGCTTTGCCAAATTCATATTTAAAATGGCCAACTGAACCGCTTCCTTTGGACTGGTGCGATGTTTTTATTAATTTTTTTATTTTTTATTTTTTTGAAAAAGTCAAACGTTTTCCGATTTTCTCGGGATTTGTTGTCGGCGAGTCTTAAACTTTGTCAGTGGCACTCAAAAATTATATCACAAAACAATCACATCATAAGAATATATCGTGGAACACCCCAAAATGCTTTAGCTTTGTAAGGCCTCAAAGCAAGGAACTTTTATACATTAATATAATCAACACCTGAGTCCCCACAAACACACCACTTTTACGGCGTATCCTGTGGGGCAAAGCCATTTGGAGCAGTGTTTGCCTGTCACTATGTATGTATGTCCTTCACAAAAGTACACCAATCAGAGCTGAGGATCTGGTCACATGACAGGGATGATGTGATGTGATTATGTCTGTGATGTCATTGCGGTGTATGACGGCTGACTCCACACAACGCCATTTTGATTTAAATGCCATTCAAGACGAACATATTTTTTAACCTGTCATATATCACAATCGCTATGCTCTACCTTTACATTTTTCTTTCTCTGTGAAACACAAGCAAACCGATTGTTTAAACGACCATCAAATATCGAATGCATAGGCTTTGCAGGTCTTCCAACGACAGTACGTATAGGCCTTAGGCTTCATCCCTTCATGGCTCGCCTTCAGGCTGTTCAGGACAAATTAGTCCAGGTTTCTTCATAAAGTCTCGTTTTCGTAATAATAATAATAACATTAATAAAAATGCTGCAGTAAATATTATTGTAACACAATATTATTATTATTATTATGATTATTATGATTTATTATTACAATAATATTCGTAATATTATTATTGTAACACAGTAAATGTTGTAACAAAATGATACAGTAAATATTATTGTAACACGGCAATCCCTTTGTCGTGAATGCAAAGTTACTGGATTGAAGCGCTGTATGGTTCACTGATGACTTAAAACATATGGCATAAATCAGTGTATCAGTACAGTCTCTTTACTTCCATGGTAACAGACAGCTTAGAGACTTAGTACTTCAAAAAAAATTAACACAAACATTATTTGCTAACTGGTATCGCTATCCAGGTCACACGATCCTCTTCAACTGAAGTATCAAACAAGTCCGGCTATGCCGCTGGGAGACTTTCGATCTTGTTTTCTTCTTCTCAGGAAACGCTTCTCCAAATATCCACATGTGCACCCACTCATGTCACCACAGCACCGATGCTGGTAACCGACACCAAAGGCCTGTGAGGCCTGAGAACCAACACGAAGAGAAAAAACAAAACCCATAAGAATTACCCTTTAGAACCCTGTAGAAGTATCCTTTATAAGCCTGCAGAATGACTCTTTGGAACTTTAGAACTCTCGGGGATTAAACACAGTCTGGAGAGCTCAGAGGTGAGTGTGGGAGCTTGGGACATGAAAGGGGAAAGAAAAAAGTGTGGTAAAAAAAAAAACTCTTTGGTGATCTTCACTCCCCTCTTTACCATGTGACATTTATTGGCTTCATTGTCAACTGTGTTTGAAGATACTTGCTAGGGCAGCGCAGTGCAGAGTGTGGTTTGCTGTCTGAATGTAGAAAACACAATGAACTGATGCAGTCTGATTATCACCTTCTCGACTGCATTTTTATTTTGACATTGTTTCTTATTTGTGACATTTATTTAACGACAGCTTCACAAAATCTTTATTTTCTGCAGGAATGCTGAGTCTAAATTATCAGATGAATCTGTTGAGGAAGAGACGCCAACTGGTGAGTTTTGAGAGTTAATATTTTCACTTTTTCAATTTGTCGGTGGTGGCTGCTTGTTCCTCATGACAGTGACACAAACAACTTTCCACTCATCACAGTAATCTTTCCCGTCCATGGTCCAAACTTTTTGTTTTGATCCTCCAGAAACGCCATGGCGGTGTTTCATCAGCTTCACTCGGTCACAGGTGTGACTGTAGTGCAGAGGCATCCAATGTGTAATAGTTGGCCAAGCTGAGCTGAGCATCACCTCAACCAATACAAAAAATACTGATTGGTAATATTGATGGAAAAGGAGGAAGGCAAGCTTTAAAATGAACAGACAAGAATAGATGAGGAAGTTAAAAATGCAGAAAAAACTTTTGAATGGTGTCCGTAAGAGGCAACCTCTGGATCGCAGATGGTACCAGATGATGTTGAGAGAGCAAATCAATTTCAATGAAAATGTAAAACGACATGATAAATGAGTTGGAGGAAAGAAGCAAGTAATAGGTTTAGGTTGGGAAGGGTTAATGCGGTTCATAGAGATCATGGTCAGGATGGATGACGGGAGATGGTGGTTAAACTGGGTGTCCCATCTGCCTACATTAGGTGGTGAGCGTTAAAGGTCACATGGTGTCCTTCGCGAAGAGTAGGCGAGCTATCTCTGGCACCCTGGAAAAATTCCAAATTCCTGCCATGACCAGCAGAGGGCATCAGTGGTATATCCTCCTACTCAGCCAATAATGCTTGCTACTCCACAGTCTTGTGCTAAATATGAACGTGGAAGAAGACTGCTTTGTCTGGTTCTAAAATATTGTTACAGACGCGGTTTTGGATGTTAGTTTACTGAGCGGTTTGGTATGACCGCGTCTGCACAGTTTACCCGATTCCACTCGAACGTTGGCCAAATCGCGCTATGCTAAATCAATTAAGGAAAGGACACAACGGCTGGGTTAGATGACATGACACCAGGGGTACAGTTCTCAAGACCTCCGGAGGAGGTTATAATATTTGTATGCGGAACGTTTCGATTACAAGGACAAGAGGGACAGCATAGGAAGGTAGGCACTTAGACACACTTATCTTATTCCCGACAGACCACAGATAAACGGGACAAGACTGACTCACACAGGGATTGATGGCAAGGAAGGGCAGGTAGTCGATGGACAGCACAAGGTGCACCTTGGCTCAGGGACAGGATCCACACGGTCCGGTCCAGATATGCGGGGAGGTATCGTCGCGCTGGAGGTGGCGTCTGGTTCTCTTCAAGCTGGGGGCGCATCTGACGTCACGTCCGGTAAGTGGCTGCGTATATCCAGCGGGGAGTGACACGCCCTCGGCTCATTAGCTCCGCCCCAGATGGAATCGGCCCGCCGCTTCTTATTGGGTGCGGGGGGGGGGGGGGTTACCGGGCTCCGCCCTTGATGAGGAGCTGGCAGTCAGCCCCTTCGTGGTAACCCCGTCGGAGCACATGGGCAATGGCGGCTAACCAAGCCGGAGGGAGGACGCACACTCCCCGCGCGCTGTTGTTGTAGTTGTTGTTGTTGTTGTAGTTTCATGAGGAAGATGGGAGGAGGTATGGGGAGGTCCTAAACTCACTACTGGTGCCATACAATCACATTCTGGTGCAACGAAGAGTCAGAATTAATGGAAACGAGTCCTTAACTGACATAGACTAAGAATAACTAGCAAGATGTCCTATAGTTGTCTACGTGAGATGCGGTGAACCTGGGCACGACATTTAATGGGGGAAAAAGGGGAAGGTCGGTTCTACAGAGTGTTGTTTACAGACAATGGGACTAGGGAATGGGGGATTGGGGATAGTTGGGGAGTATTGGGGAAATAGGGGAATATTTACAAGCGGATATGGATGGAGGCCAAATCCCATATCCGCAACAATATATATCCCTTCAATATCCATCTACAAACCTAAATGTTCCTTCTTCGTTGTTGTCCAACACTGTTTCAGATGCGTCTGTGTGTGTTTTTTCTCCATGAAGAGAATCCCCCCCCCCCCCCCCCCATTTATATGTTGTACTGTGTCCAACATGGCTGTACAGACGGAGCGAATTTACCTCTGATCTGCCCGGTCTGATTTACTTCTCATCCTGCCCATGCACATGAAGAGCCGGTCTTGCTCGGAAGGCCGTGTGTTGGATTATTTGGCGTTTTTGGTCCAACGAAGGGTTAATGCCAGAAATGTCAGCTTCCCCTCACTTCCAACTGTGGAAAGCATATCCTGATCAATGTACTTCCTGGTGAATCCATCCGTTTCATAAAATCAAATGCTGCTTCACAGGTCATGTGTTTGGTCACAAATGTGTGGTATCTCAGATGGACCTTGTGCTGGGTATTCTGTCTGGTAGCATTAGTTTGGAGACATTAAACATCTCTTGGTGTCTTTCATGAAGAGTTCTCAAGTCAACGCCGACACCCTGAGCAAACGACAAGTTTCTGACTTTACCCACGACAATCATGTCAGGCCAAGCCAATCAGTTCCTGAAAGACTTGGGCCAATTCTGCATGTTCTCAGCCCTTGACCTCTTACGAGAGGATATGGTATGTGAACATCTGGCTGGCAAAGAAGAAGACGAAGACTAATTTGTGAAAATGATGTCTAATTTGCACAGTGCAAACACGTCTGAACACGTGGTATTCTGTCCATTGATCTTTTTCTGTCACAATATATTTTTTATGTTAATTTTGCCTCTCCTTTCCAGGATCTTCTCTCTATCATGGTGAAGATGATGAGATCCTTGCAGTGATTACATTACTTGCAATGATGAGAGTCCTTGCGGTGATTACAGTACTCACAGTGTTGTGGATGAAGAGTACGATGTGGGGCAGGTCGTGGTAAGCAAGCCATTCGATTACCTTTTTGTAGTAATAGTTCGCTTTGCATCGGGGATGCGTTCTGAAAAGTGTGATGATTATCAAAACGTCCTGAATCAAAACAATTTTTTATGCCTCCACGGAATGTCCAAAGGTCAGAGGGCATGTCAGGTTAAAAAAAAATCTGTCACTGTTGTAACGTGTGAATCAGTGATGGGATTTTGCCTTAACTTGGTATAAGTGTACATTATGATGCAAAGATGAACTGATTATATTTTGGCATCAAATGTGAGAAGTGATGTGATTTTGTGCTTTTGGTGAGGTCAAAGGTCATGTCAGGTAAAAATGTGATACGTGAGAGCAGCAGAATAAATTTAAATCAAACTTGGTCCAAGTATGTATTATGTTGCAATAATGTGTGTGGAGGCATCTGTCGATGTCATGACGTCGAAGAATGTCGTTCTAGTTGACATTAGCATTAACAAGACAAGCGTGGGACGCGTTCCTGACGTCGCCACTTCCCGTATTGTATTTCACTTTTTACCGGTGATATTCCTCTTATTTTGATTAATGACAGCTGTATTCAAATGCACAAACATAGTTGTTCTGTCTACGATTTTGCAATCTCCCAATTTTGTACTTTGCAATGTATTATGGTGTTTCTATCAGTCTTGGCAGTTCTGAAAACGTTCGAGAATAAAAGGTATGGTTTATAAAGCGATCTAAGTGTGAGTTGAGGCGACACAAGTTTGGTAGTGGTGTAATTACGTTACGACATAATTGGTGGTATTGCTATATTAATTTATTATACCAATTATTTCCTCCTTTTTAGTTGTTATGAGATATCTTACAGCCGTTGATGTGAGCTGCCTATCCTGGGTTTGAATCCCAACCCAGCTATGAACTGTCATTCCGGTGTTTCATTGGCCGTGTGATTCATCAATGTGTGGTGCCATCCCTCGGATGGACGTTAAACTTTTCATCCTTATGCCGGAATTAGTTGGTGGACATTAAAGATCCCATGGTGTCCTTCACAAAGAGGAGGCAAACTATCGCTGGCACCCTAAGCACATTTCAATTTTGTGCCCGAGCTTCCTGAGCCGGAGTGGTGACATTACCAGCATTGTGGCCAAGCATCTGCTCTGACGAGGCTATGGAACATGAATATGATTATAATTATCGAGTTGATGTGAAATAATCATTTAAACATGGCTTTGTTATTTCTGTTTTATTTCAGACGCACTGTTGTGAAGCTCTGTTTGTGCTTTAGTTTTCAGTTCAGGAAGTGGGAGGTTATCTCCAAAATTGGAGAAGGAAGTACTGGATTTGTTTACAAAGCAAAGAATGCAACTCAGCAAAAGAGGTACGAGCTTGTGGTACACGTACTCTGTCTTCTTTTCACTTTTTGCGAGAGGGAACAGCACACGGGAGAGCGAGATAGAACACAGATGGCAGTGTGGAGGGACATGCCCGAGAGACACATGGAAGAAGGAAGAATGAGAGCTAAGGGATCAGGAAATTCTCCTGCATCTGAATGTGTCTTCTCTCTTTCTGATGAGATGAACAATGCTTTTTCTTTTGCATTGTCTTGACCCTCTTCCGAATCCAAGCGTTCTCCGAGCATTTTCCTACATGGCTCCTGTGCCTTTGCCACCTCTTTCTTTGCAGCCTTCTTGGCTACCTTATAACTTTCATGCTCTGCTGTTTCTGCTCCCGTAGCCTTCGCCTTCTGCCACCCCTTGAACTTCTTCCTCTTCTCGTCAATCCTCTTTCCACCTTCATCATCCCACCACCATGTTTCCGAGTGCCTCGGTGGTCCTTTTGTCCATCCACATACCTCACCAACGGCTCCCAACAGACTAGCTTTCATTGACATCTAACCACTTTCAAGCTCAACCACATCACCCTCTACCCTACTCAGCCTCTCTTTTAATGCCTCCCTTACTGTCACCTCTTTCAACCTCCACACCTTCATTCTCGGTCGGTACTTCACCCGCCGAGCTCTCCTCGCAACTTTCACCCTTATGTCGCAGACAACCAAGTGGTGCTGTGAAACAGCCTCCTCCCCCAGGATCACCTTTGTGTCCCGGAGGTGCCCCATATCTCGCCTACGCACCATCAGGTAGTCAACGGTTGTCGTCGACCCACCTGATGTGTATGTAACAAGCTTATTATCCTCTTTCTGGAACTGAGTATTACAAATCAACAAATCAGCTCCATCAGCAAACTCCAAAATCCTTTCACCTTCTCCATTTCTCACACCATATCTGTAACCCCCATGAATTCCCTCAAAACCATCCATACTCCTTCGCACATGTCCATTTCGGTCTCCTCCTACCACAACAACTTCCTCATCTTTCACGTTTTCCATCAGCTTCTCTATCGCACACCAGAACTTGTCCTTCTCTTCATCGCTCCGACCAACCTGCGGAGCTTATCCCGGAATGACGTTCACCGAGAGCTTTCCAATCGTCATTTTAACCATCATCAACCTATCACTCACTCTAGTCACACTCACCACACTGTCTACAAACTCCTCAGAAAACAGGACACCAACACCATTCATGCCCTCCAGGCACCTTTGCCACACAAACTTGTATTTCTGTCCCTGCCTACCCTTCACCATTCTCACACCACTTCCCTTCCATCTCGTCTCTTGCACACAACATATGTCCACTCTTCTTCTGACCAATACTTCCACCACTTCTCCTGATCTCCCTGTCATTGTCCCTACATTCCACCACCCTTCTGTTACAAAACTGAACTGAACAAATTCCCACCGCCCACCACAAATTCCCACAGAAGTGGCAAAACAGAATGCCCTAAAGAGTGAAAAACTCAATTTATTCAAAATCAACAATGACAAACATAACACAACATTACAAATCTTTGAACAGCTCTTTACAGATTTCCTTGTGATTTACAAACGAATTACTCTCTTTACAGAAACTACATTATATTTAGTGCCTCCGACGGTTTCGCCGATTCCACTGGATCAGAGAGAGCAGCTTGCAGCATACATCTTGCAGCATCAGCTTGAAGCAGTGCCATTTAATTTTTCCTTTATAAGTTGTTTTTCTGATAAGGAAGAGTAAAGCGTCATTTATTAGAACCATCGTGCTTTTTCAGGTACTTGCTAACTAACACACACACACACACACACACACACACACACACACACACACACACACACACACACACGCACACGCACCTCAAGAAAGTCCCTCATTCGTACAATTAAGTGAAAACTATCATTACTTGTATCTGCACACACAGAAAACAATATAATTCCATGTAGTTTGAATGTTTTAATATCACAATATCATGAAATCTGGAACAAAGACAAAGACATGCAGTACCGTAAAGTGTGGTGAAATTGAACACTTTTTTTGAAAGTTTTTTTTAAACAATTTTGAAGAACTTAAACAAAATAAATGTGTGGTCTTACTCGGTTTAAATCCCATCCAGAGTGTGACCTTTCCAACACCCCAATTTGATGATCATCAGATTTGGGGTTGATGGATATTCTTTTGATTTTCCCGGAATTCAAAGTCACGTCGTGCTTGGAGCATGTGAACACTTACCGATTCACCAGGTGTGAACGCCTCCCAAGTGAGGATATTCATCAAAGTCTTACCCTAATTAGAGGGGGCTGTGAACTCTTTAGAAGTTTTTAAAAACTATGTATGTTATTAAAACATTCATACATACGGACAGACAAACACTGTTCTCGACAGCTTTGCCCCATGGGAGAAAAATAGTTTCAATAATCTTATAATTAAACCCATTTTATTATCTGCAAATGTCAACAATAATGAAAAAAACCCAAAACAGTTATCAATCATCCACTCACCTGAAGCTTACGCCAAAGCCAGATGACTACAAAATCAAGGATCTTTGGAAAAACGATAACAAAAAAGAAAAAACCCCACAAGGAGGGATCTTTCCAAAAGGCAAATGTTGATTTTTGTGTCTCAGTGGTGTAGAACCACTCAACAAATGTTTTCTCCTGTTCAGGCAGACAACAAAACATGGGAATTAAAAGCAAACCTACATCGAGCGAAAAACAAGTGAAACTATATGATCCAACAACATATTTGTTGAAATTTGTAAAACATCTGAATCGAAAAAGAAACATAGGGGCAATGCATCTGGCACTCACCTGGAAGAATAAACAGTATACTGCACCGACTAAAGGTATTTTAAACCAATTTCAATGCTTGCTCAAAGACAGGACAGTATGTAGAATCATACTAAAACAATCATAAGACTTTAAACAAACAAACAAAAAATACCTATTTTCGGGGGCAACCCCCGACCCTCTCCCCAACCCCGTATACCTCCTCAGATCCCAATTTTTATTTTGCCTTGAACACACATTGGTACATCATGGATGATGAAGGTTGTGGTGAAGTTTCATCGAAATTGTGTGTGTAGGTTCTGAGAAAAAAGCAAATACCTGTTTTGGGGGCAACCCCCCCCCCCCCCCTCCTGTAGACCACATAAGACCCCGATTTTTTTTAATTCCAGGAATAAACTCTGTTACAACATGGGTGATGAAGGTTGTGGTTAAGTTTCATCGAAATTGTAATTGTAAGGTTGTGGTCAACACACATACAAAAGTCTTCCTTAAAAAGCATACCATCTGTGAGCAATTTTCTACAGACTTACCGGTGGATTGGAAAACATGCTGTTTATCCAATCCATCACTCCCTGCTTTGGTGGAGGCACAAACAGTTTCCCAAAGAAAATCGAGATCGATGCAACTGAAATCAACAGCATAAACAAAACAGCGCTTATATGGTAAAACGCAGTTCTTGAAGATTTCAAATTCTGCAAAACACACACCATTTCATACACACAACTGGAGCTCGCAATCACGATAGGTTAATGGTAATATCTGTTCATGATGTACATATCGAACATTTAAAATGTCACAACATTAATTTAACAACATCCAGTGTTCTCCATAAATAGTGCGGTATGCAGTGTAATTCCGTAGGATTTTTGTGCTAAAATTGTTTTGTTTTTTTTTGCTTTCTCTGAATGATTTTGAGTCAAATTATTGAAAAATGATTGGGTACAAATTTTCGGACCCCTGTTCCCCCTCTGGGGGGTCACTTTCCAAATTTGTGGCACACAAACAGACCCCACCCTTATCTCCGCTAATAATGAACCGATCTTCACAATCTGTGTCTTTTTAGGGGTTTTAAATGATACTGAGTCCATTTAGCACACAGCCAAAGTCAATGGAAGTGATTTTATGACCCCTTGACCCCCTCTGGGTGGTCCCTTTCCATTCCAGATCTAAATCCCATTGAACACATGTGGGGAGATCTGAAATAGCAGTTGGGAGAAGGCACCCTTCAAATCTGGGAGAACTGGAGCAGTTTGCACAAGAAGAGTGGGCCAAACTGCCAGTGGAGAGGTGTAGGAAGCTCATTGCTCATTCATGGCTATAGGAAGCGCTTGACTGCAGTTATTTTGTCCAAAGTCTATGCTACGAAATATTAAGTCTCGGGAGACAATAATTTTGTCCTTGCCATTTCTTTGTTTTTTCTGATTTAAAAGGATATATTAAGTTCTGAATCACAAACAAAGGTTCTGTTATATTAACAGTGAAATACAGAATTGCGGAGACCAAATACTTTTGTCAATTTCAACTTATTTTTGGAGAAAATTGTGAGTTATTTGAAAAAGGTGCAAGGGTGCCAATATTTTTGCTCAGCTCACAAGCCTCTCCTCAGTGAAAGACACATGAAAGCCCACTTGGAGTTTGCAAAAAAGCACCGGAAAGACTCTCAGACAGTGAGAAACAAGATTTTGTGGTCTGATGAAACCAAGATTGAACTGTTTGGCTTCCGTCTGACCACTCTGCCATAAAGCCCAGATCGATGGAGTGTTGCAGTGATGGTTGTCCTTCTGGAAGTTTCTCCCATCTCCACACAGGATCTCTGGAGCTCAGAAAGAGTGACCTCTGATTGCTCAGTTTGGCCGGGCGGCCAGCTCTCGGAAGAGTCATGGTTGTTCCAAACTTCTTCCATTTAAGAATTATGGAGGCCACTGTGCTCTTGGGAACCTTGAATGCAGCAGAATTTTTTTTTTTGTGGGCTTCCCCAGATCTGTGCCTCGACACAATCCTGTCTCTGATCTCTGCAGGCAGTTCCTTCGATCTCATGGCTTGGTTTTTGCTCTGATATGCATTGTCAGCTGTGAGACCTTACACAGACAGGTGTGTGCCTTTCCAAATCATGTCCAATCAATTGAATTTACCACAGGTGGACTCAAATCAAGGTCTAGAAACATCTCAAAGATGATCAAGAGAAATGGGAGGCACCAGAGCTAAATGTCGTGTCGCGCACACGCGTACATACACACACACACACACACACACACACACACACACACACACACAGACACACACACACACACACACACACACACACACACACACACACACACACACACACACACACACAGACGATGGATTTTTTTTCATATGATGATGATTTTTTTTTCAGGTTACAATTGTGGGTGAAGTCAGGCCAGCTGTCCAACCATGGGTATAGAGAAGACACACCACATAGACACTGGGGAGCCTCATGAGTGGAGGAGACCAACGGGTTGACCGTGTGCCTCGTGGTTGCATCAGGTTGATTGGCATCTGAAGGAGATTGGGATGGGCCAGGTGTCATCCTGGGGGATGGCCAGATGGAGGCCCCTGGAGTACCTTCGGAAAGTGGATGCGGAGACGCGCTGCTCCGGCGTTGCTCCCATACCTCACCTGACCTGACCTGACCTGACACTACATACACAGATTTATTCAATATATATTGTTATGTCGGGTGGGGTAGCAATATGTAGAGCCAGATAGATCTGTGTCGGTAACGTGCTTCGTCTGTCGCGGTAAGGAATCTACCCTGTAATAAGTTTCATGTGTAGGCGTTTTGTCGGGTAAGAGTATACTTGAGCATACAAGGATGTTCGAGTGGTAAGTAGCATTGGGATTAAAGAATAAAGCCCCTGCATGTCTCACCTGGTCAGCCAAACCTTTGTCCCATATGGCAATGCACACCTGTAGACACTTCGTTAGGATCTCCTTAGTGCAACATTAAATGACTCCCTTCCCTGACAGTGACTTTGAAAGACGAACAGGCAAGGAAACCAGGCCGGGGCACCGCCGATGATGGCTGCCGCCAATTACACCTCCGACAGGCCTAACCACATCGGGTGCCACGCGCTATCACCAGCTGCACCTACGAGCTATCACCACGCTACATGCTACGAGCTATCGCCACGCTACGGTCCTGTGATTGGTCGGCGCACAGGGCGCGAACTTCTACCCAACGAGTGCGAGAGGCACGAAGCTGGAAGGTTTGGTGGAAGTCGCTGGTTGGTAGCGCGCCAAGGCTGACGTCACCGAAAAGGTTATTTAAGAGAGCGCCGAACGCCATTTTTCAGTTGGTCTGGAGAGTCTCTTGCGGTTCGTGCTCTTGTTTGCGCAGCTAGTTTTTTTGGACATCCGGCGCCTCGTCTTGCGCAGCCCGAGTTGAGTTGAGTCATAGCCCGAGTGGAGTTCGCTTGCTTTTGGCACGTTTGCTTCAGGAGAGCCGACTGGGACGTGGCAGGCCGATCGTGTGAAGATCGACCTCGCTTGCAGCCGCTAGCCTGCATTGGACGTGCGGTGCTTTTCCTGCTGTGGGACCTTGTGGTGCTTGGTGCGGTGCTCGGTGCTTTGGAGCTTGGTGCACGGACCTCGTGAGCGGCGAGCGGCTTGGAGCGGGGCCTGGTGGTGCGTGAGCGGGGCCGACCGGGGCCGTGTTACACTGCAAGACGACAAGACCTGCCACGGCCTGCCACATCCCATTTTGTTTGTCTGGTTGATTTGTTTGTGAAATAAATGTTAGCTCTTTCACGAACCTCGATTCAGTATACAAAAGAAAAGAAAAGAAAAAAAAGACTGCACACTACATTACCCATTTACCCCAAACATGACGAACACATTAGGCCTGTAGGTTTCTGCTGATTATACACTGCCAGGATTTGGTGCATCACATTCCCATTGGCTTTGTTTGGGTCAAGTGTTATTTACAATTAGGGACCCCAAACATTTACAATGAGGGGCTTTAAATGTTCATTTCCCAATTGGCCGGTTACCCGATTTTGTCGCAGTTTGTGACTGCAGTGCGGTCATTCTTGTTTGTCTAACAAGTTGCAGAACAAATTATAAAACAGCATCATTGACTTACCGGAGGAAGCCGTTGCCAAATCCAACGAAGTGAATTAACTGTCCCGACCAGCAGCAAGAAACAGCAAATTGAATTCAAGCAAAAGGTGACGAATTGCGAGCAGCATGATGGAGCTTCCTGGCTTTTTGGAGTGAAAAACCAGTGAAAGATCGATTTCTCCTGTTCAAGCAGAACACAAAAAATGAGGAATATAAGACAAATGTAGTTCAAAGGGAGTGCACACATTGGAGGAGACCTGATCAATCTTTAAACCCATAAATAAAATCCTTTGGCAAAAGCAACCTCAAGTAGGCATTTCTTTTAACTGTCTACCAGTCTCTGACATCGACTGGGAGAAATTTTTGCCCACTCCTCGATGCAGAATTCTTTCAGCTGTGCAATGTTTGAGGGGTTTCTTGCATGCACAGCTCGTTTCAAATCCCCCCACAACATCTCGATGGGATTTAGATCCTGGCTTTGACTTGGCCATTCCAGAACCCTCCATTTCTTTCTTATCAGCCATTCCTTGGTGGATTTACTGGTATGTTTAGGGTCATTGTCATCTTGCAAGGTCCACCTTCGGTTGACCTTCAACTCTCCGACAGATGGCCTCACATTATTCTCAAGCACCCTCTGGTACAATGAAGAATTCATAGTGGATTCTATCATGGTGAGCTGCCGAGGCCCTGATGCAGCAAAGCTGCCCCGGCCCTGATGCAGCAAAGCTGCCCCAAACCATAATATTTCCACCACCATGCTTTACAGTTGGTATCAGGTTCTTGTGGTCAAATGCTTTCTTTGGTTTTCGCCAAACACCATCTTCTACGTCCCGTCTTCTACCGACTCCTCTCCGGCCTTGCTCCCCCAGCTCTCTCTGGGCTCTGTCCCCCAAATATTCCTGCAGGTCGCACAAGATCTGCCTGCAACCCTCTTATGGTTAAACTGCCAAAATCAAGACTCTCTGCTCACCTTCACTCCTTCATTCCTCTTTTCTCCCGCCTCTGGAACAAACTCCCTCACTCTCTTCAATCCCACTCCTCCCTCCAGGTCTTTAAAACGGCTGTTTCACCACCATCTCTTATCTTCCCCAATCCAAAACCTTGATCTTTTCTACCCCTGCTAATTTCACCCCAAATCCACTTTTTTGAGGTGACTTTTGACTTCTTTCCTGAAAGTCCTTGGTGTCCTTGCGTTTTATCCCTATCCTGCCTCCCCCCAGGCCCTCTCCCTCCAAAAACATCTCCCGATGTCCCTGCTCTCAAATGTTGTGTTTGTGTGCTTCCTCCCCTTCTCTCCCCATCTTGTCGACCACTCCCCTTATTATACTCTTTGTTTGCTTGTTTGTTTGTTTGATAAATGTTAGCTCTTTCACGAGCCTCGACTCTGTGCACAAAAAAAATGCCTTCTGGTACTGTGGCCAAATAGCTCTACCTTTGACTCATCTGTCCAGAGCACATTGTTCCAGAAGTGCTGGTCTTTGCCTAGGTGTTCATTGGCAAACTTTAGTCTTGCCGTGATGTTCTTTCTGGACAGCAAAGGTTTCCCTCTGGCACACCTCCCATGTCGATCAAATTTGTGCAGCCTCTTTCTACTGGTAGGCTCATGCACTTTGACATCAACAGTGGCAAGAGCTACCTGCAGGTCCCGTGATGACATTCTGGGGTTCTTCGAGACTTCTTTCAGCATCTTGCGGTCTGCTCTCGGGCTGAACTTGCTGGGGCGGCCTGGCCTGAACAAGTTGGCAGTTGTTTGGAATCTTCTCCACTTGTAGATGATCTTCCGGACAGTCGAATGATTGATTTCAAATAGTTTGGACATCTTTTAAAATCCCTTCCCAGACTCGTAGGCATCTATAACCTTCTTTCTGAAGGCATCAGAGAGCTCTTTTGATCTAGGCATGGTGACGCCGCACACTTCAACAACAAAGAGCAAACCAAACTAAATGTCTGAGGTTTAAATAAGACAGGTTCCTCCAAGATCCTCTCTAACGATGTTCTAATCATTTGCACCTGAGCTGGTGCACCAGATTCTAATTTTAGGTATTTGAAGTAGTGATAAATGTAGGGGTGTACATACTTACTTTTTCCACTTGCGAAATTTGCATTTATGTTCATTTAAATTATACAATGGACTACAAAATGTAAATGTTTCATGATATTTGTTGTAATATACCACCTTTATCTCTCAATATTGTTGAAATGAAGATCAAATAACGATGTTGAAATATGTTGAAAAAGTCAAAACTTTACATGGGGTGTCCTTACCTTTTCACGTGACTGCATATCTGTGCAAAGTCTGTCTTATCTTGTCCTGTGTTGACACTGAACTACTCCCTCAAACTTTTGTGAAATCGTACCAAACTTCTGGTATGCACATATCTCTCCCGGCGGTATGTCCAAAGGGTATTTGTTTGAAAATTTTTCCAAATTATTATTTATTTCTTTTTGGAATTTTTCCGGGAATTTTTTTTTTTTTACAACTTCAATTGTTTATAAAATGTGATATCACGTATATTACAAATACATTTGTGCAAAATAATTGTTTGAATTATGATTGGTTTAAACCATGACAAAACAGCAACTTATTATCATTAAATGGTGGTCATTTATCTGGATATCTACACATCTGGGCAGTGTCTGTGTTGTCACTTAGCGACTCCCTCAAACTTTTATTGACGTGGTTGTGAAGTGTTTTTAATAACGTGGTGGTGGTTTTGAATCACGTGGTAGTGAGGTATTTTGAATTATGTGGTGGTGAGGTATTTTGAATTATGTGGTGGTGGGGTGTTTTTAAATGACGTGGTGGTGAGGTGCTTTTAAATCACATGGTGGTGAGGTGTTTTGAATTACGTGGTGGTGAGGTGTTTTGAATTACGTGGTGGTGAGGTGTTTTGAATCACGTGGTGGTGAGGTATTTCGAATTATGTGGCGGTGAGGTGTTTTTCAATGATGTGGTGGTGAGGTGTTTTTAAATGACGTGGTGCTGAGGTGTTTTCAATTTCGTGGCTGTGGGGTGTTTTTATTACGTGTTTTATGGCTGTGAGGTGTTTTCAATTTCGTGGTGGTGGTGAGGTGTTTTTAACTCAACTGGACTATGTCCAGCTGAGTTTTTGTCAACACCCAGTGTCCGTCATCCGTCTGTCTGTCTGTCATCTGTCAACAATTCGAGGTCTACGCTCTAAAAGTCACAAATATTGATTAAATTTGATGAAACTTGTTATGCAGCATCTTTGAGACATAAACTAGTTTGGGATTGCATTTGGGCATTGCACGCCCAAAAATGGGCGCGGCAGGGTGGCCATATTGAAAAATCAATTTTTGGCAATCTGGTACTTCCTCATGTCGCTGGAAGGCTGAAACTTGGTGTGAAGACAGTATGTCACAAACGTCAACACATATATTACGGGGTTTGACGATGTCCGCAAAATGACCTCTTGTGACCTATGACTTGACTTGACCCATAAACATCAGTTTGGACGACGTCCAAGCTCTAAAAGTCACAAATACTGATCAAATTTGATAAAACCTTCAACGTTACTGTTCCTCTTTAGCACATATAAACTATATCGTTTGTGGTTCTGTTATGCATATTCTAACCATATTGATATAGACCAGTTGAATTCAGGTTCCCTGGAACCTCTAGTTATTACTTGATTTATGGCTGTGAGGTGTTTTAAATTACTTGGTGGTGAGGTGTTTTAAATTACTTGGTGGTGAGGTGTTTTACATTACTTGGTGGTGAGGTGTTTTACATTACTTGGTGGTGAGGTGTTTTACATTACTTGGTGGTGAGGTGTTTTAAATTACTTGGTGGTGAGGTGTTTTACATTACTTGGTGGTGAGGTGTTTTACATTACTTGGTGGTGAGGTGTTTTACATTACTTGGTGGTGAGGTGTTTTACATTACTTGGTGGTGAGGTGTTTTACATTACTTGGTGGTGAGGTGTTTTAAATTACTTGGTGGTGAGGTGTTTTAAATTACTTGGTGGTGAGGTGTTTTAAATTACTTGGTGGTGAGGTGTTTTAAATTACTTGGTGGTGAGGTGTTTTAAATTATGTGTGGTGAGGTGTTTTAAATTAGGTGGTGGGGGTGAGGTGTTTTAAATTACTTGGTGGTGAGGTGTTTTAAATTGTGTGGTGAGCTGCAATCGTCCCAAATTTCCAGTCTGCACCTACCCCTCCCCTAGATATGTGCTGAGGGGTTCTTTCTTGAAAAAAAAAAACATTCAACCTAAATCTTCAACCTAAATTGCCTATGAAAATGTAAAAATTTATTGCCTATAAACACACACTACGACACTTACATACAAACCTACACACACACAGAGACACATACACACTCACACATATACATTTAATTTAAAAAAATTATTGTATATACATTTTTATTTACCGACGATGTTATAAATCAAATGTTTATGTGAAGTAAAAAGTCGAAGAATTCAAGATTTGAGATTTCTTCACTAAAGCACAATATTACACGAATGCTAATATAGTATTTCCCTTGGAATAAGTTTCCCCCCCTGGAATCCTAAAATTTCCCCCGAGGGGGAAATTTTCCCCAGGTTGGGAAATGCTGGCCGAGGATAATACTTTTTGTTTTATGGGGCCTAAACGTGCGACCACCGATCGTAACGATTTTTTGTGAGTATTGCTGGATCCCCTGCAGTAAAATAGGCAGAATGCATCATACGTGTTTTACATTACCTCAGCGTAATTACAAACCATGAAAAAGGCGAATATTGTGGAGTCCATTGTGGATTGAGCGTCTAACCGTCCACCCGTGAGCCAGCGTCAGTCAACGTCCTCTCGCGAGACAGTCTTGGTCCCCGCCCTAAGGGCGGGGCTTCATTTGGGAACCGGAAATTCTTATTTAAACGATTTATATAAACATCCGTCAAATCAAATCAAAATCTAAACAGTATTTTTAGAATTTCAAAAAAACCACATCACTGTTCATATCGGTAAATATTATTCCATCGTGATATCAACTGTACGCGTTTCTACAGGAAAATTATTTAGGAAAAAAAAGGAATAATTCTGTCCCTCTTCTTCAGCTTCGAACTTCAGGACAGATGACATTGCTGATGAAGACAGATTATATCAGCCCCCCACCCCCCCCCCCCTCGCACGATTTTTATTTCCCAAGATGCGGCTTTTCAAGAAGACATCACAACGAAAGTACCGGACACGGGTTTTCACAACATTAAGTGAATTTTATCTTTTCATGTCGAATATTGTGTGCCAATCATCAATGTACGAACTCACCTCCTCACCTCGTTCGTGTAGTTTATTATTTATTAATGATGATCTCTGTGAGGTGCTCGAGGATGAGACACCTTGATTGTGTTCGCACTAAATACGAAGTTACTTCTCCGAGTCATTGGAAGTTGTGTGGGATTTTCGGTACGGAACGTGGTTTAAGCGAATTAACCACAAACCTCTTTCCAAACCCTGCAATCCATCGAAGAATCCGATTTTTCAATCCCTCATCAGAAACCCTCGTAATCCCAATCGGGGTAAAAGCAAAGTCGGTGGTGTTTTGGTGAGAACGTCCGCCGCGTGTGTGGGGACGTCGTGGGATCAAACCCTGGCCGAGTCATACCAAAGACTTTAAAGATGGTACGTGCTGCTTCCTCCTCACTTGTCGTTCAGCATTTAAAAGGACGAGTAGTGAGTACACCTGCTCACTGCGGGAGGGGCAGACAGGGTCCTTCCTCTTTGGGGTATTTAGATTACAGTCGATCGATGGTCGGGTCTCAAGAACATTGGGTGTGTGGTCATTTACCAAGTTTCTTGCGGAGAGATCGCCAAGTGGTTCAAGCATTCGAGCAAGCACTCCATTCAAAACCATTAAGGAACGGGTGGCTTGGCAAGCACTCGCTCGCTGCTTGGTAAATGGCTTCCCTCCCTTTCAGTTTCGTATCTAACAGCAGGAGCGAGTTTCAAAAGTTCACTACAAAAAACGCCACGGTATCGGCAGAAAGACTCATGTTATTAACCCAACCCTTGTGGGGTATATAGAGCACAGTAGATCTTCGCTCAGTTCTGGAAGTAAAACCTACCTCACGGATGTCGGGATTCCTCCAAATTTCTTAATTTAGTGTTATAAACAGCATTAGTGACTGTTTGAAAAGGCAAATCATACGTGTTTGTGGTTTATAATATTGTCATGGTGTGGCGGGCACAAGGGACAATAATTCCGCGCACCAGTGGGTGGCGCGAGCATCCAGGCGGGGAACGAAAACGCATACCCCGCCTTTCGACCGATCCGCCACGCCCGGGGACAAGGCTTGGCCTCGGGACATATATGCAGGCTCTAAGCCCGAGCCCGCCCAGTGCTGAAGTGCGAGCTCGTAATAAAGACTCTTTGTTTGTACCAACGCGTTGTGGCCTACCTCTCTGGCAATCGAGTCGTGTGTGCACAGCACCACACTGGTGACCCCGATTGGTTCAGCCGTTGCTGACCCCCGAACGCGCCATGGCTACCAACGCCGTCGCCGTCAAACTCCCCGAGTTTTGGGAAGTGCAAGCCGACATTTGGTTTGTGCAGGCCGAAGCTCAATTTCAGCTCCGAGGCATCACGGCGGACGAGACCCGGTACTACCACGTGGTCGCTGCCCTCAGGCCCGGCACTGCTGCCCGAGTCGTGTCCATCCTTCGGCGCCCGCCAGGCGACCACAAGTACGAGGCGCTCAAACGTCTCCTCCTCGCCACGTTCGGGCTCACAGAGGTCGAACGTGCCGACCGCCTCCTGGACTTTCCCGCCCTCGGCGACAAACGACCATCCGTCTGGATGGATTTCATGCTGTCCCTGCTTGGAGACCAGCGCCCGGATTTCTTATTCCGAGCACTTTTCCTACGCCAGCTACCTGCACAGGTGCACCTCGCGCTGGCCCGTCCCAAACTAATGAAACCCCACGCCCTGGCTGCAGAGGCCGACAAGTATTTCGCGGCCTGCGACACGCGGTCGGTGTACGGTGCTGCCGTAGTGGCTCCTGGTGTGGAGGCTCCAGCGCCCCCTGCTTCCCTCGTGGCCGCTGCTACGCCCCGCCCACTACCGCCGCCGCCACCACCACCACCGCCGACACGGCCACTGCGGGGGCCACCGCCACAAACCTGGTGCTACTACCATGCCAGGTTCGGCCGCAAGGCTAAAACGTGCCGCCCGCCGTGTTCTTTTGACAGGTCGGGAAACGACCGGCGCTCACTTGCGGCCATAAGCGTCGGCCATTCCGGCAGCCTCCTGTTCATCACGGACACCTTGTCTGGGCGTCGTTTTCTTTGCGACACAGGAGCGCAGGTAAGCATCCTCCCTGCCTCCACGTCCGACAAGCAAGCCGCGGGCCGGGGCCCCGCTTTGCTTGCCACCAACGGTACGCCCATCCGCACATTCGGGAAGCGTTGCCTCTCACTGCGGTTCGGAGGGCAGCGCTTTCAATGGTCGTTCGTGACCGCCAGCATGCCAATGGCCCTGCTGGGCGCGGACTTCCTATGTGCGCATGGGCTGTTGGTCGACGTTAAGCGCAGACGTCTCGTCCAGGCCGAAATCTTGAGCTCGCTCGCTTGTTCGCTGAGCGGCTCGTTGAGCGGCTCACCGAGCGGCTCACCGAGCGGCTTGCCAAGCGACTTGCTGAAGGGTTCAGTTAGTGCTGTTAGCTAGATTCAAAATCCCGTCTCGGAACCGTCTCGATAAATTTTCAATTTTCATAACGGGATCTCGGTTCGGCTCGGTTCCCGGCAAAGTAAAAAAAAATAAAAATAAAAAAATAAAAAATAAAAAATAAATAAATAAATAAATAAATAAATAAATAAAACACAAGGCTTCAAAAATAATGGAATTTCATTACAATATATAAACAACAAATTTCTGATGTTGAGTACTTAAATTCCGACTTAGCTTCCATTTACCGGGATGAAATAAAATACACCACCTCCATGCAGATGATCGGCCACCGATGGAACCGGGTTATCTCATTACAGTTTGTATTGTCGTGTAATTTCTTGCTCGGAATGTCAGAGAGAGGGAGAAAATGTTTCTGCCCAGGCATATTCGAGTCCCGGTTGGAGTTTCATTATCATTTTGTGAGTTGTGATCGCCAAGGGGCTCGCTGCCCCCCCCCCCCCCCCGTTCCCCTCCCCTCCCCCGCCCGGCAATGCCGGGTTCTTCTGCTAGTAAATTATAAAGCAGGCGGTGTAGTGATCACTCCCCCCCCCCCTCCTTATTTTAACTCTGTGACTAAAGTAAACGTAATCAACTTATCAGGCCTAAAGTGGAGATAAGATAACCAAAATACTTTCACATTCAAACCGTCAAACCAAACCCCGAGGGATTCTTACAATTTATAGATTTTGCGTTGCAATTAAACATAAACGTTCATCAAAAACTCAATTCATAAAACTACATAATGTATTGTACTTGTATTAATACATTGTGTGTAGAATAATCCGTTATAAACGTGTTTTTAATCTAAATAAACATCGTCCCTCCAATCACGGAGCCTCGAGCGAGTCCCTCGATATTAATGTGCTAAAGACCATAGCAACCACATTCCGTAACTCGTCTCCAAGGACGGACACGTGACCGCAGCGTAAGGCGGGGCGAGGCGGAGTGATACAGCGGAAGGATTCGACGGTTTAAAGGAAGCCGCGATGCGGGGGATTTTCATTGGGGCCTTCATCCTGATGTCGTTACTTCCGCCACCAAAGGTGGATGGAGGTTATGTTTTCACTCCTGTCTGTTTGTCCGTTTGTTTGTGAACACAATATCTCAAAAAGTTGTGGACGGATTCGGACGAACTTTTGTGGAGACGCAGCGTGTGTGACAAGGACGACATGATTAGATGTTGGTGAAGATCCGGATTCGGAATTCGGATTCGTTTGCAGTGCATTGTTTGTTGACGAGGGGAAAATCCTGGAACAGTGAGTTTACTTTATCTATCATCGTTTGTGTCAGTTCAGCTGCACTTGCAAAAAATGATGCTTGTGCAGAAGCAGAGTAATGAAAGCTAGGCTCAATAAATGCCTATATTATGGAAAATATCTGCAAGAAGTTGGAATTTTAACTGGGATTTTTTTACCGAGAAATTGCATCAGTCAATTTATCTCGGGACCGTCCCGAGACCGTCTCGAAAGCCGAAACCGCCGGGATTTCGTCCCGGACTCGGCTCGGTTGACAGCCCTAGGTTCAGTCCCGGCGAGTTTAGTTTGACCGCTTCCGGCAGCGGACGACTTTACCCGCCTCCTAGCCAGTTTCCCGGCCCTCACGCGGCCCACCTTCTCAGCGGTGGCCGTTAAACACGGGGTGGAGCACCATATACCCACGGTCAGGCCGCCGGTCTACGCCCGGGCACGCCGACTCGAACCCACGAAGCTCGCCGTGGCGAAGGCGGAGTTCGCCACGCTGGAACGGCTGGGTATCGTGCGGCGCTCAAACAGCGCTTGGGCCTCTCCGCTGCACATTGTGCCGAAGCCCCGCGGAGGATGGCCGCCGTGCGGTGACTACCGCCGGCTCAATGATGCCACCACCCCCGACCGCTACCCGGTCCCGCATATCCAGGACTTTTCCGCCCGGTTGGCAAACACGACCGTGTTTTCCAAGGTGGACCTCATCGGGGGCTACCACCAGGTCCCCGAACAACCGGGCGATGTCCCGAAGACGGCCGTCATCACCCCTTTCGGCCTCTTCGAGTTCCTGCGAATGCCTTTCGGGTTGAAGAATGCGGCCCAGGCGTTCCAATGGCTTATGGACAGCGTCTTGCGCGACTTACCTTTCCTCTAGGTCTACCTGGACGACATCCTAGTCGCGAGCGCGTCCCGGGAGGAGCCACCTGCTCCACCTCCGTACGCTTTTCGAACGCCTGGGACAGCATGGCCGAATCATCAACCCCGCAAAGTGCCGTTTCGGCGTCGCCACCATCGACTTCTTGGGGCACCGCATCACCAGGCACGGGGCCGTCCCTTTACCGGCCAAGGTGGAGGCGGTCAGGGATTTCCCGTGACCCCGCACGATCAAGGGGCTCCAGGAGTTCCTGGGCATGGTAAATTTTTACCACCGCTTCCTGCCCCACGTCGCCCAGCTCCTCCTCCCCCTGCACGAGGCCCTCCAGGGCAAGCCGGGCAAAGGTGACATCGCCTGGTCGGAGCGGATGGCCGCGGCGTTTGCGGGCGCAAAGCTGGCCCTGGCCAACGCCACCATGCTGGCGCACCCGGCGCCCGATGCGCCGATCTCCCTCAACACCGACGCGGTGGGCACGGTGCACGAGCAGTGGGTGCGTGGTGCTTGGCAACCGCTGGCATTTTTTAGCCGGCAGCTTCGCCCGCACGAACGCCGCTGCAGCACCTTTGACCACGAGCTGCTCGGGCTCCACCTGGCGGTCCGACACTTCCGCCATCTGCTGGAGGGCCGCCCGTTCACGGCTTTCGTCGACCACAAGCCCCTTGTGTTCGCGATGGTCAAGGTCGCCGAGCCATGGTCGGCACGGCAGCAGCGTCACCTCTCTGCCGTGTCCGAGTATACGACGGACATCCGTCACGTGGCGGGTAAAGACAACCCGGTGGCGGATTGCCTTTCCCGGTCCGTCGCGCACGCGGTCCACCTCGGGATCGACTATGCCCGGATGGCGGAGGACCAGACCGCCGACCTCGGCGTCCAGGCCTTGCGGACCGCCGTCACCGGCCTCCGCCTCACCGAGGTGCAGTTGGACGCCGCGGGCGTGGCCCTCCGGTGCGACGTCTCCCTCGGCCGGCCTCGCCCCATCGTGCCCGCTGGCTGGCAGCGCCCAGTGTTCGACGCCATCCACGGCCTGGCCCACCCGGGCACGAAGGCCTCCCAAAAGCTAGTCGCGGCGAAGTTTGTCTGGCATGGCCTCAGGAAGGACGTCCGTGACTGGGCCAGGACGTGCCTCGCATGCCAGCGCGCAAAGGTCCACTGCCACACCCAGGCCCCGTTGGCCCCGTTTGCGGTGCCCGAGCGTCGGTTCGACCACGTGCACGTCGACTTGGTGGGACCTCTGCCCCCCTCGCGGGGGTTCACCCACCTCCTCACCATGGTGGACCGCACCACACAGTGGCCGGAGGCCGTCCCATTGGTGGCGACATCTGCGGCTGATGTGGCGCAAGCCTTCATCGCCACTTGGGTTGCCCGGTTCGGTGCCCCCTCGGACATCTCGTCCGACCGCGGCCCGCAGTTCACCTCGGAGCTCTGGGCCGCTGTGGCGCAAGGGCTCGACGTAAAACTACAACGCACCACGGCCTACCACCCCCAGGCCAATGGCCTGTGTGAGCGCTTTCATCGCTCGATGAAGGCCACGCTCCGGGCCAGCCTCCGCGACGGCAGCTGGGCCGACAGGCTCCCCTGGGTCCTGCTGGGCCTCAGGATGGCACCCAAGGACGACCTGCGTGCGTCCTTGGCGGAGCTGGTCTTCGGGCAACCACTGTGGGTACCGGGCGAATTTATCCCCGACTCCACGGCTCCTTTGTCCGCGGCGCAACAGCGCTCCGCCCTTCAGGAAACTGCCCGGAGGTTCGCCCCGGTGCCGACGGCACACCACGGTTGCCCGTCTTCCCACGTCGCCCCGGAGCTTCGCACGGCGGAGTACGTCTTCGTCCGGCACGACGCCCGCCGGGCACCGCTACGGCCCCCGTACGACGGGCCCTTCCACGTGCTGGATACCGGGGACAAATATTTCACCGTCGACATCGGCGGTGCCCCGGATCACATCTCCGTGGACCGCCTCAAGCTGGCCCACCTCGATCTGGACCACCCCTCGCAAGCAGCTCTGCCTCCGCGTCGAGGCCGCCCCCCGGCGGTAGGACCCCCGGCACCCCCAGCGCCGCCGTCCCGCTACCCCCCAGCCCTGCACGCATCGCCAGGGGGTGTTTCGGCCGGGTCATCCGGCTTCCCCGCAAACTCACCCTTCAGGTGCGCGGGAATTCTGGGGGGGGCGTGTGTGGCGGGCACAAGGGACAATAATTCCATGCACCGGTGGGTGGCGCGAGCGTCCAAGCGGGGAACGAAAACGCATGCCCCGCCTTTCGACCGATCGGCCACGCCCAGGGGCAAGGCGTGGCCTCGGGACATATATGCGGGCTCGAAGGTCGAGCCCGCCCAGTGCTGAAGTGCGAGCTCTTAATGAAGACTCTTTGTTTGTACCAACGCATTGTGGCCAACTCTCTGGCAATCGAGTCGTGTGTGCACAGCACCACAATAGCTTGAAGAGGCCGTTGCTCCCACAAAAACGCCATGATAAGATATTTATAAACGTTGACTTGACAATTTTTATCAAGGAGGAAAAACACCTTGATGACGTGGGGTATTAATGGTATGCATATTGTTTTTTAATATCATTAATACGATGCTATTGAAGGAGCTGCGCTCCAACGCGAGTCGAAAGAATAGACGCGACCAAAGACGGAATTCGTCCGAGTTGCTTTATTGAAACAAAACAGCTCAGGTATTCTGACAAGCCCGTTTATCGGGCAGCAATATATATACACATTTATGCCGGGGCGTTTGCCCGGGAAAACCGAGACCGGGCATGCCCGGGTGTCAAGGGCGAGTCCTGGAAAGGCGAGTCTGGACATGCCCGGGCGTCCTGGAGGCGGCCTGGCAAGTCGAGGCTGGGCGTGCCCGAGCGCTCTGGGCGAGCCCTGGAAAGGCGAGAGCGGGCATGCCCGGACGCTCTGGGCGAGCCCTGGAAAGGCGAGTCTGGACATGCCCGGGCGTCCTGGATGCGGCCTGGCAAGTCGAGGCTGGGCGTGCCCGGGCGCTCTGGGCGAGCCCTGGAAAGGCGAGAGCGGGCATGCCCGGGAAAGACGAGACCGGGCGTGCCCGGGAGGTTCGGGCGTGCCCGGGAACAGCGAGTCCGGGCATGCCCAGGAGAGGCGCGTCTGGGCCCGTCCGGACGAGCCCGGCATGGCGATCGCGTCCTGGCAGGTGCAAGGCGATTGTGTACATTCAGCGGGAACCGCTACACTATTATTGTTCGTTTTGTTATTCGAAGTGGTCTTGGAAAAACGCCACGATAAAACTAACTTAATTTGGATGTACACCTCAACATGCAACCCTGTTGACTGCAATGGTGGGGAAAACCTGCTCGGGGGAGAAAACCCCTTGGGGAGGGGGCAAATTAATGTGCTACAACCTTCATTGTATAACCCTTCGTCATCCTGTCAAGTTTGGTTGAGATTGGATAAGTAACGACGGGATGTATCGGGGTCAAAAATTTATCAGACAGACAGACACCAAATGGCCTATTTTAGTATGATGAGAAATACGGGGCTCTTCTTGGGCATTGACAATTGTCGTCTGCCCCTCATCCCCCTTCGCACGTTTCTCCGTGCAAAGCGCTTTGCACGAGAAACTTTGCACGTTTCTCCCCCCCCCCCCCCCCCCCCCCCTTGCTTGTTGCCACAGCCACATCTGTGTTCCACCAAAAGAACAACAATTCAGCTTAATCCAGAGTGGCTTTTATTGTGCGAGCAGCAAGCACAACGCCGCTTCCCGCCAACCTGGAAGTGACGTGTACATCCATATCCGCTTGTTATATGTTGTCGACGGTGAGGTATCGATGTTGCATACATCACGCCAACATTTCGGTGAATTTATCAGTTTATTAACCCATGAGCAAAGTGCAAAGCACAGTTAATGAGTTGGTTCACCATGTCTGTCTATGATCGAGGAGCAAACTTGATTTCAATTTCATTTGATATTTTGAACACGACGACAAGAATGGGAACATGAAACGGCAGATTAACAGAAGTTTGACTCTGGAATTGGTACGGAATCTCGTCCGGAGCGCACAGAGGAGTAAGGTAATTGTGTTAGTCTGTCTGCCTGTCTGTCAGGAGAATTAAATTGAAAATCATTTCAAACATGAAACTTCTTGTTTTAGTAACCTCATAAAAATCACAAACACCAGGCACAAATGGTGAATTAAACGTGTTAAATAATCATAAACAAATACAATCATAAACACTCTTTATGGTGGGGACAAATCCATGTCCGCCATTATAAACACCATATGTGGAGGAAGACCTTCAGTGTTCAGGCTGTTGGTGGTCCTATGTTTGGCAGCGAGTGCCCCGGAAGCATTGATGGAAAGGGAGTGGCAATCATATGTGGGAAACTTGCATGCTCAATCAGGGTCGCTCAGATGGCAGAGCACTGGTACTGTTTTCCAGAGGACCTGGGTTCGATTTCCGTTCTCGGCATGTAATTTTCCCACATATATCAATTTTATTATTTAATCCTGTTCATCAAGCTAACATTTCAATCTTTTTCAAGATATTTCAAGATATTTGAAATATCTCAAAAACTTGTGGATTGATGCGAACGAAATTTTGTGGAGAGCCAGTGTGTGTGAGCATGACGAAATTATTAGATTTTGGTGAAGATCCGGATTCGGATCCGGCAAGGTGAATTTTGAAAGTGAATCTTCACCATTGAGAGGTATGGCCAAAAACGATACATAGCAGGATATCTTAAAAAGTTATGGATGATTTCTGACATGGACGAGTTATGACAAAACTAGGTGCATAAATTGGCAAGAACAAGCTGATGATATTTTGGTTCAGGTCTGGATCCAGATACAACCTACCGGTGGGATACAAAACGTAAACTGTTCACCTGGCGGTGGTATGCTCTCTACTGAGTGCTGTTCTAGTTGATATTATGTGATGTTTAGTGGAGGGGACAGTGTGGGGTCAGTTGTTGAAATGTAGAATGTATTATATGATATCTGGTTCAGCACATTTGTATTCAGTTGTAGATTTAAGTGTTCTGTTCTTTTTCAGGGAGCCAAATATGAATGAGTCTCCTGCTTCACAAGACGTTCCAAACCAGCTTTCGCATGTGAACCAGTCATCACCATCCACCAAACCAAAGAAACCTACTCTTTGGAAAAGTCTGAAGTAAATGAATTTTTTTTTTTTTCTGTTGACTTTTTTAAACTTGTTTTTGGATAAATAAATAAATGCAGAAGAAACTGACTTTTCAATCCTTTTCAACTTAGGCACAAGTTCATCAAACATGATCAGAAGAAGAAGCCTTGTCGTGACACTGAGCATATCTTGTAAGTACAACAAACAACAGCAGGCATTTTAAGGCCATTTTCCCTGCGAGAGCGGGGGTTCGCCTTTTTTTTTTTTTTTGTATACAGAGTCGAGGCTCGTGAAAGAGCCAACATTTATCAAACAAACAAATCAAACAAGCTAGCAAACAAAGTATATAAAAAGGGGAGCGGTCGACAAGATGGGGAGAGAAGGGGAGGAAGCACACAAACACAACATTTGAGAGCAGGGACATCGGGAGATGTGTGGGAGGGAGAGGGCCTGGGGGGCGGCAGGATAGGTATAAAACGCAAGGACACCAAGGACTTCCAGGAAAGAAGTCAAAGGTCACCTCAAAAAAGTGGATTTGGGGTGAAATTAGCGGGGGTAGAAAAGATCAAGGTTTTGGATTGGGGAAGATAAGAGATGGTGGTGAACATCCGTTTTAAAGACCTGGAGGGAGGAGTGGGATTGAAGAGAGTGAGGGAGTTTGTTCCAGAGGCGGGAGAAAAGAGGAATGAAGGAGTGAAAGTGAGCAGAGAGTCTTGATTTTGGCAGTTTAACCATAAGAGGGTTGCAGGCAGATCTTGTGCGACCTGTAGGAATATTTGGGGGACAGAGCCCAGAGAGAGCTGGGGGAGCAAGGCCGGAGAGGAGTCGGTAGAAGACGGAAAGACCACCAACCTGCCTGCGGTGAGTAAGTGAAAGGCCCTCAGAGATAGGCTCATCGCGGGAGATTCCAATGATTCTGAACGCTTTGGTTTCAACAGCGTGAAGACGAGCTAGCTGTGAGGCAGGAGCACCAGCCCAGAGGGGAGAGCAGTACTCCAGTGAGCTGCGGATGAAAACCTTGTATGTGTTGAGGAGCTCAGGTGTGCCAAGGAAGGACTTCGCACGACGGAGGATGCCCAGACAGCGACTGGCTTTGGCCTTGCGGGGCCCATGACAATCTTCTCCATTTTGCCCACCTTTTGCCAAGTCTTTCTCGGTCTTCCCCATCCTCTACTTACTTCCACATTCATTTCCGTCAATCTTCTCAACCAGTCACTTTCCACTCCCTCAACACATGACCAAACCATATCAACCTGTTTCTCTTCACAGCATCCATCACAGGCTCTATTCCCATCATCTTTCGCAATTCATAATTTGTCTTCCTCTCTCTCAACGATACTCCCCACATCCACCGAACCATTCACCTTTCCAGCCTTCGTTGCTGCTCTACGTTCATTACCCATGTCTCGCTCCCATAAATCATAACGCTTCTCACACATGCAGCATACACCTTTCTCTTCAGCTTCAACAATACTCCCCTCCTCGTCAGCACGCAACTCAGTTCCCGAAACGTCTTCCATGCACAACTCACTCTCGCAACTGTCGCCGAGTCTGATCCACCTTCTCCATTCAGCATGTCTCATAGGTAGCAAAATGTTTTCACACCTTCCACCTTCATGCGGTCTCCAAGATCCAACTCAACATTTCCTCCATCTGCAGCTCCCTCTGTGCCAACCCCCACACTTGAATGGAGCTGCCACACTAATGACCTTCTCAGACCACTACATTTTCGATGAACCCACTCAGCGCACATTGTACATTGAATGGAGTTCACTCCGACACCCTTCCTGGACACAGCACATTGCCACTTCCCAGTTCTTTCCACCTCACCACATGCTTTACCACTTGCCATCACCTTCATCTTTCCGATATTCACCTCAAGACCTTTCGCCTCCATACATTCCTTCCACTTGTTCATCTTTTCCTTCAATCCATCCATACTCTCCGCAATCAACACCAGATTATCTGCATGCAACAACTCCCACGGTAAACGATTCTTTACGGATGGCATACCTTGTAAGTAAGAGAAAATATCCCTTCAGAAAAATATCCCTTCTGATCGCCACAATAGAAATGGTATTCCTTTAAGGAAATTGGAGCTAACACTGCCGTATTTCGTGTCATCTTTTATCTGCTTGGATGTCTGCACCTTCGTCAGGCAACCTTGCTGCTTGTACTGTATACGTTGCCAGCAAAAATCACTTCCATTTTGCTGTGAAGCTGTGTTGGATGCTTTAGTTTGAA
Organism: Myxine glutinosa; assembly: GCF_964187855.1. Classification (NCBI taxonomy): domain Eukaryota; kingdom Metazoa; phylum Chordata; class Myxini; order Myxiniformes; family Myxinidae; genus Myxine; species Myxine glutinosa. The sequence continues at coordinate 139,319,530 of NC_136265.1, read as the reverse complement.
CCTGCACTTAAAATGAACAATCAAACACTTTGAATGATTCTCACTCAGGTTGCAACATACTAGAATGCGCATTATCAAGTTGTTTAAACTTTCTTCATGCAAGAAGAAGATTGTTTGTCATACCGGATACCGATACCACCAGGTGGGACTATACGATACACATTTTCAGAGAAAAAATTGGGGTGTCCTCCCCATCCTGAACCCACTCCCACAGATATGCTACCCAGAAAGAAACCACACTTGGGGTACCCTTAGGCAACATGCAAACTTTGAGTATTTTTTTTCGTTTTTGAAGAATATTTATTTTAAAAACTATTTTCCCAAAACAAGGCTGAAAGCCACAACATGAAAAGAGCTACAAGGAGAAAGAAGAGAAAAAACTGGCAAAACCTTCACCTCATCCTGAAATACGGAAACCTCTTCACAGGACCACTGTGCAGAAGGGAGGGAGTGTCTCGGCCAATGGAAAAATTAATTTTCCTACCCCCAATGGGTGTCTTTCAAGAGACCCCATCTCCTTACTGGAAGGGCGTTGGCTCCTGAAGGGAGCTCATCCACCCTTTGTCAGGTGTTCTTTTTAGTCCTGGCAGGGTGTCACAGTCACCCTCCCCACTAGTAAAGCCAGTGATTAGTGTCAGTTTAGTCACTAATGATGACGGTCCTTGTGCTGATCCCTCAGGTACGCCATTACTTGCATCCTTCCAGGCAGACACCTTCCCATTCACAGCCACTCTTCGGTTCCTATCACTCATTCAGTTAGTTCTTTGTTTAAACTTCTGAAAGTTTAGATGCACTGCATGCACAGCACTTCCCTCATGCATCCAATCTGCACTTTCAAAGTCAGTGATTGCTAATGTGGAGGATTGCTGGAAGTGAGTACTGAATTTGAAATAGGAATTTTGATGAAATGTTGGGTTGTTTCGACTCTCCATGAAAGCACTTGCCTCTTTGAGGTGCAGATGAATCTTCTATAGTATACTGCACGTGCCTGTGGAAAACGTCATTTGCAGGCAGGTTTAACGGACATCCGAAGATTGGCACACACATTGATGAATCACGCTGTCTGTGAATTACCAGGATGAGCAACGGTACCCGCCCTATGGGCGGGGCTTCAATTGGGAAGCCCAAATGAAAAGGCAAAATATCAGAAATTGAATGCTTTTTTTTATTTTAAACGATTCATTTAAACATCCATTAAATCATATCACATGCAAATCATCAAAATCTAAACAGGACATGGTGTCCATTTTGAAAAAAGATTGAATACTGCAAAACGGAAGCGGCCACTGCACGTCTTCCTCAGTCGCACGTTTATGTGTGAAGAGTGCGCGCCGAGTCTGTAACACGGAAGCGGCCACTGCACCTATTTCTCAGTCGCTTTGCACACGCTGCTGTGTTACTTCGGAGCCGCACTTTTATATAGGAAGAGTTTGTCAGGAGTCAGACTACTCTCTCCTGGTACGTAGAATAAATAGTATTTGTAGAATTTCAACAAAAGCCACATCACTGTTCATATCGGTAAATATTATTCCATCGTGTTTGGAAAAACTGGAAAATTGGAAAACTTGGAAAAACAATACAGCCTATTTTACTCCCAGGTGTCTCAGGAATACCCACCCAAAATATCGTTGCGATCGGATGAGCCGTTTTTGCGGTACCTTTGAATGGACGGACGGACGGATGGACGGACAATTGGTGAATTATAGTAAGATGACAGTATATTGCTGAGCCGGGATTATATCCCAGGCTGGACAGCTCAGAGGTGAGTGTGGGAGTTTGGGACATGAAAGGGTAAAGAAAAAAGTGTGGTTAAAAAAAACATACACTTTGGTTATCTTCACCCATGTGACATTTCTTGGCTTCATTGTCAACTGTGTTTGAAGATACTTGGTGGGGCAGCACAGTGCAGGGTATGGTTTGCTGTCTGAATGTAGAAAACACAATGAACTGATGCAGTCTGATTATCACCTTCCCCACTGCATTTTTATTGTTACATTGTTTCTTATTTATGACATTTATTTCACGACAGCTTCACAAAATCTTTATTTTCTGCAGGAATGCTGAGTCTAAATTATCAGATGTATCTGTTGAGGAAGAGACGCTAACTGGTGAGTTTTGAGAGTTAATATTTTCACAAAATAAATTATTATCTCATTTGCAAGTACAAGAAGAGAGACCTGAAAATGTTTCTTGTTGTTTTGTTTGTTCTTCAATTTGTCGGTGGTGGCTGCTTGTTCCTCATGACAGTGACACAAACAACTTTACTCTCATCACAGTAATCTTTCCCATACGTGCTCCAAACTTTTTGTTTTGATCTTCCAGTAACGCCATGGTGGTGTTTCAACAGCTTCACTCGGTCACAGGTGTAACTGTAGTGCAGAGGCATCTGATGTGTAATAGTTGGCCAAGCTGAGCTGAGCATCACCTCAACCAATACAAAAAAATACTGATTGGTAATATTGATGGAAGAGGAGGAAGGCAAGCATTAAAATGAACAGACAAGAATAGATGAGGAAGTTAAAAATGCAGAATCAACTTTTGAATGGTGATCCGGAAGAGGCAACCTCTGGATCGCAGATGGTACCAGATGATGGTGAGAGAGCAAATCAATTTCAATGAAAATGTAAAACGACATGATAAATGAGTTGGAGGAAAGAAGCAAGTAATAGGTTCAGGTTGGGAAGGGTTAATGCGGTTCATAGAGATCATGGTCAGGATGGATGGATGACGTGAGATGGTGGTTAAACTGGGTGTCCCATCTGCCAACATTAGGTGGTGAGTGTTAAAGATCACATGGTGTCCTTCGTGAAGTGTAGGCGAAATATCTCTGGCACCATTTACAAATTCCAAATTCCTGCCATGACCAGCAGAGGGCATCAGCTGTATATTCTCCTTCTCAGCCAATGATGCTTGCTACTCCACAGTCTTGTGCTAAATATGAATGTGGAAGAAGACTACTTTGTCTGGTTCTAAAATATATATCCCTTCAATATCCATCTACAAACCTAAATTTTCCTTCTTCGTTGTTGTCCAACACTGTTTCAGATGCATCTGTGTGTGTTTTTTCTCCACCATTATTCGTTTATTCTTTTCCTGAAGAGAATCCCCCCCCCCCCCTTCCCATTTATATGTTGTACTGTGTCCAACATGGCTGTACAGACGAAGCGAATTTACCTCTGATCTGTCCGGTCCGATTTACTTCTCATCCTATCCATGCACTGTCGAATAAAGAGCTAGTCTTGCTCGTAAGGCCCTGTGTTGGACTATATTTCGATTTTTTGGTCCGACGAAGAGTTAATGCCAGAAATGTCAGCTTCCCCTCACTTCCAACTGTGGAAAGCATATCCTGATCAATGTACTTCCTGGTGATTCCATCCGTTTCATAAAATCAAATGGTGCTTCACAGGTCGTGTGTTTGGTCACAAATGTGTGGTACCTCAGATGGATCTTGTGCTGGGTATTCTGTCTGGTAGCATTAGTTTGGAGACATTAAACATCTCTTGGTGTCTTTCATGAAGAGTTCTCAAGTTAACGCCGGCACCCTGAGCAAACTACAAATTCCTGACTTTACCAACTACAATCATGTCAGGCCAAGCCAACCAGTTCCTGAAAGACTTGGGCCAATTCTGCATGTTCTCAGCCCTTGACCTCTTACAAGAGGATATGGCATGTGAACACCTGGCTAGCAAAGAAGAAGACGAAGACTAATTTGTGAAATTGATGTCTAATTTGCACAGTGCACACACGTCTGAACACGTGATATTCTGTCCATTGATCTTTTTCTGTCACAATATATGTTTTATGTTAATTTTGCCTCTTCTTTCCAGGATCTTCTCTCCATCATGGTGAAGATGATGAGATCCTTGCAGTGATTACAGTACTTGCAATGATGAGAGTCCTTGCAGTGATTACAGTACTCACAGTGTTGTGGATGAAGAGTACGATGTGGGGCAGGTCGTGGTAAGCAAGCCATTCGATTACCTTTTTGCAGTAATAGTTCGCTTTGCATCGGGGATGCGTTCTGAAAAGTGTGATGATTATCAAAACGTCCTGAATCAAAACAATTTTTTATGCCTCCACGGAATGTCCAAAGGGCAGAGGGCATGTCAGGTAAAAAAGAATCTGTCACTGTTCTGACGTGTGAATCAGTGATGGGATTTTGCCTAAACTTGGTATAAGTGTACATTATGATGCAAAGATGAACTGATTATATTTTGGCATCAAATGTGAGAAGTGAGGTGATTTTGTGATTTTGGTGAGGTCAAAGGTCATGTTAGGTAAAAATGTGATACTTGAGAGCAGCAGAATAAATTTAAATCAAACTTGGTACAAGTATGTATTATGTTGCAATAATGTGTGTGGAGGCATCAGTCGATGTCATGACGTCGAAGAATGTCGTTCTAGTTGACATTAGCATTAACAAGACAAGCGTGGGACGCGTTCCTGACGTCGCCACTTCCCGTATTGTATTTCACTTTTTACCGGTGATATTCCTCTTATTTTGATTAACTAGGGCATGCCCGTACTATATATAAGCTAGGACGTGCCCGTACGTGGGTGCCCGTTCCTTGCCAAAAAAAAAAAAAAAAAAAATTTGTGTAGGGGTGTGTGTGTGTAAATATCCTAGGGCGTGCCCGTACGTGGGTGCAAAAAAACATGCGTGCAAACAACAACAACAAAAAAAAACTTTGAAACCACGTGGCAGTAACGACCACAGAACCCCCCCCCCCCTCTATTTACATGAATGGTTTGGTCCATTCGCAACGACCACAGAACCCCCCCCTCTATTTACATGCAATGGTTTGGTCCAAAGCGAACGGTTTGGTCCATTCGATGTGATTCGATGTGAATGGTTTGGTCCATTCGCAACGACCACAGAACCCCCCCCTCTATTTACATGAATGGTTTGGTCCATTCGCAAAGCCAAAGCGAACGACCACAGAACCCCCCCCTCTATTTACATGCAATGGTTTGGTCCAAAGCGAACGGTTTGGTCCATTCGATGTGATTCGATGATTCGATGTGAATGGTTTGGTCCATTCGCAACGACCACAGAACCCCCCCCCCTCTATTTACATGAATGGTTTGGTCCATTCGCAAAGCCAAAGCGAACGACCACAGAACCCCCCCCTCTATTTACATGAATGGTTTGGTCCATTCGCAAAGCCAAAGCGAACGACCACAGAACCCCCCCCCCCCCCCTCTATTTACATGAATGGTTTGGTCCATTCGCAACGCCAAAGCGAACGGCGAACGGCTAAATCGCCATAGCTCGGTAAGTACTTGTCCGATTAATTTCAAACCTTGAAAAGGCACATCCTCGGGTCCCCAGCAATATACCTGGCAAGTTTAAAGTATATCGGACCCGTGGTTGTCGAGAAACAGCGGTCACAGACACACAGACACACAGACACACAGAGATTACTGGAATTATAGATAGATGACAGCTGTATTCAAATGCACAAACATACAGTTGTTCTGTCTACGATTTTGCAATCTCCCAATTTTGTACTTTGCGATGTATTATGTCGTTTCTATCAGTCTTGGCAGTTCTGAAAACGTTCGAGAATAAAAGGTATGGTTTATAAAGCGATCTAAGTGTGAGTTGAGGCGACGCAAGTTTGGTAGTGGTGTAATTACGTTACGACATAATTGGTGGTATTGCTATATTAATTTATTATACCAATTATTTCCTCCTTTTTAGTTCCCATGAGATATCTTACAGTCGTTGATGTGAGCTGCCTATCCTGGGTTTGAATCCCAACCCAGCTATGAACTGTCATTCGGGTGTTTCATTGGCCATGTGATTCATCAATGTGAGTGCCGTCCCTCGGATGGACGTAAAACTTTTCGTCCTTATGCCGGAATTAGTTGGTGGACATTAAAGATCCCATGGTGTCCTTCACAAAGAGGAGGCAAACTATCGCTGGCACCCGAAGCACATTTCAAATTTGTACCCGAGCTTCCTGAGCCGGAGTGGTGACATTACCAGCATTGTGGCCAAGCATCTCCTCTGACGAGGCTATGGAACATGAATATGATGATGATTGATGATGATAATTATCGAGTTGATGTGAAATAATCATTTAAACATTGCTTTGTTATTTCTGTTTTATTTCAGAAGCATTGTTGTGAAGCTCTGTTTTTGCTTTTGTTTTCAGTTCAGGATGTGGGAGGTTATCTACAAAATTGGAGAAGGAAGAACTGGATTTGTTTACAAAGCAAAGAAAGTCAACTCAGCAAAAGTGGTACGAGCTTGTGGTATATGTACTCTGTCTTCATTTCACTTTTTGCGAGAGGGAACAGCACATGGGAGAGCGAGATAGAACACAGATGGCAGTGTGTTGGGACATGACCGAGAGACACATGGAAGAAGGAAGGATGAAAGCTGAGGGATCAGGAAATTCTCCTGCATCTGAATGTGTGTTCTCTCTTTCTGATGAGATGAACAATGCTTTTTCTTTTGCACCTCAATGTTTTGTTCTTCTTCCAATTTCTACCACTCGACTAGATTCACTTGTGGTGTGTTGATGTAATCGTTTACCTCTTCCCCTTTTTATTTCCCGTCTGTGTGAAGTTGTTCCTTTCTCTCATTTAGCTCCAACGTTCACTTCAGTATAAACAGAAATAATAATTGTACATCACGACACACCAACATCATTTGTTCTACTCATTTTCCTGCATTGTAGCTGAGATTTTATAATATGATCTCTTGTCCCCTCTTTCAGGTTGCTTTGAAGAAGGCAAGATCTTTGAAATATTCAATGGAAGTAAGTTTGTGTTTATGTGGAGATGGTGGTGTTTTAACTGCTGAAGTAAGAACACAGTTAAACCCCTGAACTGTCCTGGCAGAAGTTTTGTCTGTGATACAGCTTTGTCTCTTGGCCCCTGAGGCTGTGCGTCTCTGTGTGTGAGTTACAATCTTGTGGTTATTGTGATGATGTGACTTAACTTTTATCCAGCTTGTAGAAGGAATTTGCATGATTTTCTCTTTCTCTTTTCTCCTTCTTTTTTCATTTTTTTTGCAGCTCTGGCGTGAAGCTTCGACATTGAACGCACTAAATCACCCAAACATTAGTAAGTGTGGATTTCACTCAAACTTAATGAAGCTTGAATGTTATTTCATCAAAAGTATAATGATATATATGCTAAGAATGGAATACACCTTTCTCTCAACTTCATTGACTTCAAGAAGGAATTTGATCGTGTTCATAGAGCAAGCCTGTGGAAGATGCTGAGATCTTATAGAATTCCACAGAAGATGATCACTCCAATAAGCAAATTCACTGATCACTTCTATGAACTCCATATGCAAAATATTTATTCACATGTAAATAGCCTCACAGCTGTAATTGCTGTTAAAGGTGTTTCCACCAAGTATTAGCTCAGGGGGGTGGACACTCATCCACATCTCAAGAGGGTGGTAGATGGGATGCTAGTTTAACCTCCCTCCGTGGGACGGCACAATTATTGAACCACCCTGCCTGTGAAACACCGGGATCATAGTTTATAGCTGGGCCGAGTTTCCAACTGGGCGAGACGGCCACGAGGTGAGTCTGCGTACATCCATAGCTCCAGGCCATCGTGTCAGCCCCCTTTTGGATTGCTCCTTCTTAAATAAAAAATATCCCTTGCACGTTATCATATCCTGCGTTGTCATCGCAACCTATCCAGGATGATTCCTCCCACCACCTTCAGTGTTGTAGTCGGTCTGAATTCCGAATCTCAGTCTGAGTCCAAGCTGTCCGAGTCCAAGTCCTGTTCTTTTTTTCTTGTGCTTTGGACCTGCCTATGGTTACTGAGGACTCGGATGACAAATTTGGTGACGAGAAGCTCTCTGTTTCGATTTTCCAATCTTCAAACTGGAAGATGCACACTCGTGCAGGTAAAATTGTTGTGCTGTGTATTTCTTGGCACCCGGTGTGTACCCCGGTTTAGAATAGGTACACCGTATGCCTGCGTGTCCTAAGAGGCGACTAAAAGGGTTGGCGTCAGGAAGAGCATCCGGCCACAAAAACATTGCCTCAAAAAGAGAAACATGACAATTACAACTACATATGGGCAGGGTACAGCCCGAAGTACCCCGTGGGGGACCCCACTCCCTCTCGTCAAAACTCAAGGTGGGGAACCCGATCGAAGCAAGGGTGGAAATCACTCCATTTATGACGACGAAACGTCTGATGCCCGACGTGGAGATCGGTTTCTGAGGTTTGGGACATGAAATGTAGGGACAATGACAGGGAGATCAGGAGAAGTGTTGGAAGTATTGGTCAGAAGAAGTGTGGACATATGTTGTGTGCAGGAGGCGAGATGGAAGGGAAGTGGTGTGACAATGGTGAAGGGCAGGCAGGGACAGAAATACAAGTTTGTGTGGCATGGGTGCCCAGAAGGTGTGAATGGTGTTGATGTCCTGTTTTCTGAGGAGTTTGTAGAGTGTGGTGAGTGTGACTAGAGTGAGTGAAAGGTTGATGATGGTGAAAATGATGACTGGAAAGCTCTTGGTGAACGTCATCTCGGGATATGCTCCGCAGGTTGGTCGGAGTGATGAAGAGAAGGAGACGTTCTGGTGTGCGATAGAGAAGCTGATGGAAAACGTGAAAGATAAGGAAGTTGTTGTGGTAGGAGGAGACATAAATGGACATGTGGGAAGGAGTATGGACGGTTTTGAGGGAGTTCATGGGGGTTACAGATATGGTGTGAGAAATGGAGAAGGTGAAAGGATTTTGGAGTTTGCTGATGGAGCTGATTTGTTGATTTGTAATACTCAGTTCCAGAAAGAGGATAATAAGCTTGTTACAGACACGTCAAGTGGGTCGACGACAACCGTTGACTACCTGATGGTGCGAAGGCGAGATAGGGGGCACCTCCGGGACAAAAGGTGATCCCGGGGGAGGAGGATGTTTCATAATACCACATGGTTGTCTGCGACATAAGGGTGAAAGGTGCGAGGAGAGCTCGGCGGGTGAAGTACCAACCAAGAACGAAGGTGTGGAGGTTGAAAGAGGTGACAGTGAGGGAGGCATTAAAAGAGAGGCTGAGTATGATCGAGGATGATGTGATTGAGCTTGAAAGTGGTTGGATGTCAATGAAAGATAGTCTGTTGGGAGCCGTTGGTGATGTATGTGGATGGACAAAAGGACCACTGAGGGACTCGGAAACATTGTGGTGGGATGATGAAGTTGGAAAGAAGATTGATGAGAAGAGGAAGAAGTTCAAGGAGTGGCAGAAGGCGAAGGGTATGGGGGCAGAAAAGGCAGAGCATGAAAGTTGTAAGGCAGCCAAGAAGGCAGCAAAGAAAGAGACAGCAATGTTGCAGGAGGCATGTAGGAAAATGTTCGGAGAACGCTTGGATTTGGAAGAGGGTCAGAGAGCGGTATTCAGCATTGCAAAGCAGATAGCGAAAGAGAGGTGTGATGTGATGGAGTTGAGCTGCTTGAAGGATGAAGTGGGACAAATCGTTGTGGACCCAGATGGAATTAAAGGAAGATGGAAGAGATATATGGAAATACTGTTGAATGCAGAGAATGAATGGGATGGCAACATAGACAGTAACCCAGTTTTAGGACCGGCAGAGAAGATAACCCGCGAATGAAATTGAGGAAGTGATAAAAGCAATGAAGAGACGTAAAGCGGGAGGGCCGACGGGAATTGTGGGAGATATGTTGAAGGCAGCGGGAATTTGGGGTGTGAAGAGAATGACAGAGATCTGCAATCTGGTGGTAAAAGAAGGCCGCATTCCAGTGGATTGGGAACTGAGTACCCTCGTCCCTACATACAATGGGAAAGGTGGCCCTATGGACTGTGGCTCGTATCGAGCGATAAAGTTATTGGAGCATGGAATGAAGGTATTGGAAAGGGTCTTGGAGAGGAGGATAAGGAAGAAAGTGAAGATTGACGAAATGCAGTTTGGATTTATGCCAAGAAGAGGAACGACAGACGCGCTTTTTATTGTGAGGCAGTTGCAGGAGAAGTACATGGATAAGAGGAAGAAGTTGTTTCTTGGGTTTGTTGATCTGGAGAAAGCATTTGATCGGGCTCCACGTGAAGTAGTGACATGGGCATTGAGGAAGTTAGGAGTGGAGGAATGGTTGATCAGAGTAGTGATGGCAATGTGCAAAAGAGCGCACACAGCTGTAAGGACGAAGGACGTGAACAGTGGTGAGTTTGAGGTGAAGGTGGGAGTGCATCAGGGGTCGGTACAAAGTCCACTACTATTTGTAGCTGTGATGGAGGTGCTGGCTCGGAACGTAAAGGAGGGTTTACCGTGGGAGTTGTTGTTTGCAGATGATCTGGTGTTGATTGTGGAGAGTATGGATGGACTGAAGGAGAAGATGAACAAGTGGAAGGAATGTATGGAGGCGAAAGGTCTTGAGGTGAATATCGGAAAGACGAAGGTGATGGCAAGTGGTAAAGCATGTGGTGAGGTGGAACGAACTGGGAAGTGGCCATGTGCTGTGTCCAGGAAGGGTGTCGGAGTGAACTCCATTCAATGTACAATGTGCGCTGAGTGGGTTCATCTAAAATGTAGTGGTCTGAGAAGGTCATTAGTGTGGCAGCTCCATTCAAGTGTGAGGTTGGCACAGAGGGAGCTGCAGATGGAGGAAATGTTGAGTTGGATCTTGGAGACCGCATGAAGGTGGAAGGTGTGAAAACATTTTGCTACCTATGAGACATGCTGAACGGAGAAGGTGGATCAGACTCGGCGACGGTTGCGAGAGTGAGATGTGTATGGAAGAAGTTTTGGGAACTGAGTGGCGTGCTGACGAGGAGGGGAGAATTGTTGAAGCTGAAGAGAAAGGTGTATGCTGCATGTGTGAGAAGCGTTATGATTTATGGGAGCGAGACATGGGTAATGAACGTAGAGCAGCAACGAAGGCTGGAAAGGTGAATGGTTCAGTGGATGTGGGGAGTATCGTTGAGAGAGAGGAAGACAAATTATGAATTGCGAAAGATGATGGGAATAGAGCCTGTGATGGATGCTGTGAAGAGAAACAGTTTGAGATGGTTTGGTCATGTGTTGAGGGAGGATGAAAGTGACTGGTTGAGAGGAGTGACGGAAATGAATGTGGAAGGAAGTAGAGGATGGGGAACACCGAGAAAGACTTGGTAAAAGGTGGGCAAAATGGAGAAGATTGTCATAAGGCCCGCAAGGCTAACCCCTGCTCTAGCAGGGAAAATGGCCTTAAAATGCCTGCTGTTGTTTGTTGTACTTTCAAGGTATGCTCAGTGTCACGACAAGGCTTCTTCTTCTGATCATGTTTCTTCTTCTTCCATCAGCACCCCTTTCGGCCTCTTCGAGTTCCTGCGAATGCCTTTCGGGTTGAAGAATGCGGCTCAGGCGTTCCAAGCACGGGGCCGTCCCTTTACCGCCCAAGGTGGAGGCGGTCAGGGATTTCCCGCGACCACGCACGATCAAGGGGCTCCAGGAGTTCCTGGGCATGGTAAATTTTTACCACCGCTTCGTGCCCCACGTCGCCCAGCTCCTCTGCCCCCTGCACGAGGCCCTCCGGGGCAAGCCGGGCAAAGGTGACATCGCCTGGTCGGAGCCGATGGCCGCGGCGTTTGCGGGCGCAAAGCTGGCCCTGGCCAACGCTACCATGCTGGTGCACCCGGCGCCCGATGCGCCGATCGCCCTCACCACCGACATGTCGGACTACGTGGTGCACGAGCAGTGGGTGCGTGGTGTGTAGTGAAATTATACCAAGGTGAACCCAGGGTGTGCTCGCTACAGAAGGGGCGTCTATAAGACCCGGGACAACCGGGGCGCGCGGACACTCCAGCGGAACTCACTGTGACATAGTCCTGTAGTTTGAATGGTATGTACGCCCCTAAATGCTGCGCTGACTGTCCTCTCTGTTGGACCATTGCTATATTGAATCGACCATAGCTCATGAAATACTCTGATTTTAATGCCTGTTGCATGCATGTATTCTTACAGGATGTACTACAGATCTAAATGATATTAAACCTACCCAGAGGTCAAGTCGTGTCTGAGCTTGATTTTCACGACATGGTGCTTGGCAACCGCTGGCGTTTTTTAGCCGGCAGCTTCGCCCGCACGAACGCCGCTACAGCACCTTCGACCGCAAGCTGCTCGGGCTCCACCTGGCGGTCCGACACTTCCGCCATCTGCTGGAGGGCCGCCCGTTCACGGCTTTCGTCGACCACAAGCCCCTTGTGTCCGCGATGGCCAAGGTCGCTGAGTCATGGTCGGCATGGCAGCAGCGTCACCTCTCTGCCGTGTCCGAGTACATGACGGACATCCGTCACGTGGCGGGTAAAGACAACCCGGTGGCGGATTGCCTTTCCCGGTCCGTCGCGCACGCGGTCCACCTCGGGATCGACTATGCCCGGATGGCGGAGGACCAGACCACCGACCCCGGCATCCAGGCCTTGCGGACCACCGTCACGGGCCTCCGCATCACTGAGGTGCCGTTCGATGCCGCAGGCGCGGCCCTCCTGTGCGACGTCTCCCTCGGCCGGCCTGGCCCCATCGTGACCGCTGGCTGGCAGCGCCCAGTGTTCGACGCCATGCACGGCCTGTCCCACCCGGGCACGAAGGCCTCCCAGAAGCTCGTCGTGGCGAAGTTAGTCTGGCATGGGCTCAGGAAGGACGTCCGCGACTGGGCCAGGACGTGCCTCGCGTGCCAGCGCGCAAAGGTCCACTGCCACACCCAGGCCCCGTTGGCCCCGTTTGCGGTGCCCGAGCATCGGTTCGACCACGTGCACGTCGACTTGGTGGGACCTCTGCCCCCCTCGCGGGGGTTCACCCACCTCCTCACCATGGTGGACCGCACCACACGGTGGCCGGAGGCCATCCCATTGGCGGCGACGTCTGCGGCTGAAGTGGCGCAAGCCTTCATCGCCACTTGGGTTGCCCGGTTCGGTGCCCCCTCGGACATCTCGTCCGACCGCGGCCCCCAGTTCACCTCGGAGCTCTGGGCCACGGTGGCGCAAGGGCTCGGCGTGAAACTACACCGCACCACGGCCCACCACACCGAGGCCAATGGCCTGTGCGAGCGCTTTCATCTCTCGATGAAGGCCGCGTTCCGGGCCAGCCTCCGCGACGGCAGCTGGGCCGACAGGCTCCCCTGGGTCCTGCTGGGCCTCAGGACGGCGCCCAAGGACGACCTGCGCGCGTCCTCGGCGGAGCTGGTCTTCGGGCAACCACTGCGGGTACCGGGCGAATTTATCCCCGACTCCACAGCTCCTCGGTCCGCGGCGCAACAGCGCTCCGCCCTTCAGGAGACCGCCCGGAGGTTCGCCCTGGTGCCGACGGCACACCACGGTTGCCCGTCTTCCCACGTCGCCCCGGAGCTTTGCACGGCGGAGTACGTCTTCATCCGGCACGACGCCCACCGGGCACCGCTATGGCCCCCGTACGACGGGCCCTTCCACGTGCTGGAGACCAAGGACAAATATTTCACCATCGACATCGGCGGTGCCCCGGATCGCATCTCCGTGGACCGCCTCAAGCCGGCCCACCTCGATCTGGACCACCCCCCGCAAGCAGCTCTGCCTCCGCGTCGAGGCCGCCCCCTGGCGGTCAGACCCCCGGCACCCCCCAGCCCCGCCATCCCGCTACCCCCCAGCCCTGCACGCATCGCCAGGGGGCGTTTCGGCCGGGTCATCCGGCTTCCCCGCAAACTCACCCTTCAGGTGCGTGGGAATTCTGGGGGGGCGCGTGTGGTGGGCACAAGGGACAATAATTCCGTGCACCAGTGGGTGGCGCGAGCGTCCAGGCGGGGAACGAAAGCGCATGCCCCGCCTTTCGACCGATCGGCCATGCCCGGGGACAAGGCGTGGCCTCGGGACATATATGCGGGCTCTAATCTCGAGCCCGCTCAGTGCTGAAGTGCGAGCTCTGAATAAAGACTCTTTGTTTGTACCAACGCGTTGTGGCCTACCTCTCTGGCAATCGAGTCGTGTGTGCGCAGCACCACAATTTAACACGTTTAATTCACCATTTGTGCCTGGTGTTTGTGATTTTTATGAGATTACTAAAACAAGAAGTTTCATGTTTGGAAAGATTTTCAATTTAATTCTTCTGACAGACAGGCAGACAGACTAACACAATTACCTTACTCCCCTGTGCGCTCCGGACGAGAATCCGTACCAATTCCAGAGTCAAACTTCTGCTAATCTGCCGTTTCATGTTCCCATTCGTGTCGTTGTGTTCAAAATATCAAATGAAATTGAAATCAAGTTTGCTCCTCGATCATAGACAGACATGGTGAACCAACTCATTAACTGTGCTTTGCACTTTGCTCATGGGTTAATAAACTGATGAATTCACCGAAATGATGGTGTGATGTATGCAACATCTATACCTCACCGTCGACAACATAGAACAAGCAACAAGCGGATATGGATGTACACGTCACTTCCAGGTTGGCGGGACCGGAAGCGGCGTTGTGCTTGCTGCTCGCACAATAAAAGCCCCTCTGAATTGGTGTTCTTTTGGTGGAACAACACAGACGGGGCTGTGGCGACGAGCAAGAGTGGGGGTGGGGGGGGGGGGCGGTTGCGAGATCGTGCGTCGGCGGGGGAGAAACGTGCAAAAGGGGATGAGGGGCGGACGTCAATTGTCAATGCCCATGAAGAGCCCCGTATTTCTCATCATCCTAAAATAGGCCATTTGGTGTCTGTCTGTCTGATAAATTTTTGACCCCGAAACATCGTGTCGTTACTTATCCAATCTCAACCAAACTTGACAGGATGACGAAGGGTTACACAATGAAGGTTGTAGCACATTAATTCCCCCCCCCCCCCCCCCATGGGGTTTTCTCCCCCGAGCAGGTTTTCCCCACCATTGCAGTCAATGGGGTTGCATGTTGAGGTGTATATCCAAATTAAGTTAGCTTTATCGTGGCGTTTTTCCAAGACCACTTCGAATAACAAAACTAACAATAATAGCATCGTATTAATGTTATTAAAAAACAATATTCATTCCATTAATACCCCACATCATGAAGGTGTTTTTCCTCCTTGATAAAAATTGTCAAGTCAACGTTTATAAATATCTTATCATGGCGTTTTCGTGTGAGCAACGGCCTCTTCAAGCTATAACAATATTATAAACCACAAACACGTATGATTTGCTTGTTTAAACAGTCACTAATGCTGTTTATAACACTAAATTAAGAAATTTGGAGGAATCCCGACATCCATGAGGGAAGTTTTGCTTATAGAATTGAGCGAAGATCTACTGTGTTCTATATACCCCACAAGGGTGGGTTAATAACATGAGTCTTTCTGCCGATACCGTGGCGTTTTTTGTAGTGAACTTTTGAAACTCGCTCCTGTTGTGTGATACGAAACTGAAAGGGAGGAAGCCATTCACCAAGCAGCGAGCGAGTGCTTGCCAAGCCACCCGTTCCTTAATGGTTTTGAATGGAGGGCTTGCTCGAATGCTTGAACCACTTGGCGATCTCTCCGCAAGAAACTTGGTAAATGACCACACACCCAATGTTCTTGAGACCCGACCATCGATCGACTGTAATCTAAATACCCCAAAGAGGAAGGACCCTGTCTGCCCCTCCCGCAGTGAGCAGGTGTACTCGTCCTTTTAAATGCTGAACGACAAGTGAGGAGGAAGCAGCACGTACCATCTTTAAAGTCTTTGGTATGACTCGGCCAGGGTTTGATCCCACGACATCCCCACACACGCGGCGGACGTTCTCACCAAAACACCACCGACTTTGCTTTTACCCCGATTGGGATTACGAGGGTTTCTGATGAGGGATTGAAAAATCGGATTCTTCGATGGATTGCAGGGTTTGGAAAGAGGTTTGTGGTTAATTCGCTTAAACCACGTTCCGGACCGAAAATCCCACACAACTTCCAATGACTCGGAGAAGTAACTTCGTATTTAGTGCGAACACAATCAAGGTGTCTCATCCTCGAGCACCTCACAGAGATCATCATTAATAAATAATAAACTACACGAACGAGGTGAGGAGGTGAGTTCGTACATTGATGATTGGCACACAATATTCGACATGAAAAGATAAAATTCACTTAATGTTGTGAAAACCCGTGTCCGGTACTTTCGTTGTGATGTCTTCTTGAAAAGCCGCATCTTGGGAAATAAAAATCGTGCGAGGGGGGGGGGGGGTGGGGGGCTGATATCATCTGTCTTCATCAGCAATGTCATCTGTCCTGAAGTTCGAAGCTGAAGAAGAGGGACAGAATTATTCCTTTTTTTTCCTAAATAATTTTCCTGTAGAAACGCGTACAGTTGATATCACGATGGAATAATATTTACCGATATGAACAGTGATGTGGTTTTTTTGAAATTCTAAAAATACTGTTTAGATTTTGATTTGATTTGACGGATGTTTATATAAATCTTTTAAATAAGAATTTCCGGTTCCCAAATGAAGCCCCGCCCTTAGGGCGGGGACCAAGACTGTCTCGCGAGAGGACGTTGCCGTTGACTGACGCTGGCTCACGGGTGGACGGTTAGACGCTCAATCCACAATGGACTCCACAATATTCGCCTTTTTCATGGTTTGTAATTACGCTGAGGTAATGTAAAACACGTATGATGCATTCTGCCTATTTTACTGCAGGGGATCCAGCAATACTCACAAAAAATCGTTACGATCGGTGGTCGCACGTTTAGGCCCCATAAAAAAAAAGTATTATCCTCGGCCAGCATTTCCCAACCTGGGGAAAATTTCAGGATTCCAGGGGGGAAATTTATTCCAAGGGAAATACAATATTAGCATTCGTGTAATATTGTGCTTTAGTGAATAAATCTCAAATCTTGAATTCTTCGACTTTTTACTTAACATAAACATTTAGTAACCCTAAATTAGCCATATATTAGCCAATCTGTGAAAAAATTTAAAAGAAGCTAGTTTCAACTGATTTTGGTGGGTATGGGTATGGACAACTTCCAAAAAAAAGTAAGGAGGGATAGGGGTTGGGGAAACCTTTTTATTAGAGGTCAAAGGTCATTGACCTCTGCCTAAATCATATAAAATTGTATTTCAGCAACAAAATATGGTATATAGATGATCTTGGTGTCAAAATGCACAGGATTACGAAAGAAGATGACATAAGATAATTATTGACCCTTGGGACCAAATCCTGACCTCTGAAAATGAGGTCAAAGGTCAAAAAAGCTGTTTTATCACTAAAATGTCATATTTATAACAGGAAAATTACCATCTATCTATAATTCCAGTAATCTCTGTGTGTATGTTTGTATGTATGTATGTATGTATGTTTGTCTGTGACCGCTGTTTCTCGACAACTACCGGTCCGATATACTTGAAACATGCCAGGTATATTGCTGGGGACCCGAGGATGTGCCTTTTCAAGGTTTCATATTAATCGGAGAAGTAGTTACCGAGCTATGTCCAAAAAACGATTCAACCAATCAGAGAGCAGCGAGCTATCACGTGTGCCGAACGTGGCGAACAGACTCTGCCTCGGACGGCACATTTGAGAGCGTATTCATTTATTTCACGTTGGCAAACTATGTTGGCGTTCAACTATGTTTTAAAACTAATTAAAACTAATTTGCGATTCATCGTAACTGCGATATGCGACCTTCCGGACAGTGAAGACTGCACTTCCGGCAGCCAATCACAGAACGCGTTGTTGCGTAGGCGTGGCCGATGTGAGAGCGAGCCGAGCCGAGCGCGTGCGCCATTACGGTTCGTAATTCGATTTCTTCCGGAGAAAATAATAATTTCTCGATTTCTTATGCGCATTATTTCTCCCAATTCAGTCAGAGCGAAGGGCGGAAGCGAAGAGCGTTGTTTTTTTTGTTTACGGGCGTACGGGCGGGGTAGAGCGTACGGGTAGCGTTTATTTTTTTTTTTGGCAAGGAACGGGCACCCACGTACGGGCATGCCCTAGTATTATATAAAAATGAGCAAAAAAAAAACCGAAGAGGTTAATTTCAACTTACGTGGTCGATATGGGGGTTATTATTTATTCCAAGAGCAGAGGGGGAGGGGGAAATTACCTTTCTTGGGATCAAATGTCATTGACCCTAGACTAAAACACTATATTGTAGCGGCTACCGCTGGGTTTTCACAATCGCCTTGCACCTATCAAGGACGCGGAGCGATCACCATGCCGGGCTCGTCCAGGACGCCCGGGCAGGCCCGCGCTCAACTTGCCAGGCCTCGGTCGGGACGCCCGGGCATGCCCGGGCAGGCTCGCCCTCAACTTGCCAGGCCGCAGCCAGGACGCTGGGCCACGCCCCCTCTAGCCTTTCCTGGGCAAGCGCTCCGGGATAATATGTATATATATATTGCTGCCCGATAAACGGTCTTTTCAGAGTGCCTGAGTGTTTGGTTTGATTAAAGCAACTCAGATGAATTCCAGCTTTTTGTCGCGTCCATTCTTCCAATCGACGTGGGAGCCCCAGCTCCTTCATTGGTGACCTACCGACATGGACACGGCAGTCGCCCTTAAACTGCCTACCTTCTGGGAGGCTCACGCGGCGGTTTGGTTCGCACAGGCGGATTCCCTGTTCGCCCTGCGAGGCATCACGGCCGACGACACCCGCTTCCACCATGTGGTAGCAGCGCTCGGTTCGGCCACCGCGGCCCGTGCCCTGAGCCTCCTCGAGAGCCCGCCAGCCGCTGACAAATACGGCGCGATTAAGAAGCTTCTCCTCGACGCTTTCACCCTCCCATTGGCGGAACGCGCACGGCGCCTGCTCGACCTGCCCGAGCTCGGCGACACGCGCCCTTCCGAGCGAATGGACTACATGCTTTCACTGCTCGGCGAGCACTCTCCGGCATTCCTGTTCCGGGAGCTGTTCCTCCGTCAGCTGCCTAACCCGGTACGCCTTGCCCTGGCAAGCACGACGATCACAGATCCCCGGGCCCTTGCCAGAGAAGCCGACAAGATCTCCGCCGCAGGACAGCGCATCGCAGCGGCGACATGGGACCCACCGCCGTCCGACGCAACACCCATGGCGCCCGAGCACCCGGCACGGTCGACGACCGAACTGCTGACGCAATTGGCGGCCGCTACACCGAGCCGACCACCTCCAGCACGACGACCGGGGCCTCCACCTGACCAAGCGTGGTGTTACTATCATGCCAGGTTCGGACAGAAGGCCCGGACATGCCGACCCCCGTGCACCTTCGGCAGGCCGGGAAACGGCCGGGCCGGCGTTCATTACCAGCCATGAGCGCCGGCCACACGGGCAACTTACTGTTCATCACGGATAAAGCGTCCGGACGGCGCTTCCTGTGCGACACCGGCGCCCAACTGAGCGTCATACCCACCTCTGACCAGGACAGGCAATCCGCGGTTTGCGGCCCCTCCTTGGTTGCGGCCAACGGATCGACCATCCGCACCTTCGGCCCGCGCAACGTCACCCTCTGCTTCGGCGGCCAACGCTTTGCTTGGACGTTTGTAACCGCAAACGTGCCCATGGCTCTGCTAGGCGCCGACTTCCTCTGCGCACACGGACTGGTGGTGGACGTCCAACGGCGTCGTTTAATCAACGCCGAAACCTTCAGCTCCCTGGTATGCACATTGAGCAGCTCCGCGCCGACCGAGCTGGCATGCGCCGTCCCGGCGGCAAACGAGTTTGCTCGCCTGCTCACGGAGTTCCCGGCCCTCACGCGGCCGACGTTTTCGGCCGTCGCAGTACGGCATGGGATCGAGCACCACATACCAACCACGGGCCCGCCGGTCTACGCCAGGGCCCGCCGCCTCGACCCAGCCAAGCTCGCCGTGGCGAAGGCCGAATTCGACGCGTTGGAGCACCTCGGCATCGTGCGGCGCTCCGATAGTGCGTGGGCCTCGCCACTGCACATCGTGCCAAAGCCGGGGGGTGGATGGCACCCGTGTGGCGACTACCGCCGTCTCAATGACGCTACCACCCCCGACAGGTACCCGATCCCGCATATCCAAGACTTCTCCGCCCGTCTGGCGGGACGGGTCATTTTTTCGAAAATTGATCTCATACGGGGATATCACCAGGTACCTGTCAGGGCGGCCGACGTCCCTAAAACGGCAGTCATCACGCCGTTCGGCTTATTCGAATTCTTGCGGATGCCGTTTGGTCTCAAGAACGCGGCTCAGGCGTTCCAGCGCTTGATGGACGGCGTGCTGCGTGACCTGCCGTTCCTTTTCGTTTACCTGGACGACATCCTCGTCGCCAGCACGTCCCGGGCCGAGCACCTCCTCCACCTCCGAACACTGTTCGGGCGCCTCAGCGAGCACGACCTCATCGTCAACCCGGCCAAATGCCACTTCGGCACGACGGCCGTTGATTTTTTGGGCCACCACATCACCAAGAACGGGGCCGTGCCGCTGCCAACCAAGGTCGAGGCCATCACCACGTTCCCGCGTCCCGCACCATAAAGGCCCTGCAGGAATTCCTGGGAATGGTGAATTTTTATCACCGCTTCATGCCCCGCGCTGCTCAACTCATGCGGCCCCTCTACGAAGCCCTCCGGGGCAAGCCGGCCAAGCATGACATCGCCTGGTCCGCAGCAATGGATGCGGCCTTCCAAAGCTCAAAGCGGGCCCTCGCCGACGCAACACTGCTCGCTCACCCGGTGCTCAACGCTCCCATCGCCCTCACCACGGATGCCTCCGACTACGCGGTGGGCGCCGTACATGAGCAATGGGTGAACGGGGTTTGGCAGCCACTCGCTTTTTTTCAGCCGGCAGCTCCGGCCGAACGAGCTCAAATACAGCACGTTTGACCGGGAGCTCCTCGGTCTACACCTGGCCGTCCGCCATTTCCGCCACCTCCTGGAGGGCCGACCTTTCACGGCGTTCGTCGACCACAAGCCGTTGGTTTACGCCATGGCCAAGGTCACGGAGCCGTGGTCGGCCCGCCAACAGCGCCACCTCTCCGCCGTGTCGGAGTTTACCACGGACATCCGGCACGTCGCTGGCAAAAACAACGCCATGGCCGACTGTCTTTCCCGGGCCAGCGCGAACGCGGTCCACCTGGGCGTTGACTTTGCGCTTATCGCGGCGGACCAAACCACCGACACCACGGTGCAAGCCCTCCGGGCGGCGGACACGGGCCTCCGCCTGGCCGACATCCCCTTCGCGGACACTGTCCTGCTCTGCGACGTCTCCCAAGGCCAGCCTCGCCCCATCGTGCCCGTCACCTGGCAACGCCGCATCTTCGCCTCCCTCCACGGCCTTTCCCACCCGGGCCGGAAAGCTTCCCAGAAGCTGGTGTCGGCGCGATTCGTCTGGCACGGCCTTCGTCGGGACGTCTGCGATTGGACCAGCACCTGCACGGCCTGCCAACGGGCCAAGGTCCACCGACACACCCAGGCCCCGCTGGCACCTTTCACCGTGCCCGAACGACGTTTCGACCACGTCAACGTGGATCTGGTGGGCCCCCTCCCCCCGTCACGGGGGTTCACACACCTGCTCACCATGGTGGACAGGACCACCAGGTGGCCGGAGGCCGTTCCCCTCGTCTCCACCACCACCGCCGACGTGGCGCAGGCTTTCATCGCCACCTGGGTCGCCCGCTTCGGCGCACTGGCGGACATCTCGTCAGACCGCGGACCACAGTTCACCTCCGAGCTATGGGACGCGGTCGCCCGCAACCTGGGGGTCAAGCTCCACCGTACTACGGCCTACCACCCCCAAGCAAACGGGTTGTGCGAGCGATTCCACCGCTCCATGAAGGCCGCGCTCATGGCCGGCCTTCAAGACGGCGGTTGGGCCGACCGGCTGCCGTGGGTCCTTTTGGGCCTCCGCACGGCCCCCAAGGAGGACCTCCAGGCATCCACCGCCGAGCTTGTCTATGGCCAGGCGCTACGCGTCCCGGGCGAATTCGTGCCCGACGCTACCAGTCCCTGGTCCGCAGCTCACCAGCGCTCGGACCTCCAGGAGGCCGCCCGACGGTTTGCCCCCGTGCCAACATCCCACCACGGTGACCCCCAGTCCTACGTCCCCCCAGCACTTCGCACAGCGGAGTATGTTTTTGTGCGTCACGACGCACATCGGGGGCCACTCCGGCCGCCGTACGACGGGCCCTTCCGGGTGCTGCGAAGGGACGACAAGTCGTTCATCATCGACATCGGCACCATCCACTCCACTCCACTCCACAGTTTCCACCATACTCACTCCACGACCATCCATTCCAATACTCCACACAACTATTCTCCATTCACCTGTAGTTGCACACCTGTGCAATCACCTGGTGCCACCTGCACCCTCCTTCCTTCCTGGACCATTTGGTCAACAAAACACACATCACCATCACTCACTCATACACTGCTCCATACACCTGTTCAGTTGTCAAACACACGGCATCATCTCATCTAACTACTCCCCTCTGGAACTTGCGCTTCCCAGTCGTCCCTTTAAACTATTGCGCTCCCTCGTCATTATCATCCACACTAATCTACCTGCGTCCCCACTACAGGTATCATTGTCACTACCTAATCTTACCGTTACCTAAGGTCATCTTCTCTAGGTCCCTACACACAATATCCTAACCCTCCCGGGCTAGTTTTCACTGCCATAAACCCCATAAGACTAGTGCTCCTTTGCCCCCGTTGTGAGAGATGGCAGAGTTGCCATCCCACCACATCGGGTATCTCTCACTACCAATTTTGCTCTCCAAATTCCAACCAATCAAAAATTTGCCAATCATCTGCCAATCATTCTACCAATCATCAAATTTTGCTTTGCAATTTCGGGTCCAAACCACCATCATCATCACCCGTCTACTCACTAGATCCTCTCGGTGCGCCAATTCGTTTCCAAAGCTCTGCTTCGTAAAGCCGAGCAATGGATGCGGGTGGTTCGTTGCCAGCGGATGGGTCCGTCTGGCATTCGGTGCAGGGAAGGCGGTCTACTCGGCCCGAGATTCCACGCACCATCGGGGCACGGGACCGTCCGATGCCCCAATCTCGGCCGGCCGGAGCGCGGCAACCACAAGGCGTCGCTGTGTCGGCCCTTCCAACCGGACCGCCCGCTCCGCCTGGCGGAGCTCGGACGCGACCGTTCCGAGCGAGGCCCAGCGTGGATCGCGTACGGCGGTTCTTTCGAAACCGCCGTGGTTCGGATCCCCGCTGGTCCTCGCGGCACGCGAAGCCCGGCACGTACCGAGGGCTCGCTTCGGCTAAACGTCGTCCTAACCGCTAATCCGGTTACCGTCGATGCTTCACCTGCATGCTCACACGCATACGCGACCCCTTTCACTCTCACCGAGCTCGGTGCTCCAACGCCGCCCGTACACCCCGCGTACTTCGTTATTGCACTCGTTCTTTCGCTCACAGACTTGGTCACACACCTGACCACCGCACACCTTTGCACACACTCGTCGTTCGCACACCTCACCGACACACCTCTTCGCGCCCCCTCCTCGGTCACCTCCTCTGTGACAACCACAGGTGTGCTCTCACTTGCACACCCAATCAAGTGCCTCATTACCAACTCCAGCGTGCATTCCCATACGCGTTCTACCATTCCAAGTGTGCTTCCTTCCATTCCAGGTGTACATCCTCTCTCACCTGCCACAACCAACTCACGCTCCGTGTCACTCTCACTACTTTCACCTCCACACTCGGTCGTGCATTCACCCTTACTCTTGACAGCGCACTCTTTCCTCATGCACCCGTCCGTTACACACCTTTTTCGCGCATCCTCTTGCGCACACTCTCCCGTTACACCCTCCGTAACACTCACCACAGGCGTGCATGCTTCCGTTACATCCCTTGTAACACTCCCCACGACGCGCATCCATGTGCCCCCTCGCACACGCGCTACGACCAACTCACTCTCGACAGCACACTCACTCCTCGGCGCGCACCTTTTCCTCACACACCCCAGAGTCGGACATTCTCGCACACCTCCTCTGTCCATACACTCCGTACCTGTCGCACACTTCACCAGCGGCCTCTCACGAACACCCGGGTCTACAACAACCCCCAAGCCGACTGAAGCTCCCCTCACACCATATACATTTCCGAATATATCGCCACTCACCTTGGCACCTCGTCTCCGCACCTCCTCTGCCACCTGCAAACTCTTTATCTGGTTAGCGAGCACATCATCACGATTTGAGCACCGACCTTGTACATATTCCATTACTTCCTCCTTTATCTCCCTCTTAGTTTCCCTCCGTCTCTTCTTAATTTCACTCACCCCCTCTTCCACTTCCTCTAGCTTTTGCTTCACCTCTTTTATTTCCCGGTGCGTCTCCTCAATTTCGTCCTCTAACGCTACCTTGACCGTTTCTTTGTGCGTCCTCACCTCCCGGTCCCTTGTCTCCATTACTTCTGTCACCTCGTCCAACCTCGTTGTCAGTCCCTCACGTACCATCTGACATTCCCTCTTCGTCGCTATCAAGTCGTCTTTTAGTTCTTTTTGTGTCGCCTTTAACCCTCCGAGTACCGCAATGTTCCTTTGTACCTGCTCCGCTAACTCTGTCTGTCCCACCGTCAGCTGTTCCACCTCCTGCGTCAGGTCCTCTATGCCCCCTTGTAACCTAGCTGTATTATACCTCACCTCTTTCTCCATACGCTTCTCACCTCGCTTTACCTCCTCGCGTAACCCCGAGACCTTCTCGCCGTATTTCCTCCTTCATTTCCTCCATTTCTTTAGTAGATGCCGCCCTCATCTGTCCCAATTCATCCCTCTGAGCATCCAGTTTACCTTCCAACCCGATTTTCACCTCCTCTATCTGGTTCCCCATCTGTTTGATTTCCCGGGCGGATTGCTCCCCTATTTACCGCAATTTGCCTTCCATCTTATCTTCTAGCCCCGTTAACCCCTTCTTTACCTCTTTTATCCCGTTGTCTAACCCCTCAAATTTATTGTCTAACCCCGCAAATTTATTGTCTAACCCCGCAAATTTACTTCCCATATTGTTTAACCCGTCTCTTAATTGCTCACTAGTACCCCTCGCTTCGTCCCTCATTGCTCCAAATTGCTCACTGTCAGCACTCCTTCTGTTTTCCATTCACTCACCCTGAGCCCTCGTCTCGTCCCTCTGCAGGTTGAGGGACGCCTGCATTTGCGCCATAAATTGCTCCATGAGGGCCTGCATTTGGACCACCCCCCATTGGTGCAGCGGGCGCGGCTACCGCGCTCTTGTGCGAGGTGCCATTTTGTGCGCTTGAAACCTCGTGCGCGAGGGCGCCATCTTGCGCGCCTGAAACCTCCTCAACCACCTCCTCATTGTTCTCCTCCACCATTTCTTCCCTCCGGTCCTGGGTTACCCCTAACCCCTCTTCTATTTCCCCCACCGGCATCCCTTCGCCTTGACTAGCCATGGCGCGATTTCAAAGTTCGGGTTTTTCTAAAACAAAACAAAACAATTTCGGCCGCTCGTAATTTTGAGCGCGTTAAGCGCGCTTCGGGTCCAATCTCGCTCCCGACACCAATTGTTACGGCCAATAGTACAATTGGTGTCCCAAAATTTGGGCTAAATAAATTTAGTCCCAGGTTCGAATCCCAACTCCTGATTACCAATTGTTACGGTCGCGCGGCGAGGATGTTGTTTGCCGAGCGGATGGCCGCCGCGCCCGAACAGTTACCCCGACTAACCCGATTCCTGAACGTTGGCCGAATCGCGCCACAGATATTCAATGGGGAAAAGACTAAAACGAAGGATGTAAAGAAGAAAGAAAGACAAAGGGTAAGGAATACAAATATAATTTATTTACTATTTACAACCAAAAGTAACCAAGGAGAAGGAAGGATAATAAAATAATTTACAGAAGAAAGAGACAAGGTGAAAATCGCTAGCTTATCTAAACAGGCTTAATTAATACCCTGGACAGAACAAACAAAGACGGACTCACACGGGGAATTTCAGAGTGGATTGGCTGGAAGGAGGTGGGTGGCTGGAGGGGGAGGAAGGCACGGAGCTGGCTGGAGCTTGATCCCGCACGGGACGTCGGGCTGGACCTCGACGGCCGCCGATGCCACCGATCCTGTCGTGTGCGTGGGGTAACGGGTCGGAGCTGCTTGGTGGAGCCAACCTGCTGGTGGGGGGTCTGGCGTGACGGGTTCTCTCTCCCTCTCTCACAAACTCCAGGACTCTTTCTCTCTTTGCTTTGCTTCGCCCCTTCTCTCCTCTCTCTTTCTTAGTCCAACCCAGTCCAACAACTTCCTCTCTTGCTTAGTCCAACTCAGTCCAACTCTTCCTCTCTTGCTTAGTCCAACAACAACTTCCTCTCTTGCTTTCGCGCGCGCTCTATATAGCGCCTCAGGCGATCAAGCCGCTGGTGTCCAGGACACGCCCATCGGTGAGCTCGCCTCGGCCCTGATTGGTCGGCACGGCCCTCTGGCTCCGCCCTTGATGACGATGGGCGGGCACGCCCAGGAGTCGGCAGCTCCTCCCCCTTCTTCTCCAAGCCGACCTCGTGGCGAATGGAGTCGCGGAGGGAACAGTTGGCAATTTGTTGGAAGGGGAATGTGAAGGGAAAGGGGATCTACTCTTATTTCACTTGGTGCAATGGAGTATTTAAATTAATGGAAGACACAGCCTTACACTAATACACATAATAAGGATATAACTACTGAACAGAGATATATGGTGTCCTTCGTGTATGCTTTATGGAATCAACTACGGGAACGCCCTTTGACCTTTATACAACAACAAATGCAGGAAGGAGGGTGACATTTTACAATAATTCATTACCACAACAATAAAAAAAAAAACATTCTCATATCCACAACAATATATATATATATATATATATATATATATATATATATATATATATATATATATATATATATATATGTATATATATATATATATATTTAAAAAAAATAAAATATATATATATATATATATATATATATATATATATATATTATATATATTGTTGCAGTTTTTAGAACCTTCACTTTATCAAATTTAGGATTAAAATCCCTTCTAAATAATTCCTGTGTACATTTCCCCTTAATTGGCTGTTAATTGAAATGAGTGCACCTTAGTTAGTCCATGTACAAAAACGTAGCCAATCATAGGACCTCTCTATAGTTATATCCTTCTGTGTTTCAGATATGGCTGTGTGTCCAATAGTCGATCTTACGTTGCACCAAATCAAATAAGATAGATCCCCCTTTCGATTGCCCCAAAGCCTACATTGCCAGCAGCATGCGCCTACATTTCCAACAGCATTCGCCTCCATTGCGCACGTGTTCAGCTCGAAGAAGAAGGGCATTGCCCGCCATCGTCATCAGAAGGTGGAGCCAGAAAGCCCTGTCCGACCAACCAAGAATTGGTGGGCATGGCTTGGTAGGGCGTGACCAGAAAGATCGAGCAGGTTCGTGAAGGTTCGAGGGCGTGGCTTTATAACCCGTTACGGGAAGCCCCCACCGCCAGATGAGCGAGGGGGCCAGATGATTGAGGGAGAGAGATAAGCGAGGGAGCACGAAGGCAGTTTCTTAAAGGAAGGCGCTTGAGTCTGTGAAGAGAGACGCGCAACCTGCGGGAGTACGAGTAAGGGAGACGCAGTTTTCAACCAGCCCTGCCACGTCAAGCTCCGACGCGCTGCTGCAAACATCCCGGCGGTGTGGACCCGAGGGTGGAGAGTCGGCGGCTGCTCGCTCCCGGCCCGGCCGTTCTGCTGTCCCACCTGACCCTTCTCATCCTTCCAGCCATTCCTGCCTGCCATTCCCTATTCGTGTGAGTCTGTTTGTTCTGTCCTGTGGGTATAAGTTAAGCTTGTTTTTAAGAATTGCTCTGTGTCTTCTTTCCCTGTAAATTACATTGCTTTTCTTCACTTTGATTTTGGTTTGTTTAAATAATTAATAAATACCTGTTCTCCCTTTACTTTGGTTTCTTTCTCATCCGATCGCTTTAGAGATTTCCCAATTGAGTTCCTGTGGCGCGATTTCGGCCAACGTTTATAATCGGGTTTAGTCCATTGATAACGGCTCGGATTTCGGATTGCTAAACCGCTCGGCAAAATACCATCTTGTCCGGGATTCGAGCGGGGCCACCCACCTGCTTTGTGGAGGGATTGGCGGAGGTGTCCGGGAATCCCTTGACCAATCACCTTGACCAATCCTATCCCACAAAGGAGCGGGGTGGGTCCAGGAATGGAGATGGCCAGCTTAACAAGATGAGGGGATTATACCCCCCTCGGTAAAGGGAGTGCCGTCGTCCGATTCCGTAACAATATATATATACATACAGATTTGGCATTTAATGTGGAATTTTTTTTTTTTCTTGACGGGTTTCCTTTCTGAACTCAGAATATCAATCTGGTGAGTTTATTTTACGCTTCGGTGATTTCTTTGTTAAAAGAATCATGTCACTGGTTGTCTGTCGCAGCAAGAAGTCAATAACAGTATTATATCACAGGTGGCGTGACAAAATGTACGGACATGTACATTTGACGATTGGCTTCACAATCGGGTATATGAGGGTTGTTGCGTTCTGTATTAGTGGACAACAACTGCTGCACGTCTACAAAAGTTATTGCCGCTTCCTCTGGAGATGGTCCGTCAACTTGACAATGCTGTTTGTCATGGAGTGGTGGCTTTACGAAATTCCGGCATGAAACAGCGTGCTATTGCTCGGCAGTATGGCATCAATCAAGGTCAGGTGTCAAAGATCCCGAAACGCAATGCTCAGAGGGGTGTCCCTCCTCAAATATCGAGGCCAGGACGTCCCCATAGAACCACAAGGAGGGATGATCGCCAGCTGCACTGGTTAGTACGCAATGGCCGTACCAAGTCAGCTAATCGGCTTAGGGCTGAGTGGCAGCAACTGACAAATGTGCCTGTATCCAGAAGGCTAGTCGACCAACGACTGGTTCAAGCAGGCTATCGTGCCAGGCGTCCCCTGAGAAAGTCATGCCTGACAAGACA
Organism: Myxine glutinosa; assembly: GCF_964187855.1. Lineage (NCBI taxonomy): Eukaryota > Metazoa > Chordata > Myxini > Myxiniformes > Myxinidae > Myxine > Myxine glutinosa. The sequence goes on along the minus strand of NC_136265.1, from coordinate 139,290,724 downwards.
ACACCGCCAGCGCCGATTGCAGTGGGCCAGAGAGCACCGTCAATGGCAGCCAGGACAATGGAATCACGTAATCTTCTGTGACGAGTCTTGATTTCTGGTCTATCGTCAAGATGGCCATGTCTGAGTGCGCAGACAAGTGCATGAAGCCTACAACGAAGATTGTATAGTGCCAAGAGTCCAAGCTGGAGGTGGTGGGGTGACCGTTTGGGTTGCTTTTCATGCAGGGGGCAAAACTGACCTGGTTGTTCTGAATGGAAACCTGAACCAGTTCAAGTACAGGGCCATTCTGGAAGAAACAATGCTTCCATTTGCTCGTGTAGCCTTTCGAGGAAACTTTGTCTTCCAAGATGACAATGCATGGCCTCATCGTGCTCGCATGATCCAACACTTTCCTGCTGACTGTGGTGTAGAGCATATGGAGTGGCCTGCCATGTCCCCGGATATGAATCCGATAGAGAACTTGTGGGCAGAATTAACGCGTCAAATCGACAACTTGGACCAGCAGCTGACCTCTGTGCGTGAATTGCAGCAGGCTATTGTCACTGCATGGCAAGCGATTCCTGTCCAAACCTTGGCAAATCTCGTGAACAGCATGCCTCGACGTGTAGATGCTCTCCTGAATGCTCGTGGGGGTTACACGAAGTACTGAACTGTAATTTTACTGTCCATAATCCCAGTTGTAATTTAACTTTTGTTTTTGTTTAAAAAATTTTTGGCTAATGTGCAAAATAAAGAAATACTTCTGGAAAACGTACAGAAGTTTAACACAGTACTGTCCGTGAATTGAGTTCAATATCAGTTTACATCACTTTCAAGGATCAATTTATTTGCTTCGAAATGTCAAATGTGGTTTTTGTTTCTTTTAAAGGTCACATTAACAAAATCTAGAATAATTTCAACATAATTCCAATGAACTTTTGGTTCTAAGTCAACTTGAAAAGTAAGTTCACCCCCACAAAAAAATATTCCATATTAAATGCCAAGTCACAATATATATATATATATATATATATATATATATAATCGTTAGATTAAATAAGACGCGGACGTAGCTTCAGGACGTCGATCTTTAATTGTCGACAAGCTTTCGACCAACAAAGGTCTTCTTCTGAGTCAGCCCCAAGTTCGACGGAAGCTTGAACTTGGGGCTGACTGACTCAGACTGACTTGGGGCTGACTCAGAAGAAGACCTTTGTTGGTCGAAAGCTTGTCGACAATTAAAGATCGACGTCCTGAAGCTACGTCCGCGTCTTATTTAATCTAACGATTATATATTCAATACAAATGAGACGCCCTGCTCGTACTTTGGAGTTTCTACTATTTCTTACAGTTATATATATATATATATATATATATATATATATATATATATATATATATATATATATATATATATATTGTAACGGTTTTAGGAAACCGTGCGCTGTGTGTGTAAATAATTGTAAATATACCCCCTTTTGTAGTTTTTGTAAATGTCATGATCCTTGTAAATACCTCCATTTGTGTAAAGGTCAAAGGTCGTCCCTTTAGCTAGTCCATCGCATACACGTAGCAAATCATAGGCTTCCCTCAATAGTTATCTCTTTATTCTATGTTAGTTTAAGGCTCTGTTCTCCATTAATTGACTCTGCATTGCACCAAATGAAATAAGATAGATCCCCTGTTCAAATTCCCCAAAGCCTCCATTATTGCCAACTGCATTTGCCTCCATTACGGGGTGGTCAGCTCAGGGAAGAAAGGCGTGTCTCCACCTCGTCATCAGAAGGAGGAGTGAGCCAGCCCCGATCAACCAACCAAGAATGAGGGGTTTGGCCTGAGAGGGCGAAGAGAGAGCGTTCGAGGAGGTTCGCGAAAGTTCCATGGGCGTGGTTATATAACCCGTCGCGCGGAGCCCCCCACCTCAGTCCACCGGAGTTTAGTTCATTGGAGGAGGAGTTGAGAAGCTGAGAGAGGTTTTTGAGGGAGGTGCGCTGGACCAGAGGCAGATTCTGTGGAGTATTAAGGGAGCGTCGGAGACGCAGGAGGCGGAGGACGAGTGAGAAAGCTGCCGGTGTGAAACCGAATACGTGGAGCTGCCGGCTCCTCGCTGCCAGCCCGGAGCAGAGCTGTGTGCCGGGTTTCGCCTCGACCCCAAAAGCGTGGACCAAAGCGCGAGCTTGGAGCCGGACCTCGACGCCTACCATCTGCCTGGATCCTCCTCTGCCGTCCCATACCATCCCTGCCATTCCATCCTTTTGTGTACGTGAGTTTGTTTTGTGTGTCTTGTCCCTGGGTATAAGTTAAGCCTGTGTCGATAAGCTAGAATTGCACTGTCTTCTCCTTCTGTAATTATTTTCGTATCTTTCCTTCTCCCTTGGTTTCTTTGGTTTTGTAAATAATTAATAATAAATTCCTGTTCTTCCTACCTTTGCCTTCTTTCCTTCACATCCGTTCGTTTTAGAGGTTTCCACATTGAACACCTGTGGCACGATTTGGCCAACGCTCAGGATCGGGTTTAGTCTTTGTTAATGGCTCGAACGTCGTGTTGCAAAAACCGCTCGGCAAAGAGAACATCTAAAACCGGGGTTCGAGCGGTACTTGTCTCCCTGTTTTGCAGAGGGATTGGTGATGGTATTCAGGAGAACACCTTGACCAATAACCCTGATCAATCCCACCTCGCAAAGTAGCGTTACAAGTACCAGGACCGGCCGAGACAGCCAGCTTAACAGGACAAGGAGATTAACCCCCCCTTGCTAACGGGAGAGCCGTCCCCCGTTTCAGTAACAATATATATATATATGTATGTATGTATGTATGTATGTATGTATGTATGTATGTTTATATATGTGTATATATATATATATATATATATATATATATATATATATATATATATATATATGTCGGTCAGAGACCTCAAGGGAAGGAAGGAGAACAAGGATCAGAGCAGCAATGTTCAATGAAATCGATTACAAACACACAATGTGGAGCAAGGCTCAAGAATGCACTGCCTGACACGCAGCAGGCATTTTCAAGACACTCGCTCCAGAATCAGTAAATAGGCATTTCATATATAGCAAGAAAATCAGATAAGAGTCTGCGCTAAAGACAAAGGAAAATAGGGCCGTAAAGACCCCCTACCATCGTCCCTTCCTGCAGAAGGCCAAACTTAGACTGAAAAGATGTGAGCATAGGATAGGGTGACCTTTTCTGGCTCTTTATCTAAACACATCAGACCCGAGCTTAGGCCGAAGGAAATGTTCTCATAATACCTTCAATGGTTTTCTTGACACTAGGCATAATAGTAGATTAATGATTGAATACACATGCTGAATACATAACAATCAAAGGATATGTAATGACTATATTCCTCCCAAGGTTGGTTACGTCCTTGATTTAGGAGACACACTGGAAACTACAAAGATATATAATTAATTATTCCCTTTGTGAAGAAGGCGTTTGGCAACATGTTTTTCCCTGTACGTGGGTTGTGGGCTCCTTATCTCTGTCTGGCACATACATTCAAGGACCTGTTTACTGGGCTAAGGAACCACAGGTTTTTCCTGTATCCTGCACCTCGAGCCTGGAAACCACATTTTGTCCACCAGCCTCTGCAGCTGAGTTCAAATCAGTTTTCAGAAGCATAATATATAATTTCAGATGTTATGATCAATTGAGTCATGGGGTTTAAACCCTAATGGCTAACATATATATATATACAGTATATATACCAGGGACTGTACCTGAGTTGCTGTGTTGTCATGATTTACACCAATCATAATACAAACAATTATTTTGCACAAATGTATTTGTTGTGTTTGTGATATTACATTTTTATAGGCAATTTAGGTTGAAGATTTAGGTTGAATGTTTTTTTTTTTCAAGAAAGAACCCCTCAGCACATATCTAGCGGAGGGGTAGGTGCAGACTGGAAATTTGGGACGATTACACCTCACCACACATAATTTAAAACACTTCACCACCAATTAATTTAAAACACCTCACAGCCATAAATCAAGTAATAACTAGAGGTTCCAGGGAACCTGAACTCAACTGGTCTATATCAATATGGTTAGAATATGCATAATAGAACCACAAACGATATAGTTTATATGTGCTAAAGTGGTACAGTAACGTTGAAGGTTTGATCAAATTTTAATCAAATTTGATCAGTATTTGTGACTTTTAGAGCTTGGACGTCGTCCAAACTGATGTTTATGGGTCAATTCGTCATAAGTCACGACGAGGTCATTTTTCGGACATCGTCAAAACCCGTAATATATGTGTTGAGGTTTGTTACATATTGTCCACACACCAAGTTTCAGCCTTCCAGCTACATGAGGAAGTACCAGATTGACAAAAATTGATTTTTCAATATGGCCACCCTGCCGCGCCCATTTTTGGGCGTGCAATGCCCAAATGCAATCCCAAACTAGTTTGTCTCAAAGATGCTGCATAACAAGTTTCATCAAATTTAATCAATATTTGTGACTTTTAGAGCGTAGACGTCGAATTGTTGACAGACGACAGACAGACAGACAGACGGACGACGGACACTGGGTGTTGACAAAAACTCAGCTGGACATAGTCCAGTTGAGTTAAAAACACCTCACCACCACCACGAAATTGAAAACACCTCACAGACATAAAACATGTAATAAAAACACCTCACAGCCACGAAATCTAAAACACCTCAGCACCACGTCATTTAAAAACACCTCACCACCACATCATTTAAAAACACCTCACCGCCACATAATTCAAAATACCTCACCACCACGTGATTCAAAACACCTCACCACCACGTCATTCAAAACACATCACCACCACGTGATTTAAAAGCACCTCACCACCACGTCATTTAAAAACACCTCACCACCACATAATTCAAAATACCTCACCACCACATAATTCAAAACACCTCACCACCATGTGATTTAAAAGCACCTCACCACCACGTCATTTAAAAACACCTCACCACCACATAATTCAAAATACCTCACCACCACATAATTCAAAATACCTCACCACCACGTGATTCAAAATACCTCACCACCACGTGATTCAAAACCACCACCCCGTTATGAAAAACACTTCACAACCACGGAAATAAAAGTTTGAGGGAGTCGCTAAGTGACAACACAGACACTGCCCAGATGTGTAGATATCAAGATAAATGACTACCATTTAATGATAAGATAATGATAAGTTGCTGTTTTGTCATGGTTTAAACCAATCATAATTCAAACAATTATTTTGCACAAATGTATTTGTAATATACGTGATATCACATTTTATAAACAAATGAAGTTGGAAAAAAAAAAATTCCCCCAAAAATTCCAAAAAGAAATAAATAATAATTTGGAAAATTTTTCAAAAAAAATACCCTTTGGACATACCGACGGGAGAGATGTGCATACCAGAAGTTTGGTACGATTTCACAAAAGTTTGAGGGAGTAGTTCAGTGACAACACAGGACAAGACAAGACAGACGTTGCACAGAAAAACAGTCACGTGAAAAAGTAAGTACACCCCATGTAAAGTTTTGACTTTTTCAACATATTTCAACATACAGTTATTTGATCTTCATTTCAACAATATTGATAGATAAAGGTGATATAATATAACAAATATCATGAAACATTTACATTTTGTAGTCCATTGTATAATTTAAATGAACATAAATGCAAATTTCGCAAGTGGAAAAAGTAAGTACACCCCTACATTTATCACTACTTTAAATACCTAAAATTAGAATCAGGTGCACCAGCTCAGGTGCAAATGATTAGAATATCGTTAGAGAGGATCTTGGAGGAACCTGTCTTATTTAAACCTCAGACATTTAGTTTGGTTTGCTCTTTGTTGTTGAAGTGTGCGGCGTCACCATGCCTAGATCAAAAGAGCTCTCTGATGCCTTCAGAAAGAAGGTTATAGATGCCTACGAGTCTGGGAAGGGATTTAAAAAGATCTCCAAACAATTTGAAATCAATCATTCGACTGTGCAGAAGATCATCTACAAGTGGAGAAGATTCCAAACAACTACCAACTTGTTCAGGCCAGGCCGCCCCAGCAAGTTCAGCCCGAGAGCAGATCGCAAGATGCTGAAAGAAGTCTCGAAGAACCCCAGAATGTCATCACGGGACCTGCAGGTAGCTCTTGCCACTGTTGATGTCAAAGTGCACGAGCCTACCATTAGAAAGAGGCTGCACAAATTTGATCGACATGGGAGGTGTGCCAGCGGGAAACCTTTGCTGTCCAGAAAGAACATCAGGGCAAGACTAAAGTTTGCCAAAGAACACTGAGGCAAAGACCAGCACTTCTGGAACATTGTGCTCTGGACAGATGAGTCAAAGGTAGAGCTATTTGGCCACAGTACCAGAAGACATGTTTGGCGAAAACCAAAGACAGCATTTGACCACAAGAACCTGATACCAACTGTAAAGCATGGTGATGGAAATATTATGGTTTGGGGCAGCTTTGCTGCATCAGGGCCTGGGCAGCTCACCATCATATAATCCACTATGAATTATTCATTGTACCAGAGCGTGCTTGAGGATTATGTGAGGCCATCTGTCGGAGAGTTGAAGGTCAACCGAAGGTGGACCATGCAAGATGACAATGACCCTAAACGTACCAGTAAATCCACCAAGGAATGGCTGATAAGAAAGAAATGGAGGGTTCTGGAATGGCCAAGTCAAAGCCAGGATCTAAATCCCATCGAGATGTTGTGGGGGGATTTGAGAGCTGTGCATGCAAGAAACCCCTCAAACATTGCACAGCTGAAATAATTCTGCATTGAGAAGTGGGCAAAAATTTCTCCCAGTCGATGTCATAGACTGGTAGACAGTTAAAGGAAACGCCTACTTGAGGTTGTTTTTGCCAAAGGATTTTATTTATGCGTTTAAAGATTGATCAGGTCTCCTCCAATGTGTGCACTCACTTTGAACTACATTTGTCTTATATTCCTCATTTTTTGTGTTCTGCTTGAACAGGAGAAATCGATCTTTCATTGGATTTTCACTCCAAAAAGCCAGGAAGCTCCAACGTGCTTCTCACAATTTTGCTGCAGTTCAATTCTCTGTTTCTTGCTGCTGGCAGGGACAGTTAATTCACTTCATTGGATTTGGCAACGGCTTCCTCCGGTAAGTCAATGTTGCTGTTTTATAATTTGTTCTGCAATTTGTTAGACAAACAAGAATGACCGCACTGTAGTCACAACCTGCGAAAAAATCGGTAACGGGCCGATTGGGAAATGAACATTTAAAGCCCCTCATTGTAAATTTTTGGGGTCCCTAATTGTAAATAACACTTGACCCAAACAAAGCCAATGGGAATGTGATGCACCAAATCCTGGCAGTGTATAATCAGCAGAAACATACAGGCCTATTGTGTTAGGCCCACCAGAAAACCAAGATGGCGGCCATATCATTTCATCTCAGTGCTATGGTGGGTCTCAGTGCTTTTTTATACCGATTTAGTTTCAACAATGGGTTTTGTAGATTGCAAGTCTATTAAAGTAATAGGACAATGGGTTTATAAAAGGATGAATTACGTAGAAAATGGTTGAAAAAAATAATAGAACAAATTTTTTTTTTTTTAATGTTGAAGGCTCCAGGCACGGAATATGTAGCCCTCATCGAGGCCAGGCCTTAAATAAAAGAGAAGAAAAGTGTATGATGTTTGTTTGCAAGAAAGAGATTAAAGATAGGCCGGTAGCTCTAGTTTGAGTGAGACAGAAAGTAAGACCAACAATCCTGACATGGAGAGTGTAAGATGGTTCCACACTACAGATAAAGAGCAGGGTATGTCGATGCACATATTTTCCATTTGATCACTTGAAACAACGTGAATGGAATCTAAACCTACATTGTCCAGCAATTTTGATTGACCTGACAAGACTATAACTGTCGCCGCCCATGTAAGAAGTTCCTCATTGTATAGCGGATTCTACCCTTAAAGGCTTCGAACAGTATTGTGATTATATTGTCGCGCGGCCGTCTTTGATTAACATCAGACGGTCACGGAAGCCGATCTCGAAGGCCTTAACCCCTGAGGCGGAAACTCAATGGCGGACTCCGGAACCAAAAAGCTACACCAAAGCGCGCGGGATGGAGGAGGGCGCTAGAGCCCTGCAGCCGTACCTATTAAATCAATCACACGGGAAACTGCCTTCAAGTATGTACAGCAAAATAATACAAGGATTTATTCACAATAAGAATCGGGACGGGGAAACGCGACGATAAACCTAATTCCTAATCGGGACGTCCCCACACACACAGACCTCAAATACAACCGAGGGATAAGAATCACCAAAAGAAAAACATTCGTTATGTTTGGGGGAAATGGGTAATGTAGTGTGCAGTCTTATCTGGTCTTGTCGTCTTGCAGTGTAACACGGCCCCGGTCGGCCCCACTCGCGTGCCACCAGGCCCCGGTCCAAGCCTCTCGCCGCTCACGAGGTCCGTGCACCAAGCTCCAAAGCACCGAGCACCGCTCCAAGCACCACGAGGTCCCACAGCAAGAAAAGCACCGCGCGTCCAATGCAGGCTAGCGGCTCCAAGCGAGGTCGATCTTCACACACGATCGGCCTGCCACGTCCCAGTCGGCTCTCCCGAAGCAAACGTGCCAAAAGCAAGCAAACTCCACTCGGGCTATGACTCAACTCAACTCGGGCTGCACAAGACGAGGCGCCGGATGTCCAAACAAAACTAACTGCGCAAACAAGAGCACGAACCGCAAGAGACTCTCCAGACCAACTGAAAAATGGCGTTCGGCACTCTCTTAAATAACCTTTTCGGTGACGTCAGCCTTGGCGCGCTACCAACCAGCGACTTCCACCGAACCTTCCAGCTTCGTGCCTCTCGCACTCGTTGGCTGGAGGTTCGCGCCCTGCACGCCGACCAATCACAGGACCGTAGCGTGGTGATAGCTCGTAGGTGCAGCTGGTGATAGCGCCTGGCACTCGGTGGTTAGGCCTGTCGGAGGTGTAATTGGCGGCGGCCTATATCGGCGGTGCCCCGGCCTGCTTTCCTTGCCTGTTCGTCTTTCAAAGTCACTGTCAGGGAAGGGAGTCATTTAATGTTGCACTAAGGAGATACTAACGAAGTGTCTACAGGTGCGCATTGCCATACGGGCCAAAGGTTTGGCTGACCAGGTGAGACATACAGGGCTTTATTCTTTAATCCCTACGCTACTTACCACTCGAACATCCTTGTATGCTCACAAGTATACTCTTACCCGACAAAACGCCTACACATGAAACTTATTACAGGGTAGATTCCTTACCGCGACAGACGAAGCACGTTACCGACACAGATCTATCTGGCTCGACATATTGCTACCCCACCCGACATAATATCTATTGAATAAATCTGTATGTAGTGTCAGGTCAGGTCAGGTCAGGTGAGGTATGGGAGCACGCGCCGGAGCAGCGCGTCTTCGCATCCACTTTCCAAAGGTACTTCAGGGGCCTCCATCTGGCCATCCACCAGGATGATACCTGGCCCATCCCTATCTCCTTCAGATGCCAATCAACCTGGTGCAACCACGAGGCACAAGGTCAGCCCGTTGGTCTCCTCCACTCATGAGGCTCCCCAGTGTCTATGTGGTGTGTCTTCTCTATACCCATTGGTTGGACAGCTGGCCTGACTCCACCCACAATTGTAACCTGAAAAAAAGAATCATCATCATATGAAAAAAAATCCATCGTGTGTGTGTGTGTGTGTGTGTGTGTGTGTGTGTGTGTGTGTGTGTGTGTGTGTGTGTGTGTGTGTGTGTGTGTGTGTGTGTGTGTGTGTGACACGACATTTAGCTCAGGTGCCTCCCATTTCTCTTGATAATCTTTGAGATGTTTCTAGACCTTGATTGGACTCCACCTGTGGTAAAGTCAATTGATTGGACATGATTTGGAAAGGCACACACCTGTCTGTATAAGGTCTCACAGCTGACAATGCATATCAGAGCAAAAACCAAGCCATGTGGTCGAAGGAACTGCCTGCAGAGCTCAGAGACAGGATTGTGTCGAGGCACAGATCTGGGGAAGCCTACAAAAAAAAATTCTGCTGCATTCAAGGTTCCCAAGAGCACAGTGGCCTCCATAATTCTTAAATGGAAGAAGTTTGGAACAACCAGGACTCTTCCGAGAGCTGGCCGCCCGGCCAAACTGAGCAATCAGGGGGTCACTCTGGCTGAGCTCCAGAGATCCTGTGTGGAGACGGGAGAAACTTCCAGAAGGACAACCATCACTGCAACACTCCATCGATCTGGGCTTTATGGCAGAGTGGTCAGACGGAAGCCAAACAGTTCAATCTTGGTTTCATCAGACCACAAAATCTTGTTTCTCACTGTCTGAGAGTCTTTTCGGTGCTTTTTTGCAAACTCCAAGCGGGCTTTCATGTGTCTTTCACTGAGGAGAGGCTTGTGAGCTGAGCAAAAATATTGGCACCCTTGCACCTTTTTCAAATCACTCACAATTTTCTCCAAAAATAAGTTGAAATTGACAAAAGTATTTGGTCTCTGCAATTCTGTATTTCACTGTTAATATAACAGAACCTTTGTTTGTGATTCAGAACTTAATATATCCTTTTAAATCAGAAAATAAAAAGAAATGGCAAGGACAAAATTATTGACTCCCGAGACTTAATATTTCGTAGCACAGACTTTGGACAAAATAACTGCAGTGAAGTGCTTCCTATAGCCATGAATGAGCTTCCTACACCTCTCCACTGGCAGTTTGGCCCACTCTTCTTGTGCAAACTGCTCCAGTTCTCCCAGATTTGAAGGGTGCCTTCTCCCAACTGCTACTTCATATCTCCCCACATGTGCTCAATGGGATTTAGATCTGGAATGGAAAGGGACCACCCAGATGGGGTCAAGGGGTCATAAAATCACTTCCATTGACTTTGGATGTGTGCTAAATGGACTCGGTATCATCTAAAACCCCTAAAAAGACACAGATTGTGAAAATCGGTTCATTATTAGCGGAGATAAGGGTGGGGTCTGTTTGTGTGCCCCAAATTTGGAAAGTGACCCCCCAGAGGGGGTACAGGGGTCGGAAAATTTGTACCCAATCATTTTTCAACAACAAATTTGTACCCAATCATTGTTGGGGGTACAACAACAACACACAACAGGCATTTTAAGGCCATTTTCTCTGCAAGAGCGGGGGTTAGCCTTGCAGTCCCCATGACAATATTCTCCATTTTGCCCTATTTTCTGCATCTCCCCTTGTTTAACCCCCTTGCCCGCATTTCTTCTTCGACCATCTTGAGCCAAGTCTTTCTCGGTCTTCCCCGTCCTCTACTTCCTTCTACATTCATTTCCATCACTCTTCTCAACCAGTCACTTTCATCCTTCCTCAACACATGACCAAACCATCTCAACCTGTTTCTCTTCACAGCATCCATCACAGGCTCTATTCCCATCATCTTTCACAATTCTTCATTTGTCTTCCTCTCTCTCAATGATACTCCACACATCCACCGAACCATTCGCATTTCCACCCTTTCCAGCCTTCGTTGCTGCTCTACGTTCATTACCTATGTCTCACTCCCATAAATCATAACACTTCTCACACATGCAGCATACACCTTTCCCTTCAGCTTCAAGGACACTCCCCTCCTCGTTAGCACACCACTCAGTTCCCAAAACTTCTTCCATGCATATCTCACTCGAGCAACCGTTGCCGAGTCTGATCCACCTTCTCCATTCAGCATGTCTCCTCGGTAACAAAATGTTTTCACACCTTCCAGCTTCACGCCATCTCCAAGATCCAACTCAACATTTCCTCCATCTGCAGCTCCCTCTGTGCACACCTTACACTTGAATGTAGCTGCCACACTGGTTAATGACCCTCTCAAATCACTACATTTTTGATGAACCCACTCAGTGCACATTGTACATTGAATGGAATTCACTCCGACACCCTTCCTGCACAAAGTACACGGCCACTTCCCAGTTCTTTCCACCTCACCACATGCTTTACCACTTGCCATCACCTTCGTTTTTCCGATATTCACCTTCAGACCTTTTGTCTCCATACATTCCTTCCACTTGTTCATCTTCTCCTTCAGTCCATCCATACTTTCTGCAATCAACACCAGATCATCTGTATACAACAACTCCCACGGTAAACCCTCCTTTACGTTCTGAGCCAGCACTTCCATCACAGCTACAAATATACTGAAATGCAAAAGAAACTTACCACCTTTGAAACCTTTAAATATCAACAATAACACTGCGTGTAGTAAATGTGTGAACTTATTTGTGGACAATAGTGTCCTCACTGTCAGACAAAACGGTCACGGATGGTCACTTGAACCTTCAATGGTCACTTCATAGCACAGCTGTTGAACAGCCGTTTTGACTGTCAGTGATTAGCCAAGGGGTATGGGATGATTTTAATGAGCTGCACGTGATGTCTTGATATTGGCTTTAAAAAGGCCAGTGCAAAATGGGCATTTCAATCAACATGCCACGATTGTCAAGGGATCAACGGCAGCGTGCCCTGGGCATGCTGCAAGGCGTACTGAGCTACCCTGAGGTGACACGTCGCCTTGGCTGTTCACACCAGACAATATCGGCCCTGGTGGACAGACACCCTCCACAACTCTGCAGATGACAGACCTCGATCAGGGAGGCCAAGAGTCACCACTGCAAGGCAGGACAGGCAGATGGTCCGAAGTCACCTGCGGGATCGATTCCGTCCAGCATCCCGCACTGCGGCAGAAACTCCGGGGCGTGCAAACCCACGGATCTCCAATGATACTGCACGAAGACGACTGCATGACTATGGTCTGACTGCCAGAAGACCATACAGAGGCCCCGTGATGACGGCTGCCCATCGCCGCAACCGACAGAGATGGTGCCAGCAGCATCAGCGGTGGATCTTGGCGCAGTGGAACGAGGTCGCTTTCAGCGATGAGTCAAGGTTCTGTGTGGACAGTCCTGATGGGTGTGAGCGTGTCTGGAGAAGAACTGGCGAGCGATATGCCGATTGTTACGTGCGTCAAGCCAACAGGTGGGGTGGCCCAAGTGTGATGGTGTGGGCCGCCATATCAGGCCGGTACAGGACGCCACTGGTGGTTGTGGATGGGAATCTTAATGCCCAGCGGTATGTGGATAACATCCTGCGACCTCATCTGCTGCCATTCCTGCTAGACCACCCAGAACTGAGAACCTTTCAGCATGACAACGCTCGTCCCCATGCTGCTCGCTTTACCACTGCATTTCTCCAAGGCGAGAACATCAACACCATGCAGTGGCCTGCACTCTCCCCTGACCTGAATCCCATAGAGCACCTGTGGGATGAGCTTGGGAGATGCGTAGTTGGCAGGGCCAGGACACGGGCAGAGCTGCTTCAGACATTGAGGACTGAGTGGGACAGAATCCAGCAGCAATCCATCCAAAGACTGGTAGGCAGTATACGCCGACGATGCACTGCCTGTATCCAAAACAATGGTGGCCACACACGCTATTGAAAGGGGACTGACATTGCACCCTGTGCTGTCCTGTACTGTAGAACAAACTGATGAGATGGTGTATCTTGGTCAAAAACTTGACATGTCATCAATAAAATGCCAATGTTTCAATTAGCAATTGTTGGTTTGTTTTATTTTGAACTGTTACAATTTTATTACATTTCAAACAAGTGGTAAGTTTCTTTTGCGTTTTCGGTCTTTTTGAAGTTGGTCAAAATGGTCAAAATGGTCAAATTTTTCGGTCAAAATGCCCATTTTGCACTGCCCTTTTTAAAGCCAATATCAAGACATCACGTGCAGCTCATTAAAATCATCCCGTACCCCTTGGCTAATCACTGACAGTCAAAACGGCTGTTCAACAGCTGTGCTATGAAGTGACCATTGAAGGTTCAAGTGACCATCCGTGACCGTTTTGTCTGACAGTGAGGACACTATTGTCCACAAATAAGTTCACACATTTACTACACACAGTGTTATTGTTGATATTTAAAGGTTTCAAAGGTGGTAAGTTTCTTTTGCGTTTCAGTATAGTAGTGGACTTAGTACCGACCCCTGATGCACTCCCACCTTCACCTCAAACTCACCACTGTTCCCGTCCTTCGTCCGTACAGCTGTGCGCGCTCTTTTGTACATTGCCATCACTACTCTGATCAACCATTCCTCCACTCCGAACTTCCTCAATGCCCATGTCACGACTTCACGTGGAACCCTATCGAATGCTTTCTCCAGATCAACAAACCCAAGAAACAACTTCTTCCTCTTCTCCATATACTTCTCCTGCAACTGCCTCACAATAAAAAGCGCATCTGTCGTTCCTTTTCCTGGCATAAATCCAAACTGCATTTCGTCAATCTTCACTTTCTTCCTTATCCTCCTCTCCAACACCCTTTCCAATACCTTCATTCCATGCTCCAATAACTTTATCGCTCGATACGAGCCACAGTCCAGAGGGTCACCTTTCCCCTTGTATAGAGGGACGAGGGTACTCAGTTCCCAATCCACTGGAATGCAGCCTTCTTTCACCACCAGATTGCAGATCTCTGTCATTCTCTTCACACCCCAATTTCCCGCTGCCTTCAACATATCTCCCACAACTCCCGTCGGCCCTCCCGCTTTTTTTTTTTTTTTTTTTTTTTTGTAAATAACATCGAGGCTCGTGAAAGGGCTAACATTAATCACACAAAAAGTCAAACCGACACATAAAACACAAAATAAGGGGTGTGGTAGACAAGATGGGGAGAGAGGGGGAAGAACATAAACACAACATTTGAGAGCAGGGACATCGAGAGAACTGTAGGAGGGAGAGGGCTTGGGGGGTGGGGGGAGGTAGGAGAGGTATAAAACATATGGACACTGCAAGGACTCCCAGGAAAGAAGTTGGAATTTCAAAAAACTGTATCTGTGGTGAATTAGCGGGGGTAGAACAAATCAAGGTTTTGGATGGCGGAAGATAAGAGATGGTGGTGAACAGCTGTTTTAAAGATCTGGAGGGAGGAGTGGGATTGAAGGGAGTGGGGGAGTTTGCTCCAGAGGTGGGAGAAAAGGGGAATGAAAGAGTGAAGGTGAGCAAAGAGCCTAGATTTTGGCAGTTTAACCATAAGAGGGTTGCTGGCAGATCTTGTGCGACCTGTCGGAATATTTGGGGGATAGAGCACAGAGAGCTGGGGGAGCAAGGCCGGAGAGGAGTCGGTAGAAGACAGAAAGACCGCCAACCTGCCTGCGGTGAGTGAGTGAAAGGCCCTCGGAGTTTGCTTCATTACAGGAGATTCCAATGATTCTGAAAGCTCAGAGAGCTGGGGATCACAGAGAGCACACAGAGCTGGGGGAGCAAGGCCGGAGAGGAGTCGGTAGAAAACAGAAATACCACCAACCTGCCTGCGGTGAGTGAGTGAAAGGCTCTCAGAGTTAGCTTCATCGCAGGAGATTCCAATGATTCTGAAAGCTTTGGCTTCAACAGCGTGAAGCCGAGCTAGGTGTGAGGCAGGAGCACTGGCCCAGAGGGGGGAACAGTATTCCATTGAGCTGCGGATGAAAGCCTTGTATGTGGTGAGGAGCTCAGGTGTGCCAAGGAAGGACTTCACACGACGGAGGATGCCCAGTCGGCGACTGGCTTTGGAGGCCAGCTTTGAAATGTGGTTTTCCCAAGAAAGATCATGGCAGATAGTGAGACCCAAAAGCTTGAGCGACAGAACTTCTTGTGGAGGATTGTTGAGAAAGTAGATGGGAGGGTTTTCCAGTCGGTCTTTTCGGAGAGACATAGTAAGAGTGTGAGATTTGTCAGGATTGAAAGACATGTTCCACTTGTTTGACCAGTCTGTGATTTTGTCCAGGTCTGCAGAGACCGAGGAGGCTGCAGACTGCCGATCTGAGAGATGAGGAAAGGAGCGGCACAGAGTGGAGTCATCAGCAAAGAGCTAGAGAGGATTTTCCAGAGTCGGAGAGATCATTGATGAAGACCAGCAAAAGCACAGGGCCCAGAACACTACCCTGGGGAACTCCAGCCAGAACAGGTAGGGGAGATGAGAGAAATCCATTCAGGGCCACACGTTGACTTCGACCAGAGAGGAAGTCCGCAAGCCTTGCGTGGAGATTTCCATGGATACAAGAGGAGGAGAGTTTGGTGAGCAGAGCTGTGTGCCAGACCGCATTGAAGGCACGTGATATGTCAAGGGAGACAGCTCTGATTTCCTGTTTGGCATTGAGGACCTCCATCCATTGTTCAGACAGGGAAAGAAACATGTCCAGTGAAGAATGACCTGGTCTGAATCCAAATTGATGATCGGAGATCAAGCCATTGGAAAAGAGGAAAGATTTGATATCCGAAGCAATGATGGATTCCATGACTTTGCTGATAATTGGGAGCAGGCTGATTGGTCTGTAGTTGCAAGGATCAGTTTTTGCACCTTTTTGTGTAAAGCGGTAATGTTTGCTGATTTCCAAGATGCTGGCAGATGACCTTGAGCAAAAGAGAGGGTGAAAAGAACAGAGAGAGCGTGAGATAGAGCGGCAGAGCAGGATTTTAGGACCTGTGGGCTGATGCCGTCTGGTCCAGTTGCAGAATCAGTCGAGGTTTGACAAAAACTTCTCCACCTTGTCAGGAGAGAAGGACACATAGTCCAGGAGCGGTTGGGTTCGACTGGGTAAGGTGGAAACATAGAGAGATGGGTTTGGGACCCAATATTTTGAGGCAAACACAGAGTTGAGGCATTCGGCTTTGTAACGAACGGTGTCAACTGTGAGCCATTTGAGGTAAGGGAGGGGATGGAGGGGGAACAAACACCAGAAACGGATTTGACCAGACACCACTAGGATTTGGAGGAAGAAGACAGGTTTGAGAGTTCATTCTTGAGTGTGGAGAGACAGTGCTTCCTGGCACTCCTGAGGGTAGAGACACTTGTTCTGAGCTTGGTGGGAGGAACTGAGATTGCCTTCAGTTGGATTTGCCTTCCAAGAGGCAAAGGCAAGTTGTTTCAGCGCAACTCATTTCAAGGCAAGATTGGAGGTCACGTCTCTTCAAAGCTGTCCATGTGCGCACGCTTTCGAAGTTAAGTAACTTTTCCCTATTGTGTTTTTGTCGAAACTGTATCTTTCTTTCGGTGTGTGTAACTATTGGTGTGTCTTTAATAGTATTCTTGCTGTTGGTTTTTCATACCTGTGTACAGAATCGTTGGTTCGTTTGTGTCGCGTATTCTGAGGCCTAGTGTAGTACTAGTAGGCTACCGTGTCTGACCTTGGCTTGAGGCTTTGTTTCTGTCTCAGCGGTTTCTTAGATTGCACTCGCAATTACTTTCGGTCTCTATTTTTCACGTTTCACGTTCGGTCTCTGTCTCTGTTTTCATCTCAACTCAAAAAAAAAAAAAAAAAAAAAAAAAAAAAAAATATATATATATATATATTCCCTTCTCTGTTCTTATCCGTTGTTCGTTCTTATTTGTTCGTTCGTTCTTCGACCACGTTGTTCGTGATGACGTGTTCACGTCGTTAAAAAATGTTTCAACTGTCCCCTGAAGAACTGTATTCTGTCATATACTATAACACCTTTTTCTTCTTCTTCAAAAAAGGATGCTTTCGACATGCTCACCAAATCTATTCATTCCAAAAAAAAATTCCATTTCTTACAGTTACAGTGCCTCTTTCATACATTCCCTAAACTCTCCAGAACTCCACCCATCCTTCAGCATCCTCAAACGTATTTTTGACTCGAAGGTCTCAAGAAACTCACTTTGCAATAAATGTTAAAGGTCTCGGTTATCTTCTCTGCCGGTCCTAAAACTGGGTTACTCTCTATGTTGCCATCCCATTCATTCTCTGCATTCAACAGTATTTCCATATATCTCTTCCATCTTCCTTTAATTCCATCTGGGTCCACAACGGTTTGTCCCATTTCATCCTTCAAGCAACTCACCCCCATCACATCACACCTCTCTTTCGCTATCTGCTTGCAATCCTGAATACCGTTCTCTGACCCTCTTCCGAATCAAAGCGTTCTCCAAACATTTTCCTGCATGCCTCCTGTGCCTTTGCTACCTCTTTCTTTGCAGCCTTCTTGGCTGCCTTATAACTTTCATGCTCTGCCTTTTCTGCCCGCATACCCTTCGCCTTCTGTCACTCCTTGAACTTCTTTCTCTTCTCGTCAATCTTCTTTCCAACTTCATCATCCCACCACCATGTTTCTGAGTGCCTCGGTGGTCCTTTTGTCCATCCACATACCTCACCAACGGCTCCCAACAGACTATCTTTCATTGACATCCAACCACTTTCAAGCTCAACCACATCATCCTCGACCATACTCAGCCTCTCTTTTAATGCCTCCCTCACTGTCACCTCTTTCAACCTCCACACCTTCATTCTCGGTTGGTACTTCACCCGCCGAGCTCTCCTCGCACCTTTCACCCTTATGTCGCAGACAACCAAGTGGTGCTGTGAAACAGCCTCCTCCCCCGGGATCACCTTTGTGTCCCGGATGTGCCCCCTATCTCACCTACGCACCAGCAGGAAGTCAACGGTTGTCGTCGACACACCTGACGTGTATGTAACAAGCTTATTATCCTCTTTCTGGAACTGAGTATTACAAATCAACAAATCAGCTCCATCAGCAAATTCCAAAATCCTTTCCAAAAATTTCAAAAAATCCAAAAGAGGGGGTACAGGGGTCGGAAAATTTGTACCCAATCATTTTTCAATAATTTGACCCAAAATCAATCAGAGAAAGCAAAAAAAAAACAATTTTGGCACAAAATTCCTACGGAATTACACTGCATACCGCACTATTTATGGATAACACCGGATGTTGTAAAATTAATGTTGTGACATTTTAAATGTTCGATACGTACATCATGAATAGATATTACCATTAACCTATCGTGATTGCGAGCTCCAGTTGTGTGTATGAAATGGTGTGTGTTTTGCAGAATCTGAAATCAACAACTGCATATTACCGTATCAGCGCTGTTTTGTTTATGCTGTTGCTTTCGATTGCATCGATCTCGATTTTCTTTGGGGAACTGTTTGTGCCTCCACCAAAGCAGGGAGTGATCTATTGGATAAACAGCATGTTTTCGAATCCATCGGTAAGTCTGTAGAAAATTGCTGACAGATGGTATGCTTTTTAAGGAAGACTTTTGTTTGTGTGTTGACCACAACCTTACAATTACAATTTCGATGAAACTTAACCACAACCTTAATCACCCATGTTGTGACAGAGTTTATTCCTGGAATTAAAAAAATCGTGGTCTAATGTGGTCTACAGGAGGGGGGGGGGGGGGGGGGGGTTGCCCCCAGAACAGGTATTTGCTTTTTTTCTCAGAACCTACACACACAATTTCGATGAAACTTCACCACAACCTTCATCATCCATGATGTACCAATGTGTGTTCAAGGCAAAATAAAAATTGGGATCTGAGGAGGTATACGGGGTTGGGGAGTGGGTCGGGGGTTGCCCCCAAAAAGGTACTTTTTGTTTGTTTGTTAAAAGTCTTATGATTATTTTAGTATGATTCTACATACTACCCTGTCTTCGAGCAAGCATTGAAATTGGTTTAAAATACCTTTAGTCGGTGCAGTATACTGTTTATTCTTCCAGGTGAGCGCCAGATGCATTGCCCCTATGTTTATTTTTCGATTCAGATGTTTTACAAATTTCAACAAATATGTTGTTGGATCATATAGTTTCACTTGTTTTTCGCTCGATGTGGGTTTGCTTTTAATTCCCATGTTTTGTTGTCTGCCTGAACAGGAGAAAACATTTGTTGAGTGGTTCTACACCACAGAGAGACAAAAATCAACATTTGCCTTTTGGAAAGATCCCTCCTTGTGGGATTTTTTCTTTTTTGTTGTAGTTTTGCCAAAGATCCTCGATTTTGTTGTCATCTGGCTTTGGCGTAAGCTTCAGGTGAGTGGATGATTGATAACTGTTTTGGTTTCATCTGCTCATCACCCATTTCTACCGATGCAATCATCACACAACGCAAAACTCGTGTCGAAAATCCCATGGAAAACCAATTGGACAAATCGCACAAAATCCCATCGGAAATAGGATCAGTGGGATCCACTGCTTTCAATAAAGAAAGTGAAATACTGGAGCAGTAGAAAATACCAATAAAACCCAGTGGGTCAATGGGCTGGAACAGTTTGTGAACAAGAGAACACCAACATATAAATGAACAGGATTGAAAAGAAACAAATTACATATTTTGGGAAAATTACAATCCCAGACTGGGGATTGAATCCAGGTCCTCGAGTTAACGGTACCAAGGCTCTGCCATCTGAGACTCCACAGGGAAACTCTGTTATAAAGAACATCGCTATGACTCAATTCAATACGGAACTGAATGTTTTGTGTTTGTTTAGAACAAACCATCATGAAAGTATTCTTGCGAATCCTCAAAGTTAACACCAGGGACCGCGGAAGACCAAATGGCTTTAACTGAGGTGACGACCAAATACGGATTTTGCTATCAACCGCAGGAAGAAGAAGAAGAAGTGAAGAGGAAGAGGCGGAAGCGCTTACGGAGAGCGAATCAACGGCAGCTCCGATCCTGCAGGGGATTGACTCAAACGAACACGGGTTTTTTTTTTTTTTTTTTGTATACTGAATCGAGGCTCATGAAAGAGCTAACATTTATTTCACAAACAAATCAACCAGACAAACAAAATATATAAAAAGAGGGAGCGGAAGACAAGATGGGGAGAGAAGGGGAAGCACACAAACACAACATTTGAGAGCAGGGAGAAGTGTGGGAGGGAGAGGGCTTGGGGGGAGGAGGTGTGGGGAGGGGGGGGGGGAGAGGTATAAAACAGAAGGGGACCAAGGACTTCCAGGACAGAAGTTGGTATTTAAAAAAAAAAAAAAAGTGAAGGATTTTGGGTGAAATTAGCGGGGGTAGAAAAGATCAAGGTTTTGTATGGGGGAAGATAAGAGATGGTGGTGAACAGCTGTTTTAAAGACCTGGAGGGTGGAGTGGGATTGAAGAGAGTAAGGGAGTTTGTTCCAGAGGCGGGAGAAAAGAGGAGTGAAGGTGAGCAGAAAGTCTTGATTTTGGCAGTTTAACCATAAGAGGGTTGCAGGCAGATCTTGTGCGACCTGTAGGAATATTTAGGGGACAGAGCCCAGAGAGAGCTGGGGGTGCAAGGCCAGAGAGGAGTCGGTAGAAGAAGGAAAGACCACCAACCTGCCTGCGGTGAGTGAGTGAAAGGCCCTCAGAGATAGCTTCATCACGGGAGATTCCAATGATTCTGAAAGCTTTGGTTTCAACAGCGTGAAGACAATGAAGATGTTACCCCTTCTTGGTCTGAACCACTGCCCTGGCACAGCAAGGATTCAAATCCATCCCCCGGTTGGGGTGTTGTGGCATCCACCCGGCCCCGATAAACCTCCAGGCCACGATGTGGGAAACATCCTCCATTTACCTGTAAATTTCCTTCCCGACCTTCTCCATTTCCTTCAATTGCCATTTCCGGTGCAATTCCCAATTTGGCTTCCCCCCCCCGTGCCGATTCGGATTCTGCCACCCTTGGCTCCTCCTGCACCCCATCGGCACCATTCTTTAGTTCTTCCTTCAATTCCTTCGTCCTTCAATTTTGTTTTCCACTCGCTCACTCCGAGTTGATCGTTTTCAGGCCATTTTCCCCGCTAGAGCGGGGGTTAGCCTTGCGGGCCCCATGACAATCATGGTTTACTGTTTGAGGCAATGTTTTTATGGCCGGATGCCCTTCCTGACGCCAACCCTTGGTCACACCCTTACGATGCGCAGGGATACGGTGTACCTATTCTAAACCGGGGTACACACCGGGATCATTCATCCCAGCAAGCTGGTACTCAATTTGCCGACCTCGGAAGGATGACAGGCTGAGTCAACCCCCCTGGCATTAATTCAGCGATCGACCGGGATTCGAACCCAGGACCCTAGGATCCCAAGCCGGCACCCTTAACGCTAAGCCAACACCAGGCTTTTGGAATGACTTCCAAAGTCATTGTAAGGGAAGGGAACTAATTAATGTTGCATGAAAGGGCCTATCTAAGTGTTTATATGTGTGCGTTGCCATAAGGGACAAAGGAATGATTACCAGGTCTGACACACAGGGGTGTTATCTTACTCCCTACAACTATTTAACACACAAACATCCTTGTATGTTCACAGGTATACTCTTACCCCGACAATCCGCCTAAAAACACAGAACTTATTACAGGTAGATTCCCTATCGCGACAGTCGGATACCTACCGAAACATATCTACCTGGCCCGAGATATTCCTTTACCCCCCGACATAACAGTATTTTGGTTGGTCTATGGCTTTTCAGACCAATTAACTCAAATCTGCAGGACCAGTTGAACTTAAACGATCCCATTGGTTTCTCTGGGTTTCAGACAAGTTGCATCTAATGGTTCATAATGGTTTCAACCGAATCTGGTTAAGTTTCTCCTGGAAACTCCACTGGTTCCTGTAGAAACCAATAGAAAGTGTGATTTCCAATAGAGACCCAAAGAAATGTCCTCCTGGTCCCTATTGGTTTGTATGGGATTTTCGACACGGGCATGCTTCGTGAGCACGCCAACAAAGGAAAGATATTCGTCGAAGGCGACGAATCACTCCATCATAACCCAAAAAAGAGTTGATCTCTGACAATTGTTCACAATTTACCTCTCAGGAAGTTGAAACCTTTCTGAAAGACAGAGGCATTACCAACAGTGTCAGCAGTATACAGTTTAAGTACAAGTAATAAACTGTACTTGTACATATTCTGTTACTGTACTTGTACTTAATCTGTTACTGCACTTGTACTTAACCTGTTACTGTACTTGTGCTTAACCTGTTACTGAACTAGTACTTAATCTTTTAATGTAATTGTACTGAAACCTACTGTACTTGTGCTTACTCTGTTAAGGTACTATACTTGTACTCAAACTGCTGTTGTCCTTGTACTCAAACTGTTACCATGACTCGTATAACTTGTACTCAAACCTGTTGTAATTGTACTCACACTGTTACCATGACTCGTATATCTTGTACTCAAACTGCTATATTGTCCTTGTACTCAAACTGTTACCATGACTCGTATAACTTGTACTCAAACCTGTTGTAATTGTACTCAAACTGTTACCATGACTCGTATAACTTGTGTTGTAGAAATAAATCAAGTCCACAACTTTGTCCCATAGGTAGGTTTAATAACAATCAGATCTCTGGCAACATCCTGTAGAATACAATCATGCAATGTATATCAGGATCATGGCATCATATCGGAAGGATCGATAATATTAGTCAATGCAAGCAAGCCTAGACTATCTGCATATACGTACCATCCGAGTCTACATGTCATAGAGTAAATGTCGCAGGAGTGGCCCGGAGCCGCGGACGTCCGAGGTCTTATAGACGCCTCTCAGTGGTTTAAGTGAGCATCACACCTGGGTTCAACTTTGATACATTTTCACTACATTCTCCCTGCCGTTAGAACTACACAGCCGCTAGGCAGGAATCAAGCATGCGACAGCATTAATAGTGATGTCAGTCCATGTCAGTCGGTCCATCCGTAGCGATCAGGGCGGCGAATCGCCCTGCCAGCACGGGTCCGGAAACTACCGGGTACGACATCCCCAAGCCCGGAGTCCCCTGCATCGGAGTAGCCGCTGAGGGCAGGCGTCGGAGGGGGCACCACAGTGCCGTCAGGCAGGGGTCTATCTGGCGACGGGAGGGACGGCAGATGCTCCATAGGCGGAGCATCGGGAGAGTCCATAGACTCGTAAATCGGTTCGTCGATGTCCCCGTAAGGGTCGGTGACCCCACAAGGGGCGAGATGGCGTACAGAGACAGTAGACTCGCGTCCATCTGCCATCATCACGCGAGCATGCTCGGGATTAGCCTGGAGTACCTGCACCTTATCCACTAGGGAATCATACTTGCTTGTGCGAACTGCGCGTTTGAGGTAGGCCGGCCCCGGCTCAGCGAGCCAACTAGGTAAGGATCGGATACTACCCGAGCTCTTTGGGTGGTGGAACAGCCGTTCGTGAGGAGTCTGGTTGGTGGCCGTACATAGTAAAGCCCTGATCGAGTTCAGTGCCACAGGTAGTGACCAAGCCCATTTATCTAGGCCCCGGCCGAGGGTCTTGAGGCTTAGTGTGACGGCCCTCCATATAATCCCATTGAAGCGTTCGACCTGCCCATTTGCCTGTGGTCTGTACGGGGTGGTATAGCTAGAAGCGACATTATTCTGGAGCAAGAAGCTCCTCACTTCCTGGGACAGGAACACCGCACCCCGATCTGTATGCACGTAGGCCGGATACCCAAACATAGAAAACAAGTTCTGCAGGCACCGTATGACTGTGGCGGCCGTCATATCTGCGCACGTGAAAGCAAAAGGGAATCGCGAGTACTCATCAACGATAGTGAGCAGATAACGAGAGTTACTCGACACTGGCAGCGGCCCTTTGAAATCCATCGCCAATCGCTCCCACGGTCTAGTAGCCCAGACAAGTGTCCCCATGGGAGGGTTGTAAAACCGCGGTTTGAGTTCCGCACATACAGCGCAGTCGCGACAGACCTGGCGAACGTCCTCAACCGAGTATGGCAGATTACGACCGCACAAAATGAGTGAAACGCGCCACCACAGGATGACACATAGTGTCGTGCAAAGCGCGCAGACCCTCCAAAGATATGAGACCCACACATGTAGCCGGCCTCGATAAGGCATCGGCGACCAGGTTATCCTTCCCCGGGCGATATTTGATGGTGTAGCAGAAGTCGGTGAGTTCGATACGCCAGCGAGTGATCTCATTCTTAATGCGTTGAGCATGTAAGGTGTCGTACATAAACGCAACGCTCTGTTGGTCCGTGATGATTTGGAAACATCGTCCGAGCAAGTACGGACGTCATTGCCGAATCGACTCGACGATCGCGTACGCTTCCTTTTCGACAGACGAATGCCTCCGCTCAGCGGAGGTGAGAGTCCGTGAAAAGAAAGCCACAGGGCGCCCCCCCCCCCCCTGCCTGGGAGAGAGTCGCCGCTATCGCATGATCCGAGGCATCACTTTCCAAGACGAAAGATTTGCGCTCGCCACAGCGGCGCCAGCGATGTCGGACCTAAGGCCCCGAAAGGCAGCCATGGAGGCCGGGCTCATGGGGAACGCTTCGCAGGCCACAAGTGGGCGGAGTTTTGCGGAGAAATTTTGCACCCACTTAGAATAATGGGCGAACAGCCCGAGAGCACGCTTCAGCGAAGCTCGATCGCAGGGCGGGGCCATATCGAGCAAGGGTCGCAGACGCTCCTTATCTGGAGCGACAGAGCCATGGGTCACGGTGTACCCCAGAAGATCTATCGTGCGCATGGAGTAACGACACTTTGCCTCATTCATGGTTAGGCGATACCTCTGCGCGACCTCGAGGAAGCGCTTCAGATTGGCATCATGATGCCCCTGGTCATGCCCGCAAACCGTAAGATTGTCCAGATATACAAAGACATCGGACAAGTTCTCCTTAGCGATGAGGTCATCCATAGCCCTCTGAAAACAAGGAACCCCGTTCGTCACCCCAAAAGGTAGTCGGGTGAACTGGTATAACCTTTGACCCAATTCAAAGGCGGTATAGATGCGGTCGGCCCAGGAGAAGGGGATCTGATGATACGCACTACACAGATCGAGAGTGCTATAGACCGAGTACTGGGCCACCTGTCGAACCAGGGCGTCCCATCCCCGGTAGGGGGTAGGCGTCCAGCTGTGTAAATCGATTAATCTTCTGCGAATAGTCGATTACCATGCGTTTGCGATGCGCTTCACTTCGTACCACTAAAACCTGGGCCCGCCCCGGCGACCGGCTAGGTTCTATGATACCTTCCTTTAGGAGCTGGGCTGTTTCTTCCGCAATGAATTGCGCGTCAGCTCGTGAGTAGCGCCGCGATTTTACCGCTACCGGTGTGCAGTCCGTGGTCATATTGGGGAACAGCGACAGAGGCTCAATTTCCATCCCTGCGAGTGCACACACAGCAAGCATATCAGTACCACCAAATTCCATTTCCAAACATCCATGTCGCTTAAGAAAATCATGTCCTAACAAGATATCAGCACATAACGCAGGTAAGACCATGAGATGTACATCTGGAAATATTCGTCCCTTTATCACAAGCTTCAATCGACATTTCCCTTTTGTGCTGAGCCTAAGCCCTTGGGAGGCCATAAAGATCCGACGACTTGTCCCAAGGATCGGCCATCCATGTTTTTGCACCAGTCGTTGATCGACATAACTATCTGTGGACCCCGTATCGATTAAAGCCCGAGCAAAAATTCCCTCGATCATAAGTGGGATAATGGCCTGAGCCAGGCCAGGCGGTCCGGCAGGTGCCGAGCCATCCGAGCGAGACGTTCGCGCCTTGCGTGTAGATCCCACGCCAGCTACAGTTCTCCGTTTGTTCGAGCAGCCTCCGGAGGGCGTTCGTGTCGAGCGCGTAGTTTCAAAGCCAACTGCAGTTTTCCGTGCCAAAGCAGGAGCTTGTAGTTCGTATGAGCAGCCTGCGGATGGCGCTCGTGTCAAGCGAGAAGTGTCGAAGCCAACTGCAGTTTCCCGTGCCGAAGCAGGAGCTTGTAGTTCGTACGAGCAGCCTTCGGATGGCGCGAGAGTCACGCGCGGAGTCTCAAAGCCATTATGAGACGTTCGGATACCGGCCAAGGACGGTCGCTCCGCGTTCGGTCGTGTTTGCACCATTTGTTTTGGCGGCCCGATGAATCCCACCAAGGTCGAGCGCGCAGCCAGGGGCCCACGAGGAGGTGCGCCGCTCATCAAAGTCGGGTGAGGCGCCCCGCACTGTGCTCGGCCCTTTGGCCCGGCGATAAGCACATTCATTGTCGCGCGAGTTCTTTTGCCCCGCGCAGCTTTTCGGCAAACTTTTGCAAAGTTCCCTTTTGTCGAACACAAATGACATCGCTTCCCGAGCCGGGCACGTCGACCTGGGATGTTGTCGATTCCCGCAGAAGTAACACGTAGCGTTTTGTCCGGGCTTTGGTCCGGCAGCCGCGGCTGCCGCCAAGCCGGAATCTGGGTCCTCCTCGGGAGAGGCCAGGAGTTCCGGCAGTGATGTCGAGTCGGCTCCCGCGTCCTCGGCGGTAGCTCTCTCCGGTCGGGCCTGACGGGAAGTCCCCGCAGTGACACGCGTATGGTCATACGCGTCAGATTGTTCTCGAGCCTGAGTGTAGACGTGAGCCAGCCGTAAAGCTTCCGTGAACGTCAAGTCCTCAACTTCAAGAAGCCTTTGTCTAACGGTTGAAGAGCTGATTCCTGAGACAAAAGAATCGCGTACAAGATCATCTTGTACTTGCTCGTGTGTGCGTACCTCCGGAGCACTATCAGCAAGCAGACATCGCAGCTCTTGTGCAAAATGATCCAGCGTCTCAGTGTGCTGTTGACTCCGCTTTGCGAGCAGATGCCGGGAATAAACCACACTCCGTTTCTTAATGTAAATTCGTTTCAGCTCTGTCACAGCGGCATTGAATGTAGTACACTGTTCGATTCCCCGGTAGACGCTATGGTGTACTTTAGTCTGAAGTACTTCTAATTTCGTTTCATCAGTGACAGCGGCATCCTGGGCTTTGAACCGATTGTCCAGGGTCTTTAGCCAATGCGTCAGCTCCGAGCCAGAATCCGCTGCTTGTGGGTCGGCTGCAAATTGCGGCACCTGGATCATTCGGTGTCCCGCCATGTCGTTCGCCTCTTGTCCTCGAGTGGACGGCGAGACTGATTGTTATTAATTGTTGTAGAAATCAATCAAGTCCACAACTTTGTCCCATAGGTAGGTTTAATAACAATCAGATCTCTGGCAACATCCTGTAGAATACAATCATGCAATATATATCAGGATCATGGCATCATATAGGAAGGATCGATAATATTAGTCAATGCAAGCAAGCCTAGAGTATCTGCATGTACGTACCATCCGAGTCTACATGTCATAGAGTAAATGTCGCAGGAGTGGCCCGGAGCCGCGGACGTCCGAGGTCTTATAGATGCCTCTCAGTGGTTTAAGTGAGCATCATACCTGGGTTCAACTTTGATACATTTTCACTACAACTTGTACTCAAACTGCTGTTGTAATTGCACTCAAACTGTTACCAGGACTCGTATATCTTGTACTCAAACTGCTATATTGTCCTTGTACTCGAACTGTTACCATGACTCGTATAACTTGTACTCAAACTGCTATATTGTCCTTGTACTCAAACTGTTACCATGACTCGTATATCTTGTACTCAAACTGCTGTTGTAATTGCACTCAAACTGTTACCATGACACGTATATCTTGTACTCAAACTGCTATACTGTCCTTGTACTCAAACTGTTACAATAACTAGTATAACTTGCACTCAAAAACAGGTTGTTCCAGTCATACAGGAGTTCACTGGTCGTACCAGAAATAGGGTTTTTGGAAGATTGCTTGGAAATCTCCGAAGGAGAGGCTTTGTCCCTTGATTGCTCCGAGAATGCCAGAGCCACACCCCATCGAAGCTGGAGCTGTGCCTTTTTCTTTTTTTCTTTCTTTCTCTTTCTCTCTCTCTACATATATATATATATATATATATATATATATATATATATATATATATATATATATATATATATATATATTATATATATATATATATATATACACACACATGACAACGGGACGTTCACCCTGCCCAAGTAGCTGGGACTGGACCTTACTCAGCCTGCCATACTGTTCTGGTTTTCCATAAACTCTTTTGTCTTGTGATTCCCACTGTTGTCTCTCTTTCATGTTATGAATGATTCGGCCCCGTTGAGTTATAAATCAGTTCTCTATTTGTTTCTTCGTTCATTTGGCATGTATTTGGAGTTGGGTGAATGTTTTTTTCCCAATTATTCATTGTCATTGCTTCCTTCTGTTTCCTTCCCCCATGCATGATAGTTATTAAACAAACCTGATCTCGGGGTGAATACTGGTCGTCATGTTTCTTCATTTGGTGATAAAGGAAAAGCCTGTTGAGGCTGCAGTTGTTAAAACCAGATTTAAGGACAGTCCCACGCATCTCAGGCTCGCTCGGCCTAATTGGGTACAATTCGAAAATGATGTAAATCGTATTTTACATCGTAAATCGTAAATCGACATCCGTATATCGTACTTTAATGATGTAGTGCGAGAGTAATCTGGATCTTGCTCTTTTGGTAATCTTGATGTTACAGCATGAGATTAACGCTGGAACGAGATTGGGCGTAATATTGCCGAGTTTTGCCATTCGTAAATGTCTGTACTAAGAGAACCATATATATGTGGGAATGATGGGGAACGTGTCAAATAATGTTGTTCCAATGGGGGAGCCCCTGTTGTTCCATTAAAACAACACCAGGTGAGTTGACTCAGCCTGTCATCCTTCCTAGATCAGCAAAATGGGTACCAGAATACTGGTAACAGGACAGGGGCGCTGCATCAGTGGCATAGCTGCACCTCCTGAAAATGATGCAACCAGCAGCAACAGGCTGCATATGAAACAACAATTGTCTCCAACGATTTTTGATAGGCCTGAACCCTACCCAAGCGATGAGTTGCACTTTACATCAAGAACTCAGTTTCTCTCTGTGCATGAACTGATCTTACACCTCGCAACCTCCTGGAGTAGTTTGGCTGAGACTTCCTCTTTGTCAACACCTCTTGTTTGTCTGTGTGGTATACCGTCCTCAAAACAGTGATGACTACATCGACATCTCTCCTTCTCCCTCTGTGTTTTTGTCTCTCTGTCACTCTATCTCTCCCTCAGACAGCATGGATCAACTCAACCAGTCATCCCAAGGTTCTTTTCCGAATATGGGGCAATATCAGTGGCCATGCAAATTGGCTGGGTGTTGGTATACCTCTCACCAGCCATGGCATTCGGCAAAGGATTTCTGTGACTCCATAGGACTAACTCAATCTGTGAACTTCCTGACCTGGATTTCTCCCAAAGCCAAATCCTCCCTGGACTTGGTGATTGCAATCTTCCCTGCCAATGTCTCATACTCTTCATCTGCTCCAATTGGTTCTGTTCCAACTGATCATATTATTGGGAGAGTCAACATCTCTATGGCTATTCGCAGAGATCTTCCCCAGCACAGGTGAGCCTGGAAGTTCACTCAAGCTGATTGGCAGGGACGGTAAGCAGCCATCTCACTTCAGGACTGTCTCCTATATCTACTCGTCTCGTATATGCACAGATCCATCCCATCTATTCTTCAGTTATTCTCCCTTTTCCGCCGTTCATGGTACACAGAATCCTGTGGTGAGGCATTTTCTCTGAAACAACTTGTCTTCTCTTCCTGGAAAGCAAACGTGACAGAAGGGAATCTCAGCTCATTCCACAAACCCACAACTTGTGTGTCCACTCTCAGGAGAGCCAGAAAACATCATCTGTCCAGCCTCCTTCCTTTCCTCCAATGGCCTCATCTCAGATCACTAATTTGGATTCAGACCATGGCAATCCACCTTGGATTGTCCACCAATCCACCAATCCACGCTGTTCCTACTCACACAACAATGGATGGAGGCCCTCAATGTCAGACATGAGATCACAGTATTTCTCCAGACATATCTCGAGCTTTCAATACAGTCTGGCCTTACTCTTCAAACTCTCCGCCTGTGACATCCAAGGCCAACTTCGCACATTGCTTCCTGACTTCCTCTTTTCTTGTAGCCAAAGTGTGGCTCACAGAGGAATCGTTTCATCTCCTCTCACTGTTAAGACTGACTGTGTGTGGTTCATATATTTTGTATCATAACCTTTTGGTTTTATAACTGCATCAAAACACGTGACTACTGGGAGTTTGGCGCAAACACCATGAATCATCTTAAACCTCCAGATGTGTTGTCTTGGTTTAAATTGCTTGGCCCATCTTATTCAACATACGACCGGTTGTAGCGACAGACCCTTGTTTGAGTTATCTGCATGCCAAAAACCCGAGTCAAATACGGTTTGGGAGTTCCCGGCGGATGTCGATTGTCCGTCACTAAATTAGGTGTGGGTGGGAGATTTTACCTGGCAACCACCACGCAGAGGTCTACCTTGGTGCATCAGGATTCCGATCAGGACACCGATTTGAGTTTGGCGACGCTTACAATATAATTGGATACAAATTCCTTGGGGTAAGTCGAGGTGATGATGATATATAAGGAGGAAAGCTGAGTGAGACTTAAATGGCTTATGCAGATAAACAGACATTGGTACCTCCGCCAATGAAGGTGCACGGAGGTTATGTTTTCACTCCTGTCTGTCTGTCTGTCTGTCTGTGAACAAGATATCTCAAAACGTTGTGGATGGATTCAGACGAAATTTGGCAGAGAGGTAGCATGTGTGACAAGGGCAAAATGTTTAGACTTTGGTGAAGATCCGGATCCGACTAGCAGAATTTTTAAAGTGATTCTTCACCATTGGGAGATAGGGCCAAAAACGATACATAGCACGATATCTCAAAAAGTTTTGATGTAGTCAGACGAAGCTTGGACAATTTGGGCGTGTGACAAGACCGAATCGATTATATTTTGGTGAAGATCTGAATATGGATTCGGATACGAGAATTATTGAATTTTTAAGTGATTCTTCACCATTGAGAGATCGGGTGAAAAGTGATAATTAACATGATATTTTAAAAAGTTGTGGACCAGTTTTGACTAAACTTGGTGGACGAGTTGGTTAGGTGACGAGAGCAGTCTCTTTATGCATTGACGCCTAATTTCTGTTTCCAAAAATTGTCTCTGAAGATACTGAAAACGAACTTGGGCAATGAAGAAGGCTACGAGAGCAAGGTTAACATAACCTTGCATCATAATCGCCGAGATAACCACCGAGCATCAAGATAACCTAACATGTCTTTGTCCTAGCATGTCCGAGCATCTTGAGATAACTAACCTCGCATCAAGATGCATGTCTTTGTTGAAGAATAAAAATTCTGTGAAACAGCGCGTTGGAGAAGAAAAATGCTCGAGTCGTACACAGGAACACTGCAACCACGGGAAACAGTGCGGTCAATACATAACCTATGACACGGACGTAGCGGACTACTTCCGCTCGCTCGTTTGCGCCTGCGCGAACAGACTCGAGGGTATACAAGGTCAACAAACTTTCGTGAGCTATTCCCCGGCTCGTGGGGTACGTGTAGACGCGATGACAAGGGAGAAGAGTCTTGATCGCATGCTCGATAAGCTGTGTTGAAACGCGAGGTATGACTTCAATGACCCCGATTATTCACACCTTCTTATGGATTCACAAGGGAATTTTTTTTTGCTAAATTGCTTCCCAATCAGGCTGGCCAAGCTTAACATTCAACTGAAGATTTGTAATTTGTTCAGGGTGGATGATATAACTCAATGAAACTCAATTTTCAATTGATCTTCTGGAATATTTACCATCTACATAAGAATGCTGGCATGCGGTCGATCTACCTTGTGATGTAACATCCTGCCTGCGGAACATCAATTTGAAAGTTTTTACATGTCGCTACTAAATAAACACATTATATTTGGAGGAAATAACAATAGCGCAGCATATTTCATGGAGTCATCATGCATGCTCATGTGGGTTCCAAATTTTCAAGATTGACCTTCCCCACCTGGTTTAACAAGATTATCACAAAATGTTGTTTCATAATCCCAAACAGGTCTCAGTGGCACTTCGGGAATGTCATGCACTCCGAGTCTAAGAGGTGGCTGGTATGATTCTGAACCTGACCGAGTCTTCCCAAAGACTAAAATTGGTTCATACTGCTTCACACTCAACCCAAAGTGGATGGAGCAATGATCATTTGACATATAAATGATAAGTGTTGGCAAAAATGACAAAGAAGGAAAGAGGAAAATAGATAAAGGGAGAGGTAATCTGGACATTGTACCAGCAGGAGTGAGGGGCAGGTTGGGTAAATGAAAATGGAGAGAGATACGTGAGGATGGAGGGATCTAATTCCCAATTCTCTCGTACACCTGGGACTCAGGGATGTGGGAAGTCTTTGCCAGCCCCATGTAAATCTTGTCATCATTCTGATCCTGTTGCATGAATACAAGAGTTTTCAAAAATGATTATTTATGATCAAAAATAACAAAATTATCAAAAAAGTTTCAGTTTTCAAAATTGATAAAAATGATCAAAATAATCTGTCAAACCATCATTATGTTATGTTCGGATAATATATTGTTACGTTTTTGGAGGTAGAGATTAAATACCTCAGTGAAGCCAGGAATGTATAGTTTAGCATGGACCAAAAAGAAGAATCTCCATGTAATAAGGAGGGAATCTGTATAGAATAAGATCGTACATGTGTCTCCATACAAGGGGTGAAGCTAGGCTAATTAGGTCGGGCTTAAGGATAATCCCGAGTGTGTGATTGACCTCCTGTAATTTTTGCTTATGTTTTTACATTCAGTCGGCCAGCCATGCAATCGGCCCCATTGTTATAACACCATCGACAAGCCTGACAGAAACACAGCACATTCCATCGGGCAAGGAAACCTTGCCCCACGACCGCTGATGTCATCTGAACATTCCCCGAATGGCAACTAGAATCCACTCTGATGACTTGTAACGGATGTGCATGCTCCCCCCTCCCCCCCCCCCCCCCTGTTTGCTCTTTCTCTCGTTCTGGCATGCGTGGTGAACAGTCGCATTTTTGACTCTGCTTGGTTCTGGCAATCGGATTGGGCGGTCGCTTTTGTTCATCGTCCCTGGCTTGGCTGTTCCAGGCTCGTGTGCGATCGTGGAGAGGAGGAGGAAGAAACGGACTCGCTCTCTCTCTCTCTTCTGCCGGCTTTGGGATAGAACGGGGGGATGTTTGGCTGCCTGCTGCTGGCTCGGTGTGCGGCCAGCTTGACCAGCGCCATTGTTTGGGCACTTCGACGAGCGGTCCTCGAAGCGACCATCCTACCAGGGTACTCGTTGAGACCACAGAGCTGAGTACCAAAGACAAACAGGGGATTATATTTTTATTTTCTTTAATCATTCCCTTGTGTTACGGATTCGTCCCTTCCGCTGGGGTGGTTTTCACCCACTGGACATGTTTCTGATATTATGTATTATTATTATTTTCAAAAGGTTTATTATTCACGAACGGTTATCAAAAGTTAAAAAGGATAACTGTAAGTGAAACAGGAAACCGAAGGAGAAGACAATGAAGTAAAGAGGAAGAAGCAGCGCGAGCAAAGTCGGAGAGGACGCGTGACGTCAGCGCTCCACAACAAGCGAGGTTTACCGACAGCCGCGAGGGGATTTTGAGTTCCTGGAAGGGACATCCGGTGATAAGAATATTCGCTGGAGTGGAGAAATCTGCATACACAGATTTGGGGTGCTGAGATTCCGACGAATCCTTGCCTCGTCGCATCGGCTCAAGCCAGAGCCGTCGGCTATCGTGAACCCCGTGCTTCGGACACCTGTAAAGGTTTGCTTCGTCTCCAATTACGTTGCGGTTTGCTGAGGGAGCGGTGAAGGTGCGCCTCTGGAGGGCGCCGTTGTACAGTTTGGCGGGAAGAGCACCCTTGCCCACTGTACACGCTTCGGATATCGACTGGAGAGCGAGATTCGGGCTTCGACCGGATTTCGTTCTATCGACCGCTGGAGTGAATCACAGTCGCCTTGGGAAAAGTTATAGAGAGATTGAGGAGTGTCCTTTCACTCGCGGGCCGCGCAGTGAGTTATTTGACTTTATATAAGATATATATATATATATATATATATATATATATATATATATATATATATATATATACATAGAGTGCACTCTTAATGGCCATCTGTTATACCGTTATTCCGGTGTGCGATTTCTAATACAATTTTGTTCAATTTTAATCATTGGTGTGGTTTAACTATTGATTTTCAACACAGGGTAATATATCTTTCTGCCGGGGCTCCTCTCGTAGTTCAGAGGTTACCGAGACCAGGAGATTGTAGAGGACTCCGTAACACTTGTTTGTATACGAGTCTGAGTGGAGATGTCTCAATAAAGAAATGTTATCCTTTACCTTTCGTTTTTGTTATTCTTGCATTAATTTCATGAAATTCATTATTTGTTGCAATTTACTTTTGTGTCATGTCTGTTTACTTGTTTGTGGGTCGAGTAATAAAACCCCGTGGCGGCCATCCAATTAGATAAGGCTTCGGGCCTTTCCCATGCGCGCAAAAAGATAATCCCGCCAAGTTTCGACATACGCCTCGGAGTGAAAGCAACGTTTGGTATCTGTCCAGGGCTGGTCTTTAGCGGCTACGGACTTGACAATATCAATGGTATATCCTTTATGAGACATAACACACAGTAATTATGGAAATTAGTTTATTGCTCCATCGCCAGCCATTTATAAATATGGAGAAAAAGAACGGAAGAGAGAAAGGGGGTAAAGAGGAAAAGGAGGTTGGCAGGATAAAATATCCAGAAAAGTATGAGCAAAGGGATCATATTGATCTCTTTTGTCCAGTCAACTTCATTTTTCAATGTTACCTTCATTTTCTCTACATTCTCATGTTCCATTCTTTGCATAAATTAATTTTCTTTCTCAAAACCCTTTCCACCCCCAAATCTACCCCACCTGTTCCACCACTCAATCACTTTTCATACATATGTAATATGCTAATTACACCAAATATGAAACTTGTTGAAATGAATATATTGTGAACAGAGCAATGAGATGACCGGAGAGTGATCACACTTGCTCGCCATTTTAAGTGAATCTTTAGATATCTTCCCAGAAAAGTGCAATAATTGAACTCCATGACAAGGTGCAATGTGCAGATAGAAATGCAGGAGATTAAATAAACATCAAAATAGGTTTGATTAATGATGGGCCAAGCTCCCCCTTGCTGACCCCACAAGAAACCTTGGATAATGGTGGCCGTTATAGAAGAGGGTTTCATGAATGAAAAGGAAGGAGGAAGAATGTTAGATCGATTTGTAGTGTTCAGTTGAAATGCAACATTAAATGGGGCTCACCTGATCGTGGATATTGCTTGTCCCTGCACGACTTGCTCTTCCTGCACAAAGAAAAAATTTAGATAAATCAACAATTTGATGATGACAAGAAAATACAGCGACAGTAACAAGATCCTTACCTCAAACAGCTGCACAGCGGACACCGCACGTGAATAAGCCGAATGCCTAAACTCTGTGTTTGCCTCAAAATCTTGTGTCCCGAACCCATCTCTCTCTGTACCCACATTACCCAGACGAACCCAGCTGCTCCTGGACACTGGTGTCCTTCTCTCCTGACAAGGTGGAGAAGTTTTTGTCAAACCTCGACATTGATTCTGCAACTGGACCAGAGGGCATTAGCCCATGGGTCCGAAAACCCTGCTCTGCCGCTCTATCTCACCCTCTCTCTGTTCTCTTCACCCTCTCTTTTGCTCAAGGTCATCTGCCATCTGCTTGGAAATCAGCCAACATTACAGCTTTACCCAAAAAGGTGCAAAAATAGATCCTAGCAACTACAGACCAATCAGCCTGCTCCCAATAATCATCAAGGTCATGCAATCCATCATCGATTCTGACATCAAATCCTGCCTCTTCTCCAATGGCTTGAGCTTGGATCATCAATTTGGATTCAGACCAGGTCATTCTACTCTGGACATGCTGCTTCTGCTGTCTCAACAATGGATGGAGGTCCTCAATGCCAAACAGGAAATCAGAGCTGCCTCCCTTGACAGCTTTTTCTTTCAGGGAGGGGGGGAGGGGGAAAGGGGAGGGGGAAAAGGGAGGGGGGAGGGGGAGGGGGAAAAGGGAGGGGGATTTTTTTTTTTTATTATTTATTTTTTTTTTTTTGTATACAAGATCGAGGCTCGTGAAAGAGCGAACATTAATCACACAGAAAGATAAACCGACACATAAAACATATAACATAGGGAGCGGTAGACGGTAGACAAGATGGGGAGAGAGGGGGAAGGACACAAACACAACATTTGAGAGCAGGGACCGAGAGACATGGAGACATCGAGAGATCTGAGAGAGGGCGAGGGCTTTGGGGGGGGGGGGGCGTGGGAAGGGGGCGGTGGGAGAGGTATAAAACATATGGACACTGCCAGGACTTCCAGGAAAGAAGTTGGAATTTCAAACAAGGTGGATCTGGGGTGAATTAGCGGGGGTAGAAAAGATCAAGGTTTTGGATGGGGGAAGATAAGAGATGGTGGTGAACAGCTGTTTTAAAGACCTGGAGGGAGGAGTGGGATTGAAGGGAGTGAGGGAGTTTGTTCCAGAGGCGGGAGAAAAGAGGAATGAAAGAGTGAAGGTGAGCAGAGAGCCGAGATTTCGGCAGTTTAACCATCAGAGGGTTGCTGGCAGATCTTGTGCGACCTGTAGGAATATTTGGGGGACAGAGCACAGAGAGAGCTGGGGGTGCAAGGCCGGAGAGGAGTCGGTAGAAGACAGAAAGACCACCTACCTGCCTGCGGTGAGTGAGTGAAAGGCCCTCAGAGATAGCTTCATCGCGGGAGATTCCAATAATTCTGAAAGCTTTGGTTTCAACAGCGTGAAGCCGAGCTAGGTGTGAGGCAGGAGCACCGGCCCATAGGGGAGAACAGTATTCCATTGAGCTGCGGATGAAAGCCTTGTATGTGGTGAGGAGCTCAGGTGTGCCGAGGAAGGACTTCGCACGACGGAGGATGCCCAGTCGGCGACTGGCTTTGGAGGCCAGCTTGGAAATGTGGTTTTCCCAAGAAAGATCATGGCAGATAGTGAGACCCAAAATCTTGAGCGACAGAACTTCTTGGAGAGGATTGTTGAGAAAGTAGATGGGAGGGTTGTCCAGTCGATCTTTTCGGAGAGACATAGTAAGAGTGTGAGATTTGTCAGGATTGAAAGACATGTTCCACTTGTTTGACCAGTCTGTGATTTTGTCCAGGTCTTCAGAGAGTGAGGAGGCAGCAGACTGCCGATCTGAGGGAAGAGGAATGGAGCGGCAGAGAGTGGAGTCATCAGCAAAGAGATAGAGAGGATTTTCGAGAGAGTCAGAGAGATCATTGATGAAGACCAGAAAAGCACGGGGCCCAGAACACTGCCTTGGGGAACTCCAGCCTGAACAGGAAGAGGAGATGAGAGAAACCCATTCAGGGCCACACGTTGACGACGACTAGAGAGGAAGTCCGCCAGCCATGCGTGGAGATTTCCATGGATACCAAAGGAGGAGAGTTTGGTGAGCAGAGCGGGGTGCCAGACCGTGTCGAAGGCACGTGATATGTCGAGGGAGACAGCTCTAATTTCCTGTTTGGCATTGAGGACCTCCATCCATTGTTGAGACAGCAGAAGCAGCATGTCCAGAGTAGAGTGACCTGGTCTGAAACCAAATTGATGATCAGAGATCAAGCCATGGAGAAGAGGAAGGATTTCATATCCGAAGCAATGATGGATTCCATGACTTTGCTGATAATTGGAGAAGGCTGATTGGTCTGTAGTTGCTAGGATCTGTTTTTGCACCTTTTTTGTGCAAAGCGGTGATGTTGGCTGATTTCCAAGCAGATGGCAGTTGACCTTGAGCAAAAGAGAGGGTGAAGAGAACAGAGAGA